>NC_135667.1:7696860-7996860 GCF_964188315.1 Podarcis muralis
CCCCCTTCCCCATGTCTTAGTGATCTTCACTTTGCCACCTATTTCCCTCTCCATGTAAGCTTTGAGGTCTAAGTGGCTACTAGTTCATCTGCAATTCACCTCTTTTGGTTCTCCCCACCTTTTGACATGCTGATCCCAAAGTTATGAACAGCCTCACCTTCTCATCAAGGCACTTTCCCCCCACTCCGTATCCCTTTTCAAAGCTTGCCTCCCCCCTGTAGCTATCATGCTTTGCCTTGGCACAGGGTGATCAATCCTAACCATTCCTTCCAACATTACAAGTGAGTGGGCTGTAGGAGTAGCCAACCACCCCAGAACTTAGGTCATTTCACTGGTTCTGCAGGTTGACAACTCATATAATGAATTAAAATGAGGGGTCATGAATGCCATTCACATGTGTGTGTATGTTTTGTGTTTTGGTAAAATTGCTCCAAAGAAGAATGATCTATAAATGGACACAAATCCCTCTAAATCAATCTAACCTTGAAATGTATTCCAAAAAGTTGCTGCTGGATGATGCTCCAACTTACTATGGACAACTGAACTCTGAAATGCTGCAACCCAACTTTTTCTTATACCATTGTTAGTACTGAATGGAGGATTCCAAACTCGTTCTCTCCACTCCAACCCCTATATTTCATTTGTAAGCCTTGTTGGGCAGAGACATTTTTTTTCTTTTTGGTGGTGCCTGCCATGCTTAATGTGCCTTGGAATGAGACAATAATACTACCCAAAAGTATTGCATCTATTTCCCCTCTCCCTCCACCCAAGTACTTTACTTTACTTTCTTTAAATGCATTGATTGCCCATTTGAGATTTAAAAAGCAAGCAGATAACCAAGGCCCAGGAAGACTCACGCTCAATGTCTTTGTTGGCTGTGAAGCCGGTAGCTGCATGTGTGACATTGCATTGGAACTTCTCCGATTCCCAGGTGCTGGTTGGGATGGTGAGCTGGCTGGTGAGGGTGTAGAGGCCACTGGATGAATCCAATAGTGCAGGGAAGGTCTGGATGCCGCTGGAGATGGCTCCCGAATTCCACTGTACTGCGACCGGTTCAGGAAAGTAGCCAGAGACCAGACAACCTATGGAGACCAGGGAGGCGGTAGAGGAGTCTTGGCTACAGGGAGGCAATGGGAAGACCGTCGGGGCTGTGGCACTTGCTGCAATTAAAGAGAGAAAAAGACATGTTGAAGATATGCTGTCCAGCAAATGTGTGTTCCATGGGCTGAGTGTGGGTTACACGATATCATTGTCTCATTCCTGCCCTCATCACAACATAGTAAGTGGTAATAAGTGTCTCTAGCACCACATCCATGCCAACCCAAAAATGGAAAGTGTAATGCTGGTGGTCAACAAAAGAGATTTAAAGACTCTCTCAAGGCAAATCTAAAAAAATGTAGTGTAAACCATGACAACTGGGAAACATTGGCCTGTGAGTGCTCCAACTGGAGAACAGCCTTTACCAAAGGTATCATGAGCTTTGAAGATGCTTGAAGTCAGGATGAAAGGGAGAAATGTGCTAAGAGGAAGGCACGCTTGGCAAACCCTCACCATGATCATTTCCTCCCTGGAAACCTATGTCCCTACTGTGGAAGGACGTGTGGATCCAGAACTGGCCTCTACAGTCACTTGCGGACTCACTGTTAAAACCGTGTTTATGGAAGACAATCTTACTCGGCTACGAGTGATCGCCAAAGAAGTACAAGAAGAAATGTTCGGGCCTGTGCAGAGCTTGTCTGATGCCCTGGGTGCGATTCTTCTTAGAATTAAGTTATGAACTCAAACAAAAAAACCAGCTCGTACCTGGGAGCGTCTCCCAGGTGGCTTAACCCTCCAAGGCCTGGAGTGAGTGTTAGTTTCCATAGGCAATAGTTGTCATGGAGTTCTCTACCACTTATGGCTAATTTTAAATCGACAGTTACTTCCCTGGTTGGGAAAACCATAGATTTGTACATTTCACTTCATCACTCTGCTCACCCATATGTATCTCCCAGACCTCTTTCAGTCCAGTAAGGAGGCCTGTCACAATTTCTCTTAAGATCTTATGGATACTAGAAGCAAATCCTTTGCTCTTGGAGCCAGTCCTAACAGTAAGAGCCTTAAAGGGGCCTGGTTGCCTCTATCACAAACATTATTGAGGCAGCACATTTACCTGAAAGACACTGGGACATGCTCAAGTTCATCCATAAAGGTAAAGGTAAAGTAACCCTGGATGGTTAAGTCCAGTCAAATGCGTCTATAGGGTTGTGACACTCATCTCGCTTTCAGGCCAAGGGAGCTGGCATTTGTCCACATACAGCTTTCTGGGTCATGTGACCAGCATGACTAAACAGCATCTGGTGCAACAGAACACCATAACGGAAACCAGAGTGCACAGAAACACCGTTTACCTTCCTGCTGCAATGGTACCTATTTATCTACTTGCGCTGGTATGCTTTTGAACTGCTAGGTTGGCAGGAGCTGGGACCTAGCAACAGGAGCTCACCCCGTTGTGGGGATTCAAACTGCTGACCTTCTGATCGGCAAGCCCAAGAGGCTCAGTGGTTTAAACCACAGTGCCACCCGCATCCCTCAGTTCATCCATAGTTCTGTTATTGCCAACAAGTTCCAAACCTACTGGGCATGAAGAACGCTGCTTAATTGATCTCCTGACCAATAGAAGGTATCTATTGCACCAAAGCAACAGTTTCAAACTTATTTTCTTAACCACGAGAGCTAGAAACTTTCTTGAAAACACTGAAAGCTTAGGATGCTGAATTATTTGCAGAATACAAACAGCCCCGTTTAGCACCCACCAACTAGCTGATTATCTCCAAATTTGCCAAATGCTTGACACCTGTCCTTGAGCTGCATCAGTGAATTCCACATCAATTTTTTGGGGCTTCAAGTTCTTAATGTATAACCAAACCAGGTACATTTTCATTTTGAATTCTACATTTATTTATTTAAAAAAAGTTGTGGGGGGATCTTACAGCCACGAAAAGGGGGCTTTGTAGTTTATGGAAAGTGGTAAGAAGGAAGCGTGTGGCTTTTGCCTAGTTTTCACTAGTGGCAAAACTGTGTCTGCCTATGCCTAAAGGAAATGATGTCAGGGAGGAAAAATTCTAGCAGCAGGGTGGGGAACATTTGTAACCCAAGGGTCTCATTCCATCATGAGCAATGTTCTGGGGGCACATGCTAACTGGAGTCATGTTCAAAATCAAAAGCAGCAAAGGTGAGCAGAGCAAAAGATAGAACTCTTACTTTTGCACTTTCTAGCTGCAGAAAATTCAGAGGATTCTGTGCACACATAGATTCCCCCATCCAAGTTAAGCAAGAACCATGATCACAATTCAAGGACACTTCCCAACCAGGCAAAAAACACTCAAGGAATGGGATGTGGTAAGTCTGGGGAGGGTTGTAAAAGCTGGACAGAGAGAATGGAGGGGCAAATTTGTCCCCTAAGCATGAGGCGCCCCATTTCCCCCTGGTTCACTAGTTGAACAACAACACTGCTTTTTACAAATAATGCAGGTTGGAAAAAATGAAGGCATATCAGCCATGTGTTATCTCTGAGACCTAGGTCTACTACCTCTGTGGGAACAAGGTCTTGCTGTCCATTAGAGGATGCAGAGCCTTAGGCCAAGAGGGTGCTGCTGGACGTCTGTCCCATGAGAAAAACTTCAGGTTTCTCAACAGCTTGCAAATTGTAGACACATAGCCAGTTCCTTTCCCCGCAGAGGTGTCACTCAGAAAGTTAGGAGGGGAAGCTTTTCCTGCCATGATGGGAAAAAACTTTAACTGCTTAGATACCTTGTTTCAGGAGTAAGACCAAGGAAACAGCCGTGTCTCTCTGGTGGCTGACTCAACAGGCAGCATACATAATAAAACAGACTATGCAACAACTCAGTAAAATGATAAGATCAAGAAAAGATAACCCAGCAGTAGATAAAATCCAGGCATAAAATGGAACTGCCCAGCAATCTTTAAAAGCCAAGAAGGTGCAAATATTGTTGAGTCCAAAAACATGTTCTCAAATGCTGAATGTGAGCGACATCAGCATGTGTTAAAGAAGAGGTGTGTGAATCACTGTCCACATAGAGATGTTTAGAAGTCTCGGGGATGCTGCTGAGCAAAAGCAACTCATAATTAAGACAGTTTCAACAAGGCCCATCCCAAAGGCAAGGCAGGGGCAGTGCTTTGCCAGAGACAAGTTCCAGAAAATAGGAACCATTCCTGTTAAATAGTGCCAAACATGTCCTTCTCTAGCTACAAGACCTGGGATGCTTTTTAGTCCCATGGAACTTGCCTTCTGACCTTGCACAGGCCCCCTCTCTAGTCACCCACATCTTCTCTACCTTCCCCTCCTCAGCCAGAGCTGATGGTCAAACCTGGGAGTCCAGCACATGCTGACTCCAGCTTGCAACCACTGGAAACCGCTCTCCTAATGTTCATGCTTGTTTTAAGCTGTTATGCTCCTCTCTCCTCCCCCAGAAGCAGGAGCTTCCCTGGGGCTGCCATTCTCAGGTGCACCAGATCCCACATTCCTTGTTCTCTTAACCACTTTAACTGCCCTACTCTTCTATGGCTGGATACAGACCTCTGTCCTAACCAGCTTGGCCCCACTCATCTGTTGCAACCCACTCCAGAGAGAACCCAGGGCTCCTGTCTACTTCAGCCCTTGCAGCCTAGCAACCCTTAGGGGTCTTTTTGCCCCAAAGAACACTTTCTGAGCAGGGAGTAGAACTTAGGCACCTCAAAGCCGCTTGCTTCCTAACCCTCTTGTTCCTTGGCTGAGCTTGAAGTTTCGGGTCTCAAGAGATGAAGCCCTAAAGCTACACATTACAGCTCGGGCATCGGACAGGCATTCAAGTAGCCCACTGGCTCCCCCCCCCTTCCCAACAGCCCCGTCAGCTTCTCGTATGGCTTCCCTGAAGCCAGACCCTGAGCTGAAAGCCAAGCTAAGGTAGCCTACTTGATCCAAGACAGCTTCCTTAAAGCCTACTATTGGGGGATCTCCAGGCTGAGATTCATGCCTGGAGCAGATCCAGCCCCCATGAAGCCTGTTACTCATTTGAATGGTCAGGAATTTCCCAGTTGAGCATCAGGCTGGGATCAGACTTTCAGAAAGCACCTCCTGCTGTCTACCAGCTTCCTACATCTGAAGGCTCAGGAACCACCTAGCCCTCAGCCAGCCCCTGCCCCCTGGTCGCTCCCTTTCGGCTTCTTGCAGCCTGCTGTGGCTCAGGAAGTTTATGGGTCTCTCAGTTTGACGCTGGGCTTGGCACAGGCTTTAAGATACTTCCTTGCTCCTGGAGCCTCTTGTGGATCTGGGAGGCCAAAAGCACCATAGATGAGCGCCAGGCATGGGGACAGGCTTTCAGGCAGCTCCTCTGCTCCCTGCCAGGCTGGAGCCTCCTGCTCATCTGGGTGGTGGTAGTCAGAAATCTGCCAGCTAAGCATCAGAGTGGACTTTCAGTCACCTTCCTTGCCAAATGAAGCCTAACATTCTTCTGGGAAGTTTGGGAGACTCCCAGCTAACTCCCAGGTTAGAGCAAGCTCTTCAGGCAGCCCCTTGTTCCCTGCCATCTCCCCTGAAGTTTGCTGATTGATAGTACCTCCCAGCTGAGCATCAGGCTAACGGCAGACATTCAGAGAGCTTGCCGACTGCTTCCCACTAGCTTATGTGAAGTCTTACATTGATCTGAGTTAGCAAGAATCTTCCAGCTGTGTGTTGGGCTTTGGGCAGGCTTCCAGGCAGCCTCCCACCTTGCTGCTCCCCACTGGCTGTTTTTTGTGAAGCCTAACACACAGAAATCTCCGAGTCGGTTACTAGGCTTAGGGCAGCCATCCAGGCAGTCTCCCCTCTCAGCTCCTGCCCACCAGCTTTTGTTAATTCAACTGCTTGCCTGGATAGTCAAAAGTCCCCCAGCTGAGCTTGGGACAGGCATCTAGGCTGTCCCCTCTCCTGGATGCTCCCTGCCAGCTTTTGTGAATGATAGCACTCGGGTGGGTTGTCACATACCTTCCAGTTGTGCACCAGGCATCAGGAAACCCCGCTGGCTGTTTCCTACCAGCTTTTGTGACTCCAAGCACTCAGCTAGGTAGGCAAGAAACTCCTAGCTGAGCATCATGCTTGGGGCAGGCATTTCGTCAGCCCACCCAGCTGCTTCCCACCAGCTTTTCTGAAGTGCCACTCAAACTTGGGTGGTCAAGAATCTCTCAGCTGAGCACCCAGCTCCCTGTAGAAGCTTTACACTGTGGGCTGGCTTCAGCCTTCCTATGTGTGCCAAGATCAGCTTCCTTGAAGTAGGTAGTGAAGAATCTCCCAGCTGAGGATCAGGTGGGACAGAGCTCCAGTCCCCCACCCCTGGCCCATTTATTCTCACCTGCTGCTTCAACTTGATGCCAGGAATTTTTCAGTTGAGCGTCAGGTGGATTTTATAGCACTCCCTTGCACCTGTCCACCTTGTTTGAATCCTAGTGCTCAGCTGCAAACCAGGAACCTTCCAGCTGAGTATCAGGCTTGGGACAAGCTTTCAAGTAGCTCCCCTGCTGCTCATCAAGGAGTGGGGGCAGTGGCAGAAATCTCCCAGCTAAGCATCTGGCTGGAGTAGACTTTCAACCACCCTCCTCCTTGCCAGATGAAGCTTAATCTGAAAGTCAGGAAACTCCCAGCTAGGCATTAGGTTAAAGCAGGCTCTCAGGCAGCCTCTTGTTCCCCACCAGCCCAATCAGTCTGCTGATTGTCTGATAAGCCAAGTATCTCACAGTTGAGCACCTGGCTTTTGCCATGCATCCACATAGCCCTTCCCAACTTCTCAGCTGCTCCTCCCCGGCTTATGTGAACAGCTAGCTGGTCAAGAACCTTGTATCAGGCTTGGGGCAGCCATCTGGGCAGCCCACCCACCTGGCAGCACCTGACTAGCTTTTGTGAAGCCTAACTCAACTGGGTGGTCAAGAATCTTCCTGTTCAGCATGAGGTTCAGAGCAGGAATCCAGGTGCCCTTCTCCCAACTGCTCCCCACAAGCTTACATAAAGCCTGACATTCATTTGGGTGGTCAAGAATCCCCCAGTTGAGCACCGGGCTTGGAGCAGGCCTCTAAGCACCCACCTGCTCCCCCCCCAGCAATTGCAAAACCTTACACATAGCCCTGCTTCTCAACTGCTTCTTCCACCAGCTTATGGGAAGACCAACATCTAGGTAGGTAGCAAAAAATCTCCCAACTGAGTGTGCGGCTTGGGACAGCCATCCAGGCATTCCCTTCCCCACCAGCTTTTGTGAATTATACCACTTGGGTGGGTTGTCAAATACTTGTGCCTTAAGCTTGCTGGAAACCTCTGAAGCTGCTCCCTACAGATTTCGTGGCTCCTAGCACACAGCTAAGTAGTCAAGAATCTTCTAGATGAGCATTGGGCTTGGGGAGGCATTTTGGCAGTCCACCTACCCGGCTGCTCCCCTCAGCTTTTGTGAAGCCTAGCTCACACTTCAGTGGTCAAGAATCCCCCAACTGAGCATCAGGCTTGGGGCAGCCCTCAAGGCAGATCCATTGGCAGCTCCCAAGCACCTATAACACCTTGCATTCAGGGCTGGCTTCAACCTTCCTCTGCTCCAGGATTATCTTCCTTGAATCCTAATACTGAACTAGGTATAGCTGTGCATCAGGTGGGGCATAGCTCCAGCTCCCCCCCTCCAGGGTTCATGAAGCATACTGCTCCCGTATGAAGCCAGGCGTCTTACAGCTGACATGGATTTTATAGCACTCCCTTGCACTTGTCCAGCTTGTTGCAAGCCCTAGTGCTCAGCTGGGTCCTTGCCATCTCCTAGCTGAGGATCAGGCTGGGACAGGTTTTTGGGTAGCTCCCTTCCTCCCCACCAGCTTCCCATAAGCCTTGCACCCCTTCAAGAGAGCAGGAGTCTTTAGGCTTGGAGTAAGCTTTCAGATACCTTCCCTGGCTCACTAGTTTAAAGCCTGCTGCCGAACTGTGAGGTGAGGAATTTCACAGCCGATCATCTCACTTTCAGTCTCCTCCTTCCACCCAGCCAATTCTCTGGAAGCCAAATGTTCATTGGGAAGTTGGGAAACTCCTAGCATTTGAGCAAGCTTTCAGGTAGCCTTCTTCTGCCCAACCCACCTCTTTGAAGCTCAACATTCCTCTGGGAGCTCAGGAGTTTCCCAGTAGACCACGAGGCTTCAGCCAGACTCTCAGGTAGCCCCCTTGCCCTCCTCCAGCTTCCTAGCATAAACCATAGCTTGGATGCAAGAAGCGGCTTGGCAGGTAGACCAGCTGGGATCTAGCTGAGTAACAAGCCTGGGAGAAGTTAGCAAGGAGCCCTGGGGCTTTTCTCACCTACCTTCTTAAGGCTTCTCTGTTGACTGAGTGGTGGGAAGCTTCTGAGCTGAATGTGGCACTTGGGGAAGGTTCATGTATTGCCTACAGTATTGCCTGGCAGTCCTCCTTGCCTCATGAGCAGCAGCTCCAAGCTCTTTCTTCTCCCGTTTCCCTTACAGAAAGATGCTCAGTTGCGGTAGATAGTCCCTTTCTATACAAACGTAACAGAGTCCCATAATTTCTAAATATTATTTTTTGTTGTTTAAGATGTAATTCAAAATCCATTGACACCTTTGCTACAGAATCTAAAACACTCTCCTACTGTCTACGTAATATAGGAATCTCCAATTCTTAATTCCATTCTTTTATCAGAGTCTGCATATCAAATTGATTTATTGATACCAAATTTCTATAAAAAAATAGTAACCAGCTTTTTGGTCTCAAAGGATTTAACCAATTGTTCTAATATTTCTGATGTCTTTGATGCTGGTCCAAACAGGGTTATTAACAAATGCTGCCATTGCAGATACTTTAGGCCACCTCTGGAAAGTGGTAAGTATCTTTTAACGCAGCATATGTATGAAAGTCATCTTATTCAATTGGTCCAGAGTCAACGTACCTGCATCCACCCGACCTTCCATACTATAACTCCCCTGCCCCCCAACGTAAAGAACAAACCCTCTTCTGAACTCACCGATCCCAAGGTTGGAGATGATTGAAGCAACCAGACCTCTGTTGGATGACCCACAGTCTGTTTCTGTTGGGGAGTCATTTCCGCCGCAACGAGGCCTTCAGAGTTCCCCCCATGTTCTTAAGAAGTCCCTTTAAAAAGAACACTGACATCCTGAGAACTGGCGTGAAGGTGTGAAAAAAGTAATAATCAGAAATGAGGTCCAGGGGATATATTTGGGAGCTAATCACTTCCTCTTTTTTATCACCTGGTTTAACACCTTTTCAAAACCCAAAAGTTCCATTGCTCAGAAAAACGAGGCTATATGAAGTACGGCCTGCAAAAACTCAAACCACTTGTTTTTTTCTTACCTATGCACACATTAATTAATTAGTTGATTAAACTTAACAGGGTTAGTTTGTTTTTTTGCCCAGGGGCAAACAAGGTGATGTATAAGACCAAGGTGAGGTAAAGATATACAGGATTCCAAAGTATTAAACAAACAGTATACCTGTAAACGTCCCAGTATACTTGAAGGAGCTTCTCCACCCCCATCGTTCAGCCTGCACACTGAGGTCCAGCTCTGAGGGCCTTCTGGAGCTTCCCTCCCTGCGAGAAGTGAGGTTACAGGGAACCAGGCAGAGGGCCTTCTCGGTAGTGGCACCGGCCCTGTGGAATGCCCTCCCATCAGATGTCAAAGAGAAAAACAACTATCTGTCTTTTAGAAGATATCTGAAGGCAGCCCTGTTTAGGGAAGTTTTTAATGTTTGCTATTTTATCGCTTTTTTATTCTGTTGGGAGCCACCCAGAGTGGCTGGGGAAACCCAGCCAGATGGGTGGGGTATAAATAAATTAATAATAATAAAAATACAACTACAATTTTTCAGGTAGTCAGACCTCCAGTAACTTGCCTTGTTCCTCTTTCTCACCAGTGAGTTCAAAATCCCACTGAATCAGTAAGGATTACTTCTGAGCAGACAGGTATAGGGTTGTAGGGTCAATTCTGGTGAACTTAGTGCGGTATGACGTTGTTGTAAGTGGAATTATTTCCAGCTATAAGGATGGCATTGTCAAAGCTTGAGTGCCATTCTAGGCCTCACCCTCATTTAGTAACCATTTTTGTATCACACTTCATTCCCACTGATGGCTTCCAATTCTTACTTTGGATTTTGAGGGCAATACGTCTATAATCTATGGTTGATATTCAATGACGTCTGTCTGCTTGTGAAACGTAAGACTGCTTGTCCAACAGGACCTCTGTGGTTCCTCTTCTCCTGCCACCAGCCCCAACATGCCCCCTAAAATCTCCTCTGGAGAGTCCCTCAACCTTAAAGAACAGATTTTGGGGCACATTGAAAGCTTCAGCGGGAAGGAGAAGACCTGTCGTGTGGCCAGGTGTCTGCTTGCATCTTGCCTTTCAATCGATAGAAAAATATACAAGGCAGTATGCCGTATTGTGCTGGTCCCAGGGGGAGGTTACCGTGGGGCGAGGTCCAGGACCTGAGTCGAGGGTCGGCAGACAGTCCTCCACGGGCGAAGAGGGGTCCAAGGCAAGGAGCAGGGCAAGGACAGGAACTCCGGGGGAACAGGACAGGGTGCTGGCCGAAACAGCTCTTCAACGACGTTGCTCCCACAACCTGGGACCGGGCTGACTAGCCTTTATCTTCTCTGAGGCCAGGGGCGGTCCCGGCCCCCAGGAGACCCGCCTCTCCTGGCCTTAAGGCGAGCACTCCTCCTGGGAGAAACCAGTTCCCTCCGCCTCTCTGCCCTGAGCCTCTGCAGCTCAGGAGAGGCTGGAGGGTTACTGGACCCAGGGGGAGACTCACCTTCCCCTGACAGGGCTGGGAGAGGCGCACCTGTAGGCACTGTGTCCTCAACCACCTCCGGAGCCAGAGTGGATTCACCTGGTGCCTGCTCCTGAGGATCCGGCACAGGTGCAGGCGCTTCAGAATCAAGGCCCTGCCCCAGTTCAGCCGGCCCTGGAGGCGGGGACTCTTGTGCAGGCTGGGATTCCTCCGGTTCAGCCTCTGAATCGGATTCCCAGGCCATCACACGTATTTTATAAATCATCATCACCATTTATAAACGTAATAGCAAAATGACACATAAAACTCCCATCAGCAGAGGGAATGTAGGATGCTGCCTTATTTAGCCCAATAATGCCCACACTGACTGGCAGTGGCGCTGCATGGTCTGACTGGCAGGGGTCTATCTCAGCCCTTTCTCAGGATACCAGGGATTGAAAAAAGCAGCCTGGCATCTGCGGTTGCATGTGCAAGCCGTAGCCAAATTACACATATTGTGCACAGAAAACTAAACTCCACTGGGAGTATTTCAGGGATTCCTTAAGCCAATGAATTGAAAACTGGGAGAAAGGAGAAGAAATTATACTTTGAGAAGCCTGATGAAACCAGAAAAAAAGGACAAACCCACCCTGTAGTTCCAGGCAGTAGGGTAATTCCAAGCCATCCTATAGGGAAAGCCCTAAAACTCCTCATGAGGTAATCTCTCTCGCTCTCTCCAGTGCTTTTTTTCTAGGGGGACTCAGGGGGTACACATACCCCTAAACATTTTGTGAATCTTTGTACTTTTGTCCATTTACTGTATTTATTTTCCTCGATTTCAACTATGAAATGGTGATTTTCTTGAGTCAAAATGAGAGTACCCCTAAACGTTTTTTTAAAGAAAAAAGCGCTCTCTCTCTCTCTCTCTCTCTCTCTCTCTCTCTCATCTATCTATATCATCTATCTATCTATCTATCTATCTATCTATCTATCTATCTATCTATCTATCATCTATCTATCTATCATCTATCTATCTATCATCTATCTATCATCTATCTATCTATCTATCTATCTATCTATCTATCTATCTATCTATCATCTATCTATCTATCTATCTATCTATCTATCTATCTATCTATCTATCATCTATCTATCTATCTATCTATCTATCATCTATCATCTATCTATCTCTCTATCTCTATCATCTCTATCTCTATCTCTATCTCTATCTCTATCTCTATCTCTATCTCTATCTCTATCTCTATCTCTATCTCTATCTCTATCTCTCTCTATCTCTCTATCTCTCTATCTCTCTATCTCTCTATCTCTATCTCTATCTCTATCTCTATCTCTATCTCTATCTCTATCTCTATCTCTATCTCTATCTCTATCTCTATCTCTATCTCTATCTCTATCTCTATCTCTATCTCATCTATTTATTTAAAACTGCCATGGTAAAAGCCTCCTTTGAGTTATTTTTTTCTTACAACCAAGCACATATGAATTTTATGAAATATATGTTACCCCTAGAAGGAGAAATATGTGGGAGTGGGGGTGGCGTTAGAGCCTTTCAAATCCTCATGGAAAAAACTCCTGAGAGAATTGGTGATAATACACTTATTTGTCTGTGACTTTCCAGAGGCTCTTGCCTTCTTGGAAGTGCTTCCCTGACCCTCCGAGCCTTGAGGGGGCAGAGAGAGAGAGAAACATTTAGATCCTGCAATCCTGGCACCTCCATGGGGGTGGGGGAAGGAAAAAGGCAGGGAAAAAACCCCTCAGCTGGAAGACTGCTCCCATATCTCTGCCCCAGTTTGCTCACATCCCTGGTGTTCTGAGGAGAAGCATCTAACTTCCTTACGGAAACAATCCTGCAACTTGTTAGCATCTTTACCAGGTGTCTCACATCTTAAGGACTTAAGGAACCTTAAGTCTCTGAGGGAGGAAGGACCTCCACATAGAGGGGACACGGTGATTGTTCAGAAAACCACCATCTGACACACCAAATGCATACCCTCCAACATTTCTCAGATGGAACACAGGGACATCCTAAGGAAAAGCGGGACATTCTAGGATCAAATCAGAAACGGGACGTCTTCTGTAAATCCAGGACTGTCCCTGGAAAATAGGGACACCTGAAGGGTCTGAAAATGCAGAGAGTGAACTATGTAGGAGAGGAAGAGGTTGCAGACTGGAGGTCAAATGAAATGAGGTTAAGAAATCAACAGAATATTTATTGTTCTTGTGCATTGCCAGGAAACTACTACAAGTATTTATTTTCTTTCACAAACAGATATACTGTAGCTACACAAGTATCAGACGCCTTTTCTGTATTTGGGGTTATACAGTGAATTGCAGCACTCTGCAGCAACCAGAGACCTGAAGAGGAACTTCATCCACAGTAAGCTATTAACACACTCTGTGCTTTTGCTAGAAGGGCTAAAATAAACCCTCAGAAGAACAACCTTGGTTAAAGTTGAACCACCCCCACTTCTCCCTCAGAAAGGTCACCCTTTCTCTGACCAGAGTCAGAGTGCATCTTCCATTCTTTGAAGGCTAAGTTTCAGCAGCACCATCTTCCCTCTCCGCACATTTCTGAGCTGGCTCCATGATATTAGGAGAACATCTGCTGGAGAAGGGGGCAGGAACAGGACCTCATAGGAACTTGAACATTTGTGAGGTCCCTTTTTATGCCTCCTAAATGGTGCCCATTCTTTCCCTTCTGGGCTTTCTATGAAGAGCTGTTCTTTCTAGTAAGAGCTGTCTGACAGTGGAACGGTCTCCCTTGTGAGGTTGTGGACTCTCCTTCCTTGGAGGTTTTCAAGCAGAGGTTGGATGGCCATCTGTCATGGATGCTTTAGCTGAGATTCCTGCATTGTGGGGTTTGGACCAGATGACCCTTGAGATTCATCTCAACTCTACAATCCTATGATTTTATGACCTCCCCCTGCTATGTTTACTATGAAGGAGTCAGATGACAGCTAACTTCCTGCTCAGTGTGATGAAGAGGAAAGCGGCACTAACTTCTTCTTCTTTAACACCACAGCTGCAGTCGATACGCCGCACAATCGAACGAAGTCCCAAGTAGCCTTATTGTACAAGGACAATGGAGCTAGGACAAATCTGAGGAGCTGAAGGACCCTTTAACGATCCTCCTCCAGCCTCAGCAGTTTTTTGTCTTTCTGTTTTTGTACTATCTGTCACTCGATGTTTTAAATCCCCTGTCGCTTTTGTTATCCTTTTTTTCCTCTTCTTCTTCTTTCTTTAAGTATTCGCCCAGGACGATATCTACCTTTACCTCCCCACCCCCATTTTATGTTGTTATTTCTATGTATATCATGCTATGGCCACACGGCTAATGCAATAAAATCTATTGATTGATATGAAGGAGTCATTTGTCTCTTAGTAAATGCAGTATATTCCTGAGAGGGAACACCCCATGATCGACATAGAAAGCAGCATTGCTCACCTCACTTGTACTACAAGCAGGTGAATGAGAAGCTCCTGCCTCAGAGCACTGGGCTCTGCCAGAGGAGGAGCCATTGGAGTGTGGCTGGTCCCTTGCTGGATGACCACCTTGGGCAGAGGTGGCAGAAGCAGCGGGCAAAGACGTAACAGCTATGGCACATCTCGGGGTTCATCCACAGTTACCTTTGCCCCACTCCTTCCAAGCATAGATAGACGCTTAAAAGCTCCATGTTTTTATTTTTTGTTTTGTTTTCACCCCAGAGGTTTCCCCACAAAACCCACTCTTTAGTGCTCATTTGGAAAAAAAAGTCCATTTGGGTTGCTGTGGAGTACTGCTTGCTCCAAATGAGCTTTAAAGAACGGGTTTTCACGGAGAAAGCTCTGGAGCAAAAAGAAGTGTTCTGATCTGGGAGGAGTAGATTCTGTCCAATGCCCAGGAGGGGACTGCAGCCGTAGCACCCCTCCAACAGTGACCCCTCGGGAGGTACCCCGAGGTGGTTTACCCTTAGATGCATTCCCAGCAGATGGCTGAAGTGAAATAAACTGGTTTCACCAAATGCCTCTGCCAAACTTCACATCTGTAACCAATAAAAGTTGTGGCTTATTTGAAACCATAAACTATATCCTGTTGTGTTATTTGGTAATTTACTCCCTGGAGAACTGCAGGGTCACGGGGTCTTGGCATGCAAGTAAAGGGTGAGGAAACTTTGGCCCTCCAGAGTTTGTTGGACTACAAGACCCATCATCCTTGACTATTTGTTATGCAGGCTGCGACTTTTATGAGTTGGAGTCCAACAACATCTGCAAGTCTGCAGGTTCCCAAACCACTGATTTTTATGGGAATGAAGGATAACAAGCGGAATTTTCAAAAGATGATGAAACTCCTTCCTGAAAGAATGCGAAGGAGGAGCAAAAACGAAACAAAAACCTTCAGAAGACAATATTTGTTTATTTGTTTATTTATTTATTTATTTATTTATTTATTTATTTTTGTCTGGTAAAGATAGTTATGACCGCAAAACATGCAATACAGTGGTACCTCGGGTTACATACGCTTCAGGTTACATACACTTCAGTTTACAGACTCCGCTAACCCAGAAATATTACCTCGGGTTAAGAACTTTGCTTCAGGATGAGAACATAAATCATGCAGCGACGGCACAGCGGCAGCAGGAGGCCCCATTAGCTAAAGTGGTGCTTCAGGTTAAGAACAGTTTCAGGTTAAGAACGGACCTCCAGAACGAATTAAGTTCTTAACCCGAGGTACCACTGTATATGAAACTAGCAGAAACTAGCTAAAATAGCTAGAAAATAGCAGCGGCGGTGAGAGGACAGGAAGGCCCCTGGCAGCGGCAGTGGCAGGGTTGGCTTGAGTGAGGAGGGGCGAGTGCTCACCAATTGGGTCTAGCCCAGCAAGAGGAGGAGCAGCAGTGCTGTCACCTCCACCGCGGCCGCCCCAGATTCCCTTTCTCAGGCACCGTAAGGGAGAATGATGGAGCTCCAGTCTGCACTGCTACTACAGAGACAGCTGGCATGTCAGTCCATCCGTCGGTCGGGGCAAAACAAAACATTTAGGGGTATGCGTCCCGCTGCGTTCCCCCCAGAAAAAAAACCACTGGTTGTGACCACAAACATGTAATATATAAAAGAGCAGAAATGTCCTCAGTGCCAGTCATAGGGCTGAGGAAGAAGAAATTGTTGGTATTGGGTGGGTCTTAAACTGATTGATCAAAATATTCAGTATAGAGAAGGACAATATTCAGAATAAGACATTTATGTAGAGTGCTTAGGTGGATTTGGCTAAAGAAGGACAGGTCAGTATCTCCAATAGCTGGGTGAGGCTGGATGCCTGCTAGCGATGAGGGCGTGTTGGATGAGCAGGCACAGCATATGGCAAAACTCATGGAACTTTGAAGTGTCAGGCATAGCCCTATTGGCTTTAGCCCAAACGTAGCAGAGTTTTCCTGCCCAGCGAGGAAGCTAGTTGCGGCGGTAATGACTAGTCAGCTAGACTCAGAATAACTATTTACAGGATTTATTAAAAAGGAAAAATAAAACCAGCAGAGTTTCTGCATACAAATAAAAGCAAAATAAATCCTCTCTTTCTCTCTCTCTCAAAACCATACACAGCACTTCTACTCCAACTCCTAACACACCTCACATCACACTGTGCTAGCAATCCCTAGATAACAGAGTTGAGTGCTGGTCGTTAACCAATCAGAGTAAGTAGTTTCTAGGTCAAGCAGACCTGGGCTTTCTGCCAAGAGTAAATTGACACTGCCTTGAGTTAATTGTGCGAAGCCAGAATCTGCAAGTTTCCCATGAGAATCAATTAACAGAAACTGAACAAAAACATGGGGTTGAGAGGAGATCTGAACTCTGAAATGGGGAGAGTCCAGTGGATACACAGGCTGCAGTCATATGTATACTTAGATGTATGTCCCATTGAACTCAGAAGGACTTAACGCTGAGTAGATGTGCCAAAATCCTTTATCAAGACCTGTGCTCTTGGGTTGGGAGTACTAGTCGTTTGGTTTGGGAGTACTAGTACACCTTGGGTTGGGAGTACTAGTTGCTCTTCTTGACAGTCACTGTGGGAAACAGATGCACATAGGGCCAGTAGGCTTCCTGTCTTGAGAGTGCCGTCTCAGCAAATGACATCATATGACGAGTCCAGCTCCAAGTTCTAACAAAATTGCCTCTCTGTCCTTCATCTGATGGGGCTTCATTGTCCCCCTACCAGGGAAGAGAAGCAGATAGCAGATAGCTTTGGTTGTCAATGCTGGAAACAGAGTCCTATCTCCAGCCAGTGACTTCTCCTTTGCACTGCTCAATGTGTAGGACAAGAGCTCCCAGGAAAATGCTTTTAGGCCAATCATTGGTGCACATTCTTATAGTCAGGGCCTGCTGGCTGCTTTTTCAGGACCACTACAGTGGAGAAGAGCCATTTTACCTGCAGGAAGGAATGAGAGTGAGGAGAAAGGAAGACACAGAACAGAAGTGCGTGTGGAAGAAGAAACACCTGCATGTCCTATTTGTCATTTGTGGTTTTGTCCTCCCTGTTTCCTGCCAGCCACAGGTTGCAAGTTCTATGATGTATTATTACTTACCTTGTACTTATTACTTATATTTACTTATTTATCTATAAACCACCAGCTCACAAGAAAGTATAAGAACATAAAAGAACCCTGCTGGATCTGGTCAAAGAGTGTCCATGCAGCCTGGCCTCCTGCTCCCACAGTGGCCAACCAGATGCTGTAGTGGAAAGCCCAAAGGCAGTATTTGAATGCAACTGGTGCTGAGAGGAACACTGCTTGAGCAATGAAGGTGTAACCTAGCCATTGAGGTTGGTAGCCATTGATAGTCTTCCTCCTCCAGGAATTTGTGCGATCATTTCTAAAGCCATCAAAGTCTGGGACCATCACTACCTCTTGTAGGAACAAATTCAATAGCTTAACTATGCTGTGTGAAGAAGTACTTTCTTTTGGCACTGTATACTAACATCATTCCTTGCCATCTTTCTGCATCTTCCTATCCCTTTTTTAAATATAATTTTTATTAAATTTTCTGTTTTACACTTTAGAATATTCATTTAAACAACCTTAAAATGCCAATGACTTCCTTTCTTCTCTTTTCATGGTTCTTTTTGCATATCATAAATCCCTGCATATTTTACATAAACTAAATCATTCAGTATTCCATTATTATATCCAACAAAATTTGTTTACACTGTTGAATTTATCTTAATGCTGTCAACTTTTTCAAGTGTACAAAATTCCCCCCATACATTCAATAAACATTGGATCTTTAAACATATGTTCTTCTTGTTCTCTTATTCTATATGTTAGGTCCGCAAGCTGCGTATATTCCATCAGTTTAAGTTGCCATTCTTCTTTAGTTGGGACCTCATTTGTTTTCCATTTTGGGGCTAACAAAACATGGGCTGCAGTGGTGGCATACATAAATAACCTTTTCTGACACCTGGGAATTTCTGTCTGAATTATCCCCAACAAAAAGGACTCTTTTTTTGGGGGGGGGGGGTATTTCTAAACATTTTTTTCAATTCATTGTGGATGATTTCCCAATACACTTTTAACCTTTTACAGGTCCACCACATATGAAAGAACGTACCCTCAACCTCATTGCATCTCCAGCATCTTCCTATCCCTAAACTTCTCTTGCAAATCAGCAAGTCAAATATTTTCCTTCATCCCAGTCATCTGATTTTAATGGGGTATCTAATGGACTATTTGGCATCAAGGATATGTAAAGGTATGTGCCGAGTCCTTCACAGAACCATTCACTAATTTACAATAAAGAGTACAAATATTTCAGCCTTATCCTTTGCTTTTCACCCCCCCATCCCTGTGGTGTTTCTGCTGCCTCTGTCACTCCACATCGTAAGATTCAAATGTAGACATATAACAGACCTTCCTCTCTACTCACTTTGAACAGTGTAATGGTGGCACTGTAAGAAACACTGAGGAGGAAGAGAATGAAGAAAACAAAGATGGTGACCCAGAGACGATCCATTTCCTCCTCTTTCTCATCGCTGTAATCATCCATTGTTAACACAGCCACCTCTGTGAGGGGGGGAGAGAGAGAGACGTCATTTCCAGTGTTCAACATAAAATATCCCTTAACCTCAGCAATCCCTTCACCTACCACTAATATCTAATTGTACACATAGAATTATGCCGAACTATGTACTACTAATATTATTCCTTCTATTTCGTACAGTCTAACATAGACTACAAAATCCATGATGCACTAACCGTATACCTGCAAGATCACCTGTGGCCTATATAACAATTAATATTATCTAAATTTTGCAATAGTGGCTTGGTGTTGGCTCTTTGGGAACTCTCTCTGTTCACCCCACGTAATGTTTATGCCTTGTCCTACAGAGTAACTTCACTCTGTTGGGACAGCTCTCTCTCTCTCTCTCTCTCTCTCTCTCTCTCTCTCTCTCTCTCTCTCTCCTTCTCCCTTTTCCGACACTCTGCCTAAAGTACCAGTTCATCTAATTTCCATCAGTTTGTTTAGGATGAACCTGTTGTGCAATGTGTTTCAATTCATCTGCAGAATGCTATTTGCCTTCCATTTTTTCAGGTGATAAATCAATGAGGAATAGCAATGTTCAGAGGTGTTCAAAACAGTTGCTTAACCGTTTCACCACATGAGAAAATACATCCTAGTCTTGACAGTTTCAGTGAGTCACAGAAGATGGCTGGATGGAATAATCCTGAATAAATGAGGAGGTGGGGATGTTTTAACACTGTCTTAAATTAACCTGTTTTCTGAGGGATGTCCAGAAAGGCCACGCAGTGAGCTTCATGGTTGAGGTGGGATTTGAATCTGGAGTTCTAAGCACCAAAACAAACACTAACCAGTACATTAAGTACTGACTCAAGGAGTAACCAGGGAGCAGGTGTGAGTAGGGAGTTTGTGTGGGATTGCTGAGGCCGCACCCTTGCAGCATAACTAGGGCAAGAGTGACTTAGTGGAGTGTTGTGTTTGGTTTCCAAAAGGAGGGGTGACTAGGGAAAAGTGTACTTGAAAGTCCCCTTTTCTCCCTTCTCCGATTTTGTAAAAGAGATTTTGCTCTTTCGTATTTGATGGGATGGTTCTGAGGGGACCCCTGACTATCATTTTTGAAAACATATCCTTGCTCTGCCTTTTTGCATTGTGTACATATGTTTCTTGGTTGGACCTTTTATTTCTCATAACCCACCCAATAATATATGAACAATCCATTAATATGGCCTGAATATTTTGTGAATTTGATTCTTTCTCATGGCTCCATCTGACTTGTGCACTCATCTATCCAGGCTTGGCTCAGTTTGCTCACCCATCTCAAATTCAGGGTCAAACTAGGTTTATTATTATCCTCCTCCCCCCCAATGTCTTACTGATGTGATGCTAAAGGTGTCAAATGAAATTTCTTCTGATTCTTTTGAAAGCACTTTGAAAGCAATTTTTTTGTCAGGATCCTGGTGCAAGGGGAGGTTATTTTTTTATGTGGTTCTGGATTAAAATAACCTTTCCCTATGGTGCTTCTATTGTAACCATGGGGAGCAGTAAGGGAGAAAACCTTTCCCTATATAGGCAACAACCATTTTGTGCACATTCAAGGCACATACGGCTGTGCAAACACTCGCTGTGTTTTGACCTGGAAGAGGGCATAAGGGGTTTACACGCATTCTGCTGCCTTGTGCGGTGACCTGAAAAGCAGCCCCAGCAAACTGTGGGTTGCCCCCCCAAATGCCCTCCCCCCATGGCATCACATTATAGCTGGCCCCCAGAAACTATTCTTTGCTTTCAAGCAATGCAGGTGTTTTGCATTCTCTCGTTTCTTCTGCCCTGTCACTGAAATGCACAGTAATCCAGGCCAGGTGAGTTGATATGAAGGGAAGCTACATGTGTTGAAGCGGGGAGTGTGCACATATGTTGCACCAGATGAATTCTGCCTACTTTCTGTCCATGCTGCTCATGCTGCTGTGCCCCATTGAACTAACTTTCCACAGGATGACATTGGCCTCTGTATTGCACCTCCATACAGATAGCTCTGCACCTCTTATTGCAACAAGGTTCCAGCTCTGCGACAGAGAACGCTGCATAGCTTGCAGCCAATGCTAGCCATACTCGGCGTAGACCTATTGAAATGAATGAACCTAAATTGCACATATCAATTAATTTCAGTGGGCCTACTCTGAGTAGGCAAACCAATGAGCCAGCTTCTTACGTCATCTACCATATATCAATATTTGGGGCAGGCAGAGGAAGGAGAGGCAATGCAAAATATTCTGATATGGGCAGGACTCCCTTCTATATACAGTGGTGCCCCGCAAGACGAATGCCTCGCAAGACGAAAAACCCGCTAGACGAAAGGGTTTTCCATTTCGGAGGTGCTTCGCAAGACGAATTTCCCTATGGGCTTGCTTCGCAAGACGGAAACATCTTGCGAGTCTCGCCATTTCCCCCCCGCTTCCCCCCCCTTTTTCAAAGCCGCTAAGCTGTTAATAGCCTTTTAACAGTTTAGCCGCTAAGACTTTAATAGCTGCTAAGCCGCTAAATCGCTAATAGCGCTACTTCGCTTAGCCGCTAATGGGCTTGCATCGCAAGACGAAAAAACCGCTAGACAAAGAGAATCGCGGAACGGATTCTTTTCGTCTTGCGAGGCACCACTGTATATGGGTGCCTAAAAAGGCAAACTTATTGGATAAACTTTGGGCTTTGATTTTTTTGGGGGGCGTGGCAGATTAAAAAATATAAAGAGCACTGAGCTATAATTATGTTGTTGGAATGCAGTGAACACTGCAGTTCTGCTATGATCAGTTGGTTTGAACCCCTGAGGAACTGAGGCCTGGTGGCAGTTGGCTGAAGGAGGCAGAGACTGGTACAGAAATATTCCTCAGTAGCGAATTAGCAGCTTATTTGTTGTTTTCAGCACCAGACGTTAAAAGGAGAGCAGCTTCCTGTGTATGGACATGTATAGATGGAAGCCAGGGTGGAGCAGATGATGGGATATTGGACTTGAGCCTGGTGGAATGTGACCCAGATTCAAATCACCACCCAACTAGATGAAGCTCACTGGGTGTCTTTGGACCAAATCCCTCTCACTTCCGGCACTTATTAAGGGCCTGTTGTGAGCATTAAAATACATATATACTGACATCAGACGTTTGCACCCCTGCCTCCCATGGCATAGCTCTGATAATAGTGAATACATTTTGCTTCCAAATACCATGAATACCCACTTAATTAATCCACCCACCCCCGCTTTCCAAAACTCACTCTAGTCATCGATTTTCCTGCAAATGACCACAACATGGGATATATCTGAGTTGGTTCTCTTTTTATTCAGCCATAGGCCAAACATGCATGCATGGAAATTATTTACACAGGGTTTATCTAACAATGCTAGAGGAAAATCTGGGAGAGGCTGAAGAGGTTGCAATGCCGTAGGAGGGATGGTCATCATTTTTTACCCTGGGATTTCTCCACGGTCCTCTGGGTGAACTTCATGGGGAGGGCTTCGTGGATAACCATGCAGGTGAACGCATTTCCATTGTTCCAGTCAGTTAATGCGATTTTCATGTGGCTGTACATGAAGTAGGAATGGTTGTTGTTGTTCTTCATGACTGGGGTGTTGACATGGTGATCGTCAGGTATAGCGTTGTGATTCTTCAGCCACTGGACAGAAATTGCCTCTGGGGTGAACCCAGTGATCAGGCAGGTGAGGGTCACCATAGGTGGCCGAGTACGGATTTCCTCAGGGTGGGGTCGGAAAAGGTACACCTCAGGAGCATGGACCGTTCCTTTTTGAGATCAGGGACAATATATGTGAGAGAAAAGGAGAGGCAACAGTAGTTAAGTTTAGACCAAATGAGTGGATGCAGTGTTGACAATGAGAGTCCCTGTGATTTTGTTCTCTTGAACATAGGTACTCCAGACAGGGTTATTGCAGAGAGCGTGTCTCACCTCTGGCCTGTTCATATGCACTTCATAACAGCAGTATGTTCCCAATAGTTGCTCCACCTGGCTTTTAATGTCATTTGACTCTAAATATTATCTGTTAGATTCTTTGAAGAGCAGTTTATGTCTGTACAGTAGACACAGTGGGGTAAATACTCAATTGCCAATGAGTTGAAGTGCCTTCAGCTGAAGTCACCATCAGTGTGTAGATCTATGTGAAGATCTATGGCATGTGTTGGGCTTCTTTGAGCTGGATGAATGAATAGGAGCACAAACTGGGACAGCAGAGATATGAGGTATAGTTATACAGCCCAGTTTCTCAACAGATATACAGAAGTCACCCAGCCCACACAGAATCCCAGTCTTTCCCGAGAAGGTACTGGTATGTTCAAGTTGCAGCATGGCTTGGGGTTGAAAGGTGAAAATCTTGCAAACTTCAAGGAGCAAGCTCTGCACAGTTGCTCCCGAAGCAGTTACCCTGGTGGCTCGTTAAATTTGTGGAGTGGGCCACCAGGGCAAGGACATAAAGATCTGCCTTCATCAGAACTGGCTCAATCCTTCATCTAGCTCAACCAATGTTGGGTAAACATTATCAATAGACAGATTCAGGGGTTTGAAGGATCTGTAACTAGAGATGAAATGGTTTTCATGAGAGTAATGGGAGATGTCTTGGCCCCTGCAGTGGACACAAGCCTTTCTTTCCTTGGTTCCAGTGTTGCCTTCTGATTTTTTTAAAAAAATGCATTGCAGGTTTTTCTAGCACCATAAAACCTTTGAGCAGAGACAAGGGTAGTAGAATGATTGTGCAAACCTGCACAAGACCTCCACCAGACTGCTTGAAATTGTAACTTGTGTCTCTAGCATAAACTGCAGATTTGCCAAGTTGTGTTGCATTTTCCTTCTGTAACACAAAACCACCAGCCCTGGGATGGGAGACCAACCCTGTTTCCCACTTACCTGCCGTCTTGGCAATGGTCCTAATGATGGGAGCAGCCAGGCCTGGATATTCCACTTTGCAGGTGAATTCATCTCCCTGTAGCCACGTTGTGGCAGAGAGGGCCTTCGTAGCGGTGAACTTTCCATTAGGCTCTTCTTTTGTTTCCAGTAGTTCTTGGCTCACAGGTCCTGGTGTCTGCCGTGACCAGGTGATTATCAGCCCATCTGTATCTATCAAGTTTTCCACCACGCAGATGAGTTTGGGGTCGCTGTTTACATACAGGTCTTTTGGAGTTGGGAGTATGATTCTTACGTCAATGCCAGTGGAAGGGCAGGCGGTAGCATCTGGAGGCACAAACTTCATGTTAGTTCTCTATTTGACTCTCACGTCTTCCCATCAGATGTCAAGGAGATAAATAACTATACAACTTTTGGAATACATCTGAAGGCAGCCTTGTATAGGGAAGTTCTTAATGTTTGATGTTTTATTATGCTTTTCTATTTGTTGGAAGCAGCCCAGAGTGGCTGGGGTAACCCAGTCAGATGGGCGGGGTACAAATATAAAATAATAATAATAATAATAATAATAATAATAATAATAATAATAATCTGTTAACAAGGGCATTCCTTGCTCCAGAGTAAAAGGGAGCAAAAACTCCAGACTTGGTACAAATATTAAAAGAATGAAGCTGGTGTTTGTTGCCCTTGGTTGTCCTAAAATCAAAAAATCTCCATATTCCATTGTGAACAATGAGCAGGAACAAACAGTTCCCTGTCACCCCTTTCTACAATATCAGCTTCTGCTATCAAGACTACATTGTTCTATCCAGGAGGTGGTTTACACCACTGACTCAAACTACATGTTGTAGAGGATGGAAAACATCCTCTGACCCTGAAGAGGATAGCATATTTGACAAGACTTTTCATGGACATCTGGGGCACTCTGATGTCCACTCCCCTATGTCTTCCCTGAGTCCTGCTTCCAGCAGAAATGGAAAACAACTACTCTACTAGTAAGGTCATGTGTTCAAGGCTTAATTCAATGGGACATAATTGAAAGCAGCTATATCTATATATGTATAAATGAAGTGGGAGGAAGCTGCAATCTGGAAGCAGCCCTCCCCCTCACGTTCCAGTCCATGCCCACCAAAACAGAGGGAAACTCAAGTGCCAACTTAGTCAGCTGCTCTTACCTTCACATATCTTGGCTTTGCTCTTCACCTTTGTTTGTGTTGCTTCGTGGAACACCTGGCAGTAGTAGACATTCCCAGCCTGCCAGTCAGCTTGGCTGACATTGGCTGTGCTTGTGGTACTGAAAGTGTATCCGTGGGCATCCTTCTTGGGCTGCTCAGTGAATGAAGGCAGGAGCCCGGCTTGCCCACCCACCAGCCATTCCACCGTCAACGTTTTGGGGTAGAAGCTGGAGATAATGCAGAGCAGCTCAATGGTGGCACCACTGGATTTGGAATCGCAGGAGGAATGGAGCAGGCGGACTTCCGGGGCCACTGGTGATTTTGCAGAGGTTCCTACATTATAGAAAGGCAGAGATGGGTGAATCTGTCAGTTATGGTTCCTCTCAGTTGCTTATTTTTTCAAGTTTTTTTTTCACACCAACCAGCAAACCAGTCCTCATGAAAAGTCATCTGCATTTTAATTCAAACTTCTCCTAATATACACACCTGAGTGATATTTTGCCTAATATAAACATTCCTGTAAAACAGTGCTCCTAATGTAACACATTCTTATATATTATTCACTCACACACGATATGTATTCTTTGTGCACATTACTTGGCTGATGAACAGCTTTGCACAATTTAAAGAAGTGTAAGTTGGAAATGATGCACATGTTTTGGTTCAAGTACTGCAAATTATGTATATTCGTTTTTAAATATGAACCAAATTGATCTTCTCAACCCATCCATATGTGAGGGGCATTAATACCACTTCTCTGTGATCTTAGTGATCTCTAGTCTGGGACCTGTCTCCTAGTCAATGTAAGCCTTGAGGGACCCACTTCGATAGAAGACTGGAGAGTGAGCGGCCACTAATTCATCTGCCGTTCGCCAGATGTCTCTCCTACTAATCCCAAAGTTTTGAACAGCCTCACCAAGATACTTCCCTACTATTGGTTGCGCAAGTGAATACAAGCAGTTTAAAGGAGCAGGTCATGAATACTATTATCAGCACACACTGTGTGTGGTACACATGCTGGTAACATTGCTCTGAGAATAAAGCAGCAATAAATAAACTTTAAAAATAAATCACCACAAATTTAACAATTTAAAACTAAAGTGTAAATTTTAAAAAATGCCGCTGGATGTTGCTGTACCTAGCCCCCGAAGACTGAAATCTTAAATGGCACAACCCTAACATCGCTTTTAGTGCTGAACAGACAACTCCGAAGTTGTCTCCCACATTTCGTTTGTGAGCCAACGTTGAGCTGCTGCTGCGCTTAACATGCCTTGGTACTAGACAATAACACTACCCAAAGATATTGAATCCATTTCCCGTCTCTCCCAACCCTTGTGTTTTACTTTTCTTTCTTTTGCCAGATCAACCATCCATTTGGAGGTTAAAGAGAAAGCAGATAACGAAGGCCCAGCCAGACTCACGCTCAATGTCTTTGCTGATTGTGGAGCTGGAAGCTGCATGGGCGACATTGCATTGGAACTTCTCCGATTCCCAGGTGCTGGTTGGGATGGTGAGCTGGCTGGTGAGGGTGTAGAGGCCCCTGGATGAATCCAATTTTGCAGGGAAAGTCCGGATGCCGCTGGAGATGGCTCCTGAATTCCACCGTACTGTGACCGGTTCAGGAAAGTAGCCAGAGACCAGACAACCTATGGAGACCTGGGAGGCGGTAGAGGAGTCTTGGCTACAGGGAGGCAATGGGAAGACCGTCGGGGCTGTGGTGCTTGCTGCAATAAAAAAAAGACAGAAATGCATGTTGCGGGTATGCTGTCCAGCAAATGTGGATGTTTTTGTGTTCCTGCAATGCAGAAGTTTGAATAGATGCTGCTTGGGGGGTCCCTTCCAATTCTGCTATTCTATGATTCTATGAACCCTAAGGGAGCTGGGCATGTTTAGCCTGGAGAAGAGGAGGTTAAGGGGTGATATGATAGCCGTGTTCAAATATATAAAAGGATGTCACATAGAGGAGGGAGAAAGGTTGTTTTCTGCTGCTCCAGAGAAGCGGACACGGAGCAATGGATCCAAACTACAAGAAAGAAGATTCCACCTAAACATTAGGAAGAACTTCCTGACAGTAAGAGCTGTTCGACAGTGGAATTTGCTGCCAAGGAGTGTGGTGGAGTCTCCTTCTTTGGAGGTCTTTAAGCAGAGGCTTGACAACCATATGTCAGGAGTGCTCTGATGGTGTTTCCTGCTTGGCAGGGGGTTGGACTCGATGGCCCTTGTGGCCTCTTCCAACTCTATGATTCTATGATTCTATGATTCCAGGAGCTGAGCGGGAGTTGCAGGATCTCATCGCCTCATTTATGCCTTCATCACAACACAGTGAGTGGTAATAAGTGCCTCTAGCACCACATTCACACCAACCTGTTGGTGCTATGTTATCTTCCATAGGTGACAGTGGTACTGTAGGTTAATCTTTATATGTTTTCCCTTATGCAGGGAGACATTGACTTTTCTGGTCTAGAGCACCATAGATATATACACTTCATCCCTCTGTTCACTCATATCTGCCTCCTCTCAGCCATGCAAGGACGCCTGCTCAAATTTCGATTAAGATCTTATTAATCCTCAAGACAAATCCTTTCCTCTTAGAGCCAGCATTAACAGTAAGAACCTCAAACCCTGTAAGGGGTTTGGTAAACATTATTTGAGGTAGCGCATTAACCTGAAGACACTTGGGCACGTCTGAGGTCATTCTTATTTTTGCCATTGTCGACAAGTGCTAAGCTCACCTGGAATGAAGAAGGTTCCATGATTGATCTCACTGCTATTTTTTAGGGGGTGGGGAGGAAATATCTGTTCACTTTGAGGCTTATTTTCTCAGCTATGAGATTTAGAAACCTGCTTTAAAAACAGTGAAAGCTTAGGATGCTGAATTATTTGCAGAATAGACACAGCCCTGTCCAACACCCACTGGCAGGTTGGTTTTCTCTAAAAATTGCCGAATGCCTGTCCTTAAGCTGCATTTGCACTGTTATTCAGTGAATTCCACCTCAGCTTTTGGGCTGCAAGTTCATCACGTACAGTATGACAATACTGGAGAATTTCTTATTTTACATGGTACGTTGACAAAACAGAGAGAAAGATATGGCAACAGAGAATCTTGCAGCCATTAGATGGGGGATCCTTTCATGCAAAAGGGAAAGGAGTGTGAGAGAGTGTGGGGTGTGGGGCTTGGGGGAAAGCAGTAAGGAGAAAGGCTGTCGTTTAGGTCTAGTTGTCACTGTGGTGGCAAATCCGCATCTGCCTATGCCCAAAGGAAAGGGAATAAATATTTATAGCAAAGGGCCACATCCCTTGTAACCAGGCTTCTAGGGGCCACATTTCATTCGCGGGCAGGACCAAAGGCAAAAAGGCAACAAGGGTGAACAGGAAAACACATGCAATTCTTACCTTTGTACATCCTAGTTGTAGGAAAGTCAGAATTCTGCACACACATGCCTCTCTGTTTCCCCCACCCAGATAAGCAAGAGCCATTATCCCAATTCATTGGCATATTCCAAGCAGGGAAAAACACTAAAGGAAAGGTCTGGGGAGGGTTTTAAAAGTTGGACAGAGGGCCACATTTGGCACCTTGGCAAGAAGTTCCTAACCTCCCCAGTGTTCTCACAAGTGGAAAATGAACAGTGCTTTTAAAAAACAATGTGGGGATTTGTTTTGTTTTTATGAAAGGGTATTAGCTGCGTGTTAAGGGACGCAGGTGGTGCTGTGGGTAAAAGCCTCAGCGCCTAGGGCTTGCTGATCGAAAGGTCGGCGGTTCAAATCCCCGCGGCGGGGTGCGCTCCCGTTGCTCGGTCCCAGCGCCTGCCAACCTAGCAGTTCGAAAGCACCCCTGGGTGCAAGTAGATAAATAGGGACCGCTTACTGGCGGGAAGGTAAACGGCGTTCCGTGTGCTGCACTGGCTCGCCAGATGCAGCTTTGTCACGCTGGCCACGTGACCCAGAAGTGTCTCCGGACAGCGCTAGCCCCCGGCCTCTTAAGTGAGATGGGCGCACAACCCTAGAGTCTGTCAAGACTGGCCCGTATGGGCAGGGGTACCTTTACCTTTACCTTTTTATTAGCTGCGTGTTACCGCTGAGACCTAGGTTTACTACCTCTAAGAGAACAAGGTATTTGTGTCCGTTAGGAGGTGTGGAGCCTTAGGCCAAGAGGGTGCTTCTGGACTCCTGCCCCATGACAAAAGCTTCCAGTTGCTCAACAGATTGCAAATCGCAAGTGTCTAGACCAGATACATTTACACTTGAGGTTGGCAGCTCCTTCCCTGCTTTTGGGCTGTGCTCAGTGTCCCCCAGAAAGTTAAGTGGGGAAGCTTTTCCTGCCACAGTGAGAAAGCCTTTAGCTACTGAGTTATCTTGGTTCGGAGTAAGATGAAGGAGAAAAGGTAATAGCCACTTTGATGGCTGACTCGCCACTCATCTGAGACCAAGTCATTAGATTTGAGCCCCTTTCATCTAACCGAAACCAGTGGGATGAAGCAATCAAGATTTGAATTCTGGCTCAAGATCTGTAGCTGCAGTCCTGAATGCGCTTGCCTCGGAACACAGTCACACCCACACCATCCACTTAAAGTGCTCTGACATCACCTTAAAAGTCATGGCTTCCCCCAAAGAATGCTGGGAAGTGTAGTTCTCTGAGGGGTCTCCTAACGGCTCTCAGCACCCTTACCAAACTACAGTGCCCAGGCTTCTTTAGGGGAAGCTATGAAACAGTGGGACGAAAGTGCTTTAAATGTATGGTGTGAATGTGACATAGCTTCCCTGAACACTGATAGACTTATGTCTTGAGTCAGCGCATGTTTCTCACTCTCTTGGGTGGTGTTTTTTGCTGGCATTGCCTACATCTCAAAATTCCAAGCCTCCTTTTAGTTGTGCGAGTTCTCTCACTTCCTCTTTGTTCAGCACCAGCTGCAGGTTGCAGGTGTCCTTCTTAGTGCCGTCTCACATACAAATTTGACTGAAAGTGGGTAAGAGGACAATAAAATAGTGCTGGTCAACAGAAGAAACAAAAATGGAGAGGCAAGCAAACTGAGATTTTGAACTTCATTAACTGGCAGTAATAATATGAAGGTGAAGCCGAATCAGTTTGTACAGCCAATTGCAACTTGTTTGGAGTTATAAATGTGTAAGATTATCTAGTCTACGGAGTATCAGCAGCTGGTGGTTTATGGGCCCAACCTACTCCACAAATGACAAAACATTGACCTGATACTTTCCCCCTACTGATAAAAGTGGATGTTCAACTATTCAGCTTATGAGTAACTTTAAAAAATAATAATTCTCCCAGTAGCATATGTTATAAAATATACAAAATTAAAACCAACCATACAACAACTCAATAAAATGATTACATCAAAAAGACACAAATCCACAACAGATAAAATCCAGCCATAATATGAAGCCAAGTCAGTTCGTATAGTCAGTTGCAACGGTTTTTGAGCTCTAAATGTGAAAGATGGTGGTTTGTGGGCCTAACCTATTCCATAAATGACGATGCACTGGCCTGCTACTTCCTTCTATCTGATAAAGCAGAGGTTCAACTATTTAGCTTCTAAGTTGTTTATAATAAAAAGAGCATATTCCAGGCAGTGTACGTAAATCAAATAGACAAAATTAAAATCAACCATGCAACAAATCAGTAAAATGATGAAATCAAAAAAGGCAACCCTACAATACATAAAATCCAGCCAACTACAGCATAGGAGAACTTTCCTCCTGCCATGTTCACTGTGCCTTTAGTATCTCCGAAGCAGGTAGAAGTTCAGCAGGCATAGCTTTTCAAGCTGCTTTTGAAGGCACAGCGAGGTTGTCCCACCCCACCCCTGCCAGCTAGCAACCCTAGACAGACTCTAGGAGCTATGGCTCCTAGCTCCCTAACCTATCCTGTCAGTTCCAGCTTTCTGAAATGCCTTTGTCCTAAAACAGGCATAGGCAAACTCGGCCTTCCAGATGTTTTGGGAGTACAACGTCCATCATCCCTAACCACTGGCCCTGTTAGCTAGGGATGATGGGAGTGGAAGTCCTAAAACATCTGGAGGGCCGAGTTTGCCTATGCCTGTCCTAAAACCCACTACCCTTCCAAAGCTAGGGACAAACCCCTCTTGGTCTAGTCCTGGTTATGTCTGCTTCTCACACAGTAACCCTGGAAGTCTTACCTCCCTAGGAGAGAATTCAAAAGTTCTGGTGTTCAATACACATCTTTCCTATCCTGAGGATCAAACCTAGCTTGCTCTCACTTCAGCTTGCAACCACTAAGAATCATGCTAGGTTTAAACTGTTATGGTCCTTTCCCATCTCCCAGGAGTGTGCAGTTCCTTGGGGCTGCCTTTCTCAGGTATACCAAATTGCATTTTCCTGCTTAGCTAAACCTCTCGATTACTCTACCATCCCGGGGCTGGGTACAGAACCCAGAAAGTGGTCTTTCAGTGGGTCTCCTGAAACTTTCCCTGCAACTAGGAGTTTTGACAAGCCTCCTGCCCTAACCAGCTCAGCCCACTCATTGATACCAACTCACTTGAGAGAGATTCCAGGGCTTCAGTGCTTGTGGTGCAGCAAAGCTTGGAGATCTTTCTGCTCCAAAGAATACTTTCTGAACATGGAGTAGAACTTGGGCACCTCAAAGACACTTCTGGTAGGAATTGGGGGGTCTCCAGGCAGAGCTTCAGGCCTGGGTCAGATTTCCCCCCATAACTCCTTGTTCACCCAGCCCCCGTGAAGCCTGCTGCTCATCTGGATAGTCAAGAATCTCCCAGTTGAGCACCAGGCTAGAACCAGAGTTTCAGATAGCACCTCCTGCTGCCTACATGGCAAGGAACCCATCATTGGAACCTCCCAGCTCTCAGCCAGTTCCCCCATACCCTGGCAACTCCCGGCTGGCTTCTCCGCAGCCTGCTGTTGCTCAGGAAGGTTGCGACTCTGTTTAACACATGCTTTATTTTGCACAGGCTTTGAGATACCTCCTCACTTCATTGCTGCCTTTCTGAAGCCACCTGTGGATCTGGGTAGCTCAAGCCCAACAGATGAGCATGGGGCAGGCTTTCAGAGATTCCTGCATCTCCCCAGCAGCTTATTTGAAGCCTGATGATAATCTGAGAGGTTTTAGGGTTCCCCAACTGAGCATTAGGCTTGGGGCAATATTTTCTGCCAGGCTAGACCCTGCTGCTCATCTGGGGGTAGTGCTTTCAGGAATCTCCCAGCTAAGCATTTGGCTGGGGGAGATTTTCAGCCACCCTCCTCCCTGCAGATGGAACTCCTAGCTGGGCATAAGGTGAGAGCAAGCTCTCAGGCAGTCCCTTTCTTCCCAGCCAGTCCTGGAACCTTCTGATTGCATCTCTTGACTGAGCATCAGTCTTGGGGCAGCCATCTTCTGGCTGCTTCCCACTAGCTTATATGAAGCCTGACCAGTGGCGTAGCGTGGCTTGTCAGCACCCGGGGCAAGGCAAGTAATTTGCGCCCCCTAACCCATGGATTTGCGCCCCCTAACCCATGGATTTGCGCCCCCTAACCCTAACCCCCAGATGTTGCGCCCGGTGCGGCCGGCCCCCCCTGCACCCCCCACGCTACGCCACTGAGCCTGACACACAGTTGCATGGCCAAAATTCCCCCCGGCTGAGCATGAGGCTTGTAGCAGCCACCCAGGCAGCCTCTGTCCAGCTTTTGTAAATCCTAATGTTCAGCTGGGTAGTCAAGAATCTCCCAGGCTCAAAGAAGGCGTCCAGGTAGCCTCTCATCTGCTCCCTACCAACTTATCCCCCAGGTGAGCATCAAGCCTGAGCAAAAATCCAAGTAGCCCCACTTTTCTGCTGCTTCCCACACCCTTATGGCCAACAATAAGCTGGGTAGACAGGAGTCTCCCAGTGGAGCATGAGGCCCTTGGCCAGCCATCCAGGCTGGTGCCCCACCAGCTACTCCCCACTAGCTTTTGTGAAGCATTTCACTCAAGTGTCACGTATCTCCCAGCGGTGCATCAGCTTGTGGCAAGCATGTGGGTAGGCATCCAGGCAGCCTACACCCCCAGCTGCTCCCCTCCCCCAGCTTATGTGAATCCCAACACTTAGGTAGGTGATCAAGAATCTCCTTGCTGAGCACCAGGCTCTGGGAGGGATCTGGATCCTCCCCCCGGCTGCTCTCTACCAGCTTTTGTGACTCCTAGCACCTGGCTGGGGCTCAAGAATCTCCTAGCTGAGAACCAGGCTCGGTGCAGAAATAGAAGGTAGCCCCTTCCTTGATGCTCCCCACCAGCTTACCCGAAGGCCAGCCTTCAGTTGGGGGAGTCAATAATCCCCCAGTTGAGCACTGGGCTCACGGCAGGGCTCACGGCAGCCCCCCCCCCCACTGCAGATGCTCCCCAGCACCTGTAAAACCTTACACTCAGGGCTGGCTTCAGATTTCCTGTTTGCTCCAGGGTCAGCATCCCTGAATCCTGATGCTAAGCTAGTTACTGAATGATCTCCCAGCTGAGCATCAGGTGGGGCAGAGCTCCAGTTTTCCCCCTTGTTCCCTTCCAGATTTCATGAAGCCTGCTGCTATTACATAAAGCTAGGGAGTCTCACAGCAGATGGATTTTCCAGAAGCTACTTGTACCCAGCTTGTTTTAAGCCTAGTGCTTAGCTGGGTTTGGGGGATTTCCCTCCTGAGGATCAGGCTTGGGGCAAGCTTTCAGGTAGCTCCCTTCCTTTCCACCAGCTTCTCAAAAGCCTTACGCTCCTCCTAGAGAGAGCAGGAGTCTCCCAAATGATCATTAGGCTTGTAGCAAGTTTTCAGGTACTCCCTACCTGCCAGTAGCTTAAAGCCTGCTGCTGAACTGGAGGGGTCAGAAATTTCTAAGCTGAGCATCTGCCTGGGGTAGATTTTCAGCCAATTCCCTGGAAGCCGAATGTTCATTGGGAAGGGAGCTATCCAAAAGTCTGTCCTAGCTGACCATTACATTTGAGCAAGCTTTTACAGTAGGCAACCTTCTACCCAACCTACTTCTTAAAAGCTCAACACTCCTCAGGGAGCTCAGGAGTTTCCCAGTAGAGCATGAGGCTCCAGCCAGACTTTCAGCTAGATCCCATGCTTTCCCCCGGCTTTCGGCTAGCTCCCTTCCTCACCACCAGCTTCCCATAAGCCTTACACCCCTTTGAGTGTGTGAGTCTTACAGCTGACATGGATTTTATAGCACTCCCTTGCACTTGTCCAACTTGTTGCAAGCCCTGGTGCTCAGCTGGGTCCTTGCCATCTCCCAGCTGGGACAGGCTTTTGGGTAGCTCCCTTCCTCCCCACCAGCTTCCCATAAGCCTTGCACCCCTTCAAGAGAGCAGGAGTCCTTAGGCTTGGAGTAAGCTTTCAGGTACCTTCCCTGGCCCACTAGTTTAAAGCCTGCTGCCGAACGGTGAGGTGAGAAATTTCACAGCTGAGCACCTGACTTTCATTTACCTCCTTCCACCCAGCCCGTTCGTGGAAGCCAAAAGCCTAGCATTTGAGCAAGCTTTCAGGTAGCCTTCTTCTCCCCTACACACTTCTTTGAAGCCCAATATTCATCTGAGGGCTCTGGAATCTCTCAATAAAGCATGAGGCTTCGGCCAGACTGCTGGGTAGCCCCCTTGCCCTCCTCCAGCTTCCTAGCATAATCCGTAGCTTGGAGGCAAGAAGCAGCTTGGCAGGTAGCCCAGCTGGGACATAGCTGTGTAACAAGCTTGGGAGAAGTTAGCAAGGAGCCCTGGGGCTTTTCTCACTTACCTTCTTTAGACCTCTCTGTTGGCTGAGTGGTGGGAAGTCTTCAAGCTGAATATGGTGCCTGGTGCAAGGTTCATGTGCCTATGTTGTTCCCTGCCAGCTGTTGCTCTGTCCTGGCATCGGAACATAAGGAAGCTGCCTTATATTGAGCCCAGTATTGCCTACACAAACTGGCAGCAGTGGCTCTCCAAGGTTGCAGGTGAGCTTCTCCCCCAGCCCTCCCGGGAGATGCCAGGAATTGATCCTGGGACCTTCCTCTTGCAGAGCAGATGTTCTACCACTGAGCTTCAGCCTTTCCCATTTGGCTCTGATAACAGAAGCTGAAGTGGAGCTTCTGGAAGGTTGACCAGTTGCTCTTTATCCTTGAAGTTCTCAGCTCCAAGAATCAACTGAATGCTGGACTGTAGGGAAGCTGGTGGGGTACAGCAAGGCTACCTTGCAGCCTTCTCCAAGCCTCACATGCAGCAGCTCCAAGCCCCATCTACTCCCCCAGCCTCCCTTACATAAAGATGCTCAGTTGGAAAATGGTAGCAAGGGAGACTTGCAATTCAGCATCAGCTAGAAAGCCCAAGAATCAACAGAAGACCCCTGAGGACAGGATAAAAATGCTTCTCCTCTTTCTCAGGCATTGTATCATTCACTTCCTTCCTGAAAAGGCTAGGACATTCCAAGGAGTCCCTTCTCCTGTGGGGTATCTATGTTCCTATCTTCTCAAGACCCATAATGTAAAAATAAAGCTCTCTTTTATTTTATTTATTTATTGTAAAAAAAAACCCTCAAAGCAGTTTTCAAACAGTAAAATCGTAATAAATCTACAACTCTTCTTTAAAACATACAGAAGTTTAAATGCTAAACAGATTAAAATTACCTCACCGATCCCAAGGCTGGAGTTGATCGAAGCAACCCGACCTCTGCCGAGTGACCCACAGTTTCTGTTCGGGATTCATTTCTGTTGCAATGAGGCCTTCAGAGTTTCCCCTTAACCATTCTCTTATGAAGGGCCTTAAAAAAAGAAAATTTCCAGTTAGTGACGTCCTAACTGGCCTGAAGGTGTGAAGGAAAGGTGTGAAAATAAACAAACAATTGAGGTCCAGGGAGTGAATAACTTCCTCTTTTCTCTCTCACATGTTTGACACCTTTTCAAAACCCAAAGATTTCATTGCTGAGAAAAACAAGGCTGTGTGAACTACACAGTTCGGGTGAATCTCACTTGCAAAAACTCAAACCGTTTTGTTTTTATTTAGCCATGTTCACACTAATTAGTCATTGTGTTTCACCACATAACCGCCGCACCCTGTTTTCTTCTGTCCAAAAATTGGAAAAAATGCATTTCATCACGTAATTGGCTCATGGTATAATTCTGTTCATCTCGCCAGTTAAACAGAGCGATGTATTCACCAGTGGCATATGGATATGTATTTATCTCTTGCAGCATCCATCCCTTGGGCTCCATTCCCCACTGTGCACCAACTAGGCCTTAGGCCCCTTCCTTTCCTCCTCCACCTGCCGGTGCCCCTGCTCCCCTCAAAACCACGTTGAAGAACCAGAAGGTGCAGAAGTCTTGGTCATGAGCTCCCAGGCTGCCTTGGCCGCTTCCCTGGGCTTGACCGGTAGTTAGTTAAGCTTAACAGGTGTTTGTTTTTCTGGTCTTGGGGGCACTCAAGGTGATGAAAATATATCAAGAATTCCAGAGGAACAGACAAACTCAGACTGCAACCCTATGTGGACTTGGCAGGGAGTCAGGCCTGTTGTCATTCACCTTGTTCACCTCAACCACCAATGAGTCCCATTGAAACCCCAGTGGGGTTTTCTTCTGCGTATGCATGTATAGGTTTGCACCATCCAACCTGGCGAATTTAGTGAAGTATGATTTTGTTGTGAATGGAACTTACACCCAAGTTACAGTGGTATCTCTGGTTAAGAACTTAATTCGTTCCGGAGGTTCGTTCTTAACCTGAAACTGTTCTTAACCTGAAGCACCACTTTAGCTAATGGGGCCTTCTGACACTGTGTGATTTCTGTTCACATCCTGAAGTAAAGTTCTTAACCCGAGGTACTACTTCCAGGTTAGCGGAGTCTGTAACCTGAAGCGTTTGTAACCCAAGGTACCACTGTATAAGGACAACGCCGTCAAAGAAGCCAACTCAGGCTCAAGGGCCATGCTAGGCCTTACTTAGTGCTAGGCCTCACCCCCCATTTATTGATATTAACCATTTTTTGGTAGCAGATTTTGCTCCCTCCAATAGTTGTAAATTCCTGCTTCCAATTCAGTACTTCATATTGATTGAATTGTGAAGACAATATACCTATTCTACAATAGGACTTCTTCTGGTTTCTCTTGTTCCCATAGGAGCCAACTCCTAGGAGCTGAGGGGGCTTTGGCTCCCCCAATAAAATATTTGAGGACCCCCCCCCCCCCACGTTGATGGGCATTGCTGTTCAAATGGTGTGCATGCACCACATCATGTGATTGATTTTGCATGGTGTGGCTTACCTAGGTCCCCGCAATATTTTATTAAAGTTTACACCATTGCTTCTTCTGCCCTCTCCATGCCCCCTCATATCTGCTGTAGAGGGTCCCTCAACCTTATGGAACAGATTTTGGGCCATGCAGAAGGCAGAGGAGACCCATTGTGTGAGCGGGTGTCTGCTTGCTTCGTGCTCCTCAGTTTATGGAAAAATGTACTCAGCAGCTTGAAATTTCATTGATCTATTTATTATTTAGAAACGAAATAGCCAAACAACACATAAAATGGCAACCAGCAGAATGTCTCCCCTGTCCCGCACTCCAACATATTGCAAGACGTGTTTTTGGAACCAATTCTTTCCTTCTGCAAAAAATCTCCCCTCTGAGAGCACTTGGGCAGCTGTGGTATCGACCCCCTTCACAGCCTTTTCAGATATTTATGCTTTTCTCCCACTGGCTGAGGCTCCTCATAGGCTCTTTCCCCCTTCTGTACCTTGAAATTAATTTACACTGCAATAGCTTGTCCTGCCATGGTCCCTGCAGCAAGGTGGGTTATTCAACAGACTGCAGCAGTTTCCCTTTAAAATAGTGTTTTCAACTCAAAATGATCTGGGTGCCTTTGGGGTGTGTTTGTAGGGCATGAATTGGCAACTATGTATCTTTCCCAAAATCTCATGTTCCAAATTGTTGAGTACTGCCCATAGAAGCTTAGTTTTGCATACCCGCCAGGTGTCCCGGGAAAAACAGGACACCCCAGTTTTTGAGTGAGATTGTGGAGGCTGTTTTGGGTGCCGTGATCTCGTGTGCTCTCATGCCACGCTCTCACCCCACAAAAATCACTTCGGGGGAATGAGATTGCAGCACGGGTCACATGACTTGCCCGGGAGCACATCCTGGAAGACGGTTGTCCCATTTTTTTATCTGAAAAAGTTGAATGGTATGGTTTTGGGTCTTCAGATGGCTCCATAAAAGTCTAAAAATTCTGTGAAGTGAGAAGTGGCTATTAACTATTTTGGTCAGCAAGGTTCTGATTCTGATTCTTAAAAAAGACTCTCCACAGCAGTGGATCAACAGAGCTTTAATTTATTACTTATTTCTTTTCAAGCAAGGAATAAGGAGGTTAATTTCATCAAGGCTAAAATCCATAGCACACATTTTATCTTCTGACGCTTGCCACTGATAGCAACATGGCTGAAGGCTGGTATTGACATTTGAATAAGTCATCCCCAGAACAGATGTGTCCTGTTTACGTTAGCAAATGTGGCCAGGCATGCGTTTCCACTTTCAGTCCAAGGCAAGTACTGCCAGTCAGATGGAGACAGGCAGATGCGATGTGGGGGGCTTTCAATAGAAACTCATTTCCTTATGTGCAGTGAGTCAGCTAAAAATGTCGTAAGGCATGTGTTTGCTGTAGGAAACCAAAGTGAATAGCAAGTTGGTAATGGAAACCCTCCTTTGCAAAAAAAATACACTCCTTAATTTTGTGTAGGCACTATATGAATTAAAGAGAGGCTGACATATCCCCATGTCCGATATGGAAAACTGAGGCACAGCTTATGCTTGGGGTGTTAAAGTGCATTCTCACACAGAGAAAAATAACAAATATATGAGCCCATCACTTGGTTGACACGATCGCTCCTGAGTGTCCTGTCTAGTGTTTGGGAGCCTGAGCATCTCCTTGGCACTCTGAGGAGCTCCTGACTAGTCCTAAATCAGAGTAGACCTATTGAAGTTAAAAGACATAACTGAGTTTAATTGATTTCAATAGGTCTACCCTAAGCAGTACTTAGTTGAATACAAAACCAAAACACACACACACCGATGTTCACCTGTGGTGTAACACATTTTGATGGCATTGCTGCCTGCTCCACTGTGGGGATAGGGAGTTCTTTTTTCTGTTTGTTCTTGGGAAGCTCTTAAAAAAACAACAACAACTTTTCAAGAGATAAAGCTTTTTTTAGTTATAAAAACGGTGTTTCTTGAATAAACGGAACCCTTTCTTGCCTCTGGATGCAGTGTGGGATACACTTAAAACTAGAAAAGTAGTTACAGTAACAATTCAGAAGGACTGTAAAATGGTCATGAGAAATGTAAGCTTAATGTACAGCAGGAGTAAAGGCAAACATTATATTTGATATATATAGTACAATACTCTGTCTACTGCATTCAGAGTTGAAATTGCAATATCCTCTTTTTGGGTTTAGACTAGGTAGGCAACAATAGCTAAAACGAAATATGACCACGACAGAGTCACAGCGATGAGTGGTATGCAATGCTAGTCCTAAATCAGAGTAGACCCATTGGAGTTAAAAGGGATAATTGAGTTTAATTAATTTCATTAGGTCTACTTTAAGTAGTACTTAGTTGAATACAACACACACACACACACACACACACACACACACTGAACGGAGGCAAAATTAAAGCATACATGTTTGAAGGATAAACAACCAGTCCAATAGGTCCAGTTCAAATGGAACACTGGCAGCAAAAGGCCATGCATGTCTAGTCATATATTAGTCCCGTTTAGTTTGATAGGACTTGCTCCCAGATATATGATGAGACAAAGCAAGACAGAAATGTCATCTGTCCAGTCGATCTTCCCCCAAAAGTGAATGGAGAAATATTAAATCCTTGATTGTGCTGGTGATGAAAGAATGTACAGTCTTTTATGTTAGGCAACTTATTGTCCCTCTTCAGATGACCCTTCACTTTGTTATTTCACCTGGAATTGGAAAACAACCATAATTAATGTCATGGAAGAAAATAATGTCACACATCTCTCCGCTGTTTCACAACCTCCTGACCCGTTCACCACTGCCATTTAGTGATGTAATAAAGCTGTCTTTCAACAGCATAGGGAGGGTTTTTTTTTTGCTGGATGGAAACAATGGTTTGGAGTTCCTGGAAGACTGGAACTGACAGGAGGGTTATCTACATTGCTTAGTGTGCTGGATCTGTACAGGTTCTGCTTGAAATTGCTGAAATACAGTCGTACCTCAGAAGTTGAACGGAATCCATTCCGGAAGTCCGCCCAACTTCCAAAACGTTCAGAAACCAAGGTGTGGCTTCTGATTGGCTGCAGGACGTTTGGGTTCCAAAAAATGTTTGCAAACCGGAACACTCACTTCGAGGTTTGTGGCATTCAGGAGCCAAAATGTTTGAGTCGCAAAGCGTTCGACTTCCAAGGTACGACTGTGCAGTGAGGGGGAAATGCATTATCAAAGCTCTGAATATTTAATCTGCATCTTTGACAAATATTCCCTTGACTTGTATAACCTGAACGCTTTGCAAAATAATTGTCTTTTCTAGAATCTTGGCTTGGCCTACCCCATGAAGACCATAGTACCTGCATGTTGCTTTTGCGTTCTCTCATTTCTCCCTTATCCTGTCTGCTACAAGTGACTTATTACTATTGATCATTTTGCCTATCTCCCTCTGCCCCATATATCTTACCTTGAAGACAGTTACAGTGACACTGTAGAAAAGGCTCACGAGGAAAAGGATGATGAAAGTGGAAAGGATTGATGAGATGTTTTGGAGTTCTTCATCGTCATCAGTATCCACGATCACATCCAGGTAAGCTTTAGATGATACATGCAGATCAGATTTTTCTGCAGTTTAGAAACATGGGGAGGTCTCAGTGTAGCCAAGCGACACAGGGGACAAAACTGGGTTACATAAAGAGTGTGAGGAACTGTGGAAAAGATACTTAGGGAGACAGGAGAATTATTATTTTTTTGGACTGGGCACAATCAAACATTGATGCTGACGGGTGACAGGTGGTGTTGAGAAAAGGCAAGGGGTGCTGATTTAGCTAAGGATTGGAATGGTAGCATGCTGCACCAAGGGGCATTAAATATTGTGAATGGTTTACTGTTTCCTCCTTTGGTTGTGCTGGCAGCATGATGCTGATTTTGCCTCATCTAATATGCAATTAACTCAAAGAGCTGAGCTCACGTTGATGGAGCCATAAATCTTTTAGGAGTTCTGCATGGCATGACCTGCTTGCTGAAGGGAGTCTAGAAGCCCTTATTCAACATGATGCTCTCTTAACCACGAAGAGCCCTCAGGAATTTTGCAATAACTGCCCACCCAGCCTGGGTGATTTTTGAGTTGTTCTTGACATGGCATCGTACACAGGATTGCATATTATATTGTATTATACAGTAAGTTGCAAGTGTAGCCTGTCTTACTGAGCCTACATCTTTAAAGTAGAATGCAACTTTAATGAATAATGAGCGTACATTAATGATGAAATATACGGGAGGAGCTGTCTCAACCATGAGACACATTTATAAGAGTTTATCTTATGATTCTAAGATGGGGATCATTTGGAATTTTTCAACCAATGTTCTGCCACAGAGTATGGATGCCCATCTTCCCAAAATAGCATTCCATTTAGCATTCTGTGTAACACTTATGAACCCACAAATGACCTTACATTTGTATCTCAGCTGTCATCAGTACTGTATGTGTGACAAAATGAGAAAAGCCACACTACTATATTTGACTGAGTAGAAGATTAAACTTTTGTCTTCTGTTCATAAATTCAGAACTCAGCCTGCTCCATCATATTGGTGTGACCCATTTTGTGTATGTGTGTACAGATACAAGCCTTTTATCCTGTAGATTCATTTCAGTTTTTATCTCCAGTAATAAGCATGGACATTCTAAACCTTTGTTTATTAGAAGCAAATAGGGGATTCTGTGCAGCAAAGGTGTCAGCAGAACAAACAACGCCAGGTACCCGAGGCAAGTCTCTGTGGGAGAAGGCTGTGTTCCTGCTCCAGGAGCACTATCCAATTTAACCAGACTCCATATATGAAAGGAACCTAAGAATGAAAAGCACTGATCTTCCCAAAAGAAATTCCTTTGGGCTGCACCTCAACACCAACCAGTACTGAAGAAATCAAAGTGCTCTCCTGGGCTCCACATTCTACTGTGGCTGAGATGCTTGCTGATATTGTTTTTATCTTTCTACAGCCTACCATTACCAAGAAGAAGTGGGAAAATTGTTATGAGTGAGGAGAACAACTTTTGCTTAACATGAATGAAAGAATTGGCCTAGTTTTTTTTCACCGCCTTGCCTTCCTCAGTGTTGTTTGGAAGAGTGGAAAGGAGGTATGGCACATGGGTGACCTATACTTCCAAACAGGCATGTGTCCCCAGCCTTGTTTATTTTCCTAGCTCATGATATGCTAGAGGCATCTGCGCTTGCTGTCCTGAGACAGTGACTATGGAAAAGGAAATCCTGTGTAAGATCTGCCATGGATTTTTTTTTTTGGGGGGGGAGGGGAGCGGATGGTGGGAAGGCAGGGACAATATATTCTATTTTAAGGAAGAGTGCTGGAGTAGCAGCAGCCCTGGGTCCCTCTAATCTTTTCTGTAGTCCTGTGAGTGACTACATCTCTCTGTAAGGATAGTGGAAGATTTGACCTGGCCAAGGATTCTGAAGGTCAGAGATTTGTGTGCGTGTGTCTGAATGAATTCAATAAATTAGTTCTTGTCGATATTCTGTTTTATATGTAGAATAATAGAAGAAGACCCCTGCAGGATCAGGCCAAAGGCCCATTTAGCATTGGGTACTCCCAGTGGTCAACTGGATACATTTGGGAAGCCCATGAACAGGACCTGAATGCAACAGTGGTGCCCACCACCACCAGCAATTGGTATTCAGAGGCAGATTGTCTCCAACAGTGGAGATGGAATACTAATACTACTACTACTACTAATGATAATACCCTGAGAATTTGGCTGGGTTTCCCCAGCCCCTCTGGGGAACATAGCCATTGTAGGTAGTAGCCATTGTCAATGATAACAAAAACAACCATAACATTGATTGATTGATTGCTATATATTTATATGCCCTGCTTGTTAATGAAGCTCTAGATTCTTCCATCATGATGAACCTAATGGACAAAGTGATGTCTGGAAACAGTGAGTCCTGCAAGCACAATCATGGAAGATTGGGTGTCTATTGCTTCTATCACCCCCTGAAAATTCCAGATCATATTTGAGAAGATGCTGTGGGTGGAAGCTTTCCCATCCAATTCCCATCCAATTCAAAGGGGGGTAGAGACCTCATCTCACGTTTGTGTGACTGGGGATTAACATTAACCCCCTTATCACCATTTCTAACCACAAGACAGAATTATCTTCTTATGTTTCGATAAACTTTCTTTATTTCAAACTATTGTTTTACTTCAGAGAGAGGCTAGTTAATTCTACAACATTCAGGGTACAACACCCCACTTTTCCTCCACAAAAGGCCAATAATTAAACAAATGGAGACTCAAGAAGGGAAAGCAGATGCTGGCAGAATTAGGAAGCTGAGAAAGATATGCAGGAGGCTTGACAAGAATGGCTATTGGCAAGTGCTGGCGATGTCGGAGAGCACGAGGGAGACGTTGACAACGGTTGGTTTACCCGTATTCTTGTCTACGGTCTTCTGAGACGTCTGAAGGGGCAACATCTCATGCCCCACCATGCAAGTGTAAGTAGTTCCAGAATTCCACTCTTCTGTGTTGACGTTCAGCATGCTATAGGCATAATACCGCTTGGGTGCCTTGGACTCCTCGATGGCTGTGCTGGTGAAGTATTCGGAATCATCCATGGGCTCATCATTCCGCAGCCATTTGACAAAGAACTCAGGAGGGGAGAAATCTTTCATCAAACAAGTGACGGTGGCTGTTTCCTGCAGAGCCAGCTGATCCGAAGGAGGAGGAAGGATATAGATATGTGGAGCAGAGGGGTTGCCATCTGGAAGGTTTAAGGGGGGGGGGGAACGAAGAGATTATCAAATGCATGGTTTTAAAAGTACATTGCTAACCATCTTGTTTCCTTCCTTTCTTAACCATGACCTCATTTGTATGGTTTGAGAGAGTCAGATGAAGACATATAAGATGAATGGTAGAAGTCTTCTAGCAGGGTGACCTGGACATTGACGAAAGATGACCAGATGCAATGGCTTTCTAAATCTGGATTTTTATTAAAGACTGTGATGACATGGTCCACTGCTCTGTGTGTGCATGTACGTAAAAAGAGTGGAAGCGCATAAGAGAGACAGAGAGACTATGGTTCACGTTCCCACTAAGCACATGCAGACACATCATCTCTTCATTGCTGAGGTGGGCTTAGAATGGGGGCTTCATCTACTCTAAGAACAGTCTTGTATCATTTATGACCCATTAAGCCACATGGACAATCCCAAGGATTTTTGATAGCCTACTAGGGGCTAAATTGTTGTTCTGTTTTGGTTGCCTGTCTGAAAAAAGGCACATGAAATGCCACACAATACGTGGCTGGTGGATTGTCTTTGCTTTCGTGGGCACAGCTTGTCCCTAAACAGAAGTCCACAAATACAGTTTCTATGCTACAGATTAGTGTGACCTGAAATTTGCAAACAGAAACCCACATTTGAATTTCTTAAAGTTCACACTGCTTGGCCTCAGTCACACCATTGTAATTCAGTTTGGTCTACCTCATTAGACACCCAGAGCAATAAAAGGAACTATTAAATCAATAAGTATGAGCAAAAGAAGTACTAACTGAAATTAAAGCAATTGAAATGGAGCCATCTTTAGTTGTGCCAAAGGCTTAGACTCAGGTATCAAATCAGCCATTCCCAAAATACTACTCTCCTGATATCTTGGACTATGAAACATATCTGCACTAGTTAGCATGACCAATAGTCAAAGCTAATAGAAATTTTAGTCCAGAATTTCTGGAGGCCGCCAGGGTGGGGAAAATCTATACTTAATGATTGTTAGGGCAGAACAAAATTATTCTGAGCCTACTGAAGTCTGGTAAAACCAAAGTCCTAAAAAAGTGGCATTGAGGGTTGTTAGCCATTTTTGTAAGATGATGTAAAATAGACACCTACCTTGAGGCTTGCGCAGGGATCTGACTTCCATTGAGGGAAATAAAGCTGGGTGATTAATTTTGCATTTGAAAGTTTCCCCTTTGTTCCACTCATCTGCACACACTGTAGCTACTGCATCCTTGAATAGCAGCCCACTGCTTTCTTGTTCTTGGGAAAGTTTAAGGATAGTCTCTAGGGGTGTGTCATCAACTGCTCGTGTCCAGGTGACTTTCAGCTCCTTAAGATCTTGCTCCTCAGGTATGTTCGAAATTCTGCAGGTCAGATTGGCCATCTTGGTTTGGAAAATATCAACAAAGGAAGGCTGGATGGTCTCAACCTTGACAGGGACAAGGAGATCTAAAGAAGAAGAAGAGCATTCAGTTCCACAGCAGACCAACTTCTATTGACACCTCAAAACCTGTTTTTTCTTAATCCCCAACATATATCTGATTCAATCAATCAATCAGTTTATTACAGTCATAGACCAGCAGTCAGAGAATAGAATATTAAGTGGGTAAAAAACAAAACTGATAATTAAAACAGATAAAAACTAAAAACAAATAAAAACATTCAGTTAAAACAACTTTAAGAGGGTCAGAACTAAAAGACTCGCAGTTAAAACAGACAATTAAAACAGTTCTATTTTTATGGCCAACTAAAATTGAGAATTTCTCCATCCTTTGTGTGCACCATATAGATTGGAAAAGGTCTTGTAGATGGGAGTCCTTGCCAGCTGCTGCAGAAGTGTGTTTCCTTAGTGATCCACTGATCTGCCAGATCTAGAGTTTCTACACTGTGCTTTGTAAAATCCCAAATACACAAAGTCTTCATTAGGGGAAATATTTAAAAACAAAAAATACAAGGAGATTTTGTTTGTTTTTTGTCTATAAAAATAATGTCAGCATTGGCTCAGTAGAAAAGAATGGGGGCAATGACTACCATAATATCTCATGTAACACTAAAACCAAGGTTGGACCTACCCCAGCAGTATCCTAGAATATGCTGAAGGATACTGTTGCTGCAGTATGTGTCTTCACTTCAGACCTTGCCCTAGAATCTGTTTAGGTAAGATAACTCAGTATTCTAGAGCAAGTCCACCTCTGGTTCAGCCTGTAGGCATGTATAGATTCTGATGAAATCCTAGATGAGTTTTAGTGAATAAACTAGAATCTCTGCCGTGTTACACAACAAATATTCCCAGAATGCAATCAAATATATTGAGTGCTTCTTCCTGAGGACAAGATTAGATCTGTCCCTGTTGCGTTGGAACGGCAAGCAAGTTTCCTGATGGAATTTTCAACTTACTGCCACAAATAAGGGGTTCACAAATGGGGAACATAGCCATTGTAGGTATGTTGATAACAAAAGCAACCATAACATTGATTGATTGATTGATTGATTGATTGCTATTGTTAATGAAGCTCTAGAATCTTCCATCATGATGCACCTAATGGACCAAGTGATTTCTGGAAACAGTGAGTCCTGCAAGCACAATCATGGAAGATTGGGTGTCTATTGCTTCTATCACCCTCTGAAAATTCCAGATCATATTTGAGAAAATGCTGTGGGTGGAAGCTTAATTTCCCATCCAATTCAAAGGGGGGTAGAGACCTCATCTCACGTTTGTGTGACTGGGGATTAACATTAACCCCCTTATCACCATTTCTAACCACAAGACAGAATTATCTTCTTATGTTTTGATAAACTTTCTTCATTTCAAACTATTGTTTTACTTCAAAGAGATGAGGCCAGTTAATTCTACAACGTTCAGGGTACATCACCCCTCTTTTCCTCCACAAAAGGAGAGGGGTTGCCATCTGGAAGGTTAAAGGAGGGGGGAGATGAAGAGAATATCAAATGCATGGTTTTAAAAGTATCTTGTTTCCTTCCTTTCTTAAGCATGACCTCATTTGTATGGTTTGAGAGAGTCAGATGAAGACATAAGATGAATGGTAGAATTCTTCTAGCTGGTGACCTTGACATTGACCAAAGATGACCAGATGCAATGGCTTTCTAAATCTGGATTTTTATTAAAGACTGGGATGACATGGTCCACTGCTCTGTGTGTGCATGTACGTAAATGGAGTGGAAGCGCATAAGAGCGACTATGGTTCATGTTCCCACTAAGCCAATGCAGACACATCATCTCTTTATTGCTGAGGTGGGCTTAGAATGGGAGCTTCATCTACCCATTTATGACCCATTAAGCCACATGGACAATCCCAAGGATTTTTGGTAGCCTACTAGGGGCTAAACTGTTGTTCTGTTTTGGTTGCCTGTCTGAAAAAGACACATGAAATGCCACACAATACATGGCTGGTGGGTTGTCTTTGCCTTCATGGGCACTGCTTGTCCCTAAAATGAAGGCCATGAATACAGTTTCTATGCTGCAGATTCGTGTGACCTGAAATTTGCAAACAGAAACTAAGTGGTGAAATATTTTTGCTTTAGAAGTTGGAAACCCACATTTGAATTTCTTAAAGTTCACACTGGTTGGCCTCAGTCACACCATTGTAACTCAGTATGGTCTACCTCATTAGACACCCAGAGCAATAAGAGGAACTATTAAAATAATAAGTGTGATAAAAAAAGTACTAACTGGAATTTAATCAATTGAAATGGAGACATCTTTAGGTCTGCCAAAGGCTTAGACTCAGGTATCAAATCAGCCATTCCCAAAATGCTACTCTCCTGATATTTTGGGCTATGAAAGATATCTGCGCTAGTTAGCATGACCAATCGTCAAAGGTGATAGAAATTTTATTTTTATTTTTAAACAATTTTTCAGTTTATTTATATGCTGACAAACATATATGCCATGCAAACAAATAACAAATAAAGATAACAAAATAGAAGAAAGAAAAAGAGAAAAGGAAAGAAGAGAAAAGATTGCTAAAAATAAATATATATCTAAAAAATAGGTGATATATGTAACCAATACTCATTTCCATTAGAGATTTTAGTCCAGAATAGCTGGAGGACACCAGGTTGGGAAAAATCTATACTTAATGATTGTTAAGGTAAAGGTAAAGGTACCCCTGCCCGTACGGGCCAGTCTTGACAGACTCTAGGGTTGTGCGCTGAGCCTTCTGGAGTCTGGTAAAGCCAAAGTCCTTAAAAAAAAGTGACACTGAGGGTCGTTAGCCATTTTTGTAGGATGATGTAAAATAGACACCTACCTTGAGGCTTGCGCAGGGATCTGACTTCCATTGAGGGAAATAAAGCTGGGTGAATAATTTTGCAGTTGAAAGTTTCCCCTTTGTTCCACTCATCTGCACGCACCGTAGCTACTGCATCCTTGAATAGCAGCCCACTGCTTTCTTGTTCTTGGGACGATTTAAGGATAGTCTCTAGGGGTTTGCCATCAACTGCTCGTGTCCAGGTGACTTTCAGGTCCTTAAGATCTTGGTCCTCAGGTATGTTCGAAATTCTGCAGGTCAGAATGGCCGTCTTGGTTTGGAAAATATCAGCATAGGAAGGTTGAATGGTCTCAACCTTGACAGAGACAGGAAGATCTAAAAAGAAGTAAGAAGAACATTCAATTCCACAGCAGACCAACTTATATTGGCACCTCAAAACCGGTTTGCCCTTAATCCCCAACATATATCTGATTCAAACATCCAATGTACACAAGAGTTCTATTTTTATGGCCAACTAAAATTGAGAATTTCCCCATCCTTTGTGTGCACCATATAGATTGGAGAAGGTCTTGTAGATGGGAGTCCTTGCCAGCTGCTGCACAAGTCTGTTTCCTTAGTGATCCACTGATTTGCCAGATCCACTTTTTCTATACTGTGCTTTGTAAAACCCCAAATACACAAAGCCTTCATTAGGGGAAATATTTTTTTAAAAATACAAGGAGATTTTGTTTGTTTTTTGTTTATAAAAATAATGTCAGTATTGGCTTAGTAGAAAAAAATAGCGGCAACGACTACCATAATATCTCATGTAACACTAAAACCAAGGTTGGACCTGCCCCAGCAGTATCCTAGAATATGCTGAAGGATACTGTTGCTGCAGTATGTGTCTTCACTTCAGACCTTGCCCTAGAATCTGTTTAGGTAAGATAACTCAGTTTTCTAGAGCAAGTCCACCTCTGGTTCAGCCTGTAGGCATGTATAGATTCTGATGAAATCCTAGATGAGTTTTAGCGAATAAACTAACATCTCTGCTATGTTAATCAACAAATATTTCCAGAATGTGACCAAATATATTGAGTGCTTCTTCCTGAGGACAAGATTAGATCTGCCCCTGTTGCGTTGGAATGGCTAACCAGTTTCTGGATGGAATTTTCAACTTACTGCCACAAATAAGGGGTTTGCTGATGTTCCTTATCCCATTGAATTTCTCGTTGAACACGTTGCAGGAAAACTTCTTGCCGTTGTCCCAGTCTCTCTTGGTGACTGTTAGCTCACTCCTCAGGCTGTGACTGCATTTTGAGGTTGAAATGGTAGTGGGGCCATCAGATTCAAGAACTGCTTCATCCCTCAGCCACTGGAGTGTGGTTTTCTCAGTGTGCAGATTAATAGCATTGCAGGTGATGGTGGCATTTAAGGGGGACCCCACAAAATCCATTAGGCGTGGTGCGCTGATGATAATGTTAGGTGGAGCGGCCGGCTTCAGTGCTTGAGAAGGAAGGAAAACAGTGCAAAGTAACTGTTTCATTGCAGATGAATCCAGCAACCCAAGGGTAAGATATACAACTGGAGGTATTCCTATGTGGAGAGATCTGCAGACCAAATTCATGAGATTGTCTTCTAGCAGATTGTGTTCCTGGCCTACTCTAGAGAAGCATGTTCACATTAAATCAACTGGAGCAGGGCTTCATTTGAGGCGAACCAAATGTGAGTTGGGTTCAGCCTGCAGAGGCAGGGCGCAGCCTCAGGACAAATTTAAGAGTAAAAACAGAGAAGGTAAAGAGTTCATTTCCCATGCTACAGGGTAATCATATGCAAGGGCTCATACAAACTTCTGCTTGCCCCCCCAGGAAAACCCAGTCTTTGTTGCTGAATAGGAGGAAACATCAGTCAGGTTTTCGTTGTTTTGACATTTGCTCCAATTCAGCAGTGAAGAGCGGTTTTTGTCTGGGAAAAGGAAAATTGCTCGGACCCATGCTTTCTAGACATGGGACAAGGGGAAGGGGAAAGAAACACTATTCCTCATCTTAAATCAAGGGCAAGATCCTCTCCTCTCCTTTCTCTCCTTGAAATAAATAAATAAACATCCAATGCAGGAATGTCTTAGTTCTGACCTGGACTTACATAACTGTTCATTGTGTCAAGAAGATAAAATGATGTGCTGTAAAGCACTTTAGGAACTAGGTAGTTAATTGGATGCACGATACATACTTGATGCTAATCTCCTGGTTTGTGTTGCTGTTGGCTGCTGGGTAATGTTGTTTTTTGAAAGAAAGAAAGAAAGAAAGAAAGAAAGAAAGAAAGAAAGAAAGAAAGAAAGAAAGAAAGAAAAGACAAATAAATTCACTTACGCTGACGAACCACTCGTACTGTCCTGGTTGTTGCTTTGTGAGCAGCCGTGCAATAGAAGGGGTTGAAATTGCTCCAAGCAGTAGCAGAAATAACCGCCTGGGAGCTTACGGTGAAAGCCCCATTGAAGGACCAGATTGAAGGAAATTTCTTAATCTCGAAGGTCTCGCCAGTGGCATTGCTCCAGGAGAAAGTGACTGGGTCAGGCAGGAAACCCTTGGCCAAACACCCAATGGTGATTCTTCCATCATTTGTGCACTCAGAAGACAGAATAAGTGGGAAAACGGAGGGGGCAACTGGAGAAACTGTGGGAGAGAAGAAAAACAAAAGGATGGAGTGTTTTTGGAAGATGTAAAATCTTCAGCTGAGATTGGTTATCTGAAAGGTAATGAACTATTGTTTTGTAGAGAAAGAAACATTAACGTATGTGTGCTATTGCTGAGATGAGTTATTCTGATGCTGTTTTTTTTTACTACAAGAGGCATGTTTCAGGGTCCTGAGGTATCATCACCTTACAGTGGTACCTCGGGTTAAGTACTTAATTCGTTCCGGAGGTCCGTTCTTAACCTGAAACTGTTCTTAACCTGAGGTAGCACTTTAGCTAATGGGGCCTCCTGCTGCTGCCGCGCCACCGGAGCACGATTTCTGTTCTCACCCTGAAGCAAAGTTCTTAACCTGAGGTAATATTTCTGGGTTAGCAGAGTCTGTAACCTGAAGCGTATGTAACCTGAAGCGTATGTAACCCGAGGTACCACTGTATTTCTGTTTTTAGTTCTCAACTGCTCAACTGCTTCTTGGTCTTCATTATTAATATGGAATATGGGGCGGGGAGTAGGGGAAGCTTAGTCGGCCTCACAGGATTGCCAAAGCTTTTCTCATGACTTTGGGCATGTAGGACAAAGCAAGGAATGTAGTACCTTTCAGATTTTGCCAGATTACGAATCCCACCACTGGGCATGTCGGCTGGGAATGATGAGAACTGGGGCCTAACAACATCTGAAGGGCACCACACTGGCTACTCTTAATGTGTATTAAGAGTATATAATCTTTCTATTTTCTTTCTAGTGGACCATCCAGGAGGGCAGTGAGTTTGAAGTGTCCACAGACCATGTTGACACTCCCAGCTATAAAGAGAAATCTCACTCAGGTGATAAACAAACAAAAAACTAAAAAAGGACTGAAATAGCAACCACCCCCACTCCAAAGAGCATTAGAAGGACTAAGAACGTTCACAGAGTGCTTTTTATTTAGAATTATGACCCCCCTTCAAACTCAAAGAAAGAATGATAAGGTTTGTAGACAAAGTGCTCCTCTGATTCTACCCATCACCCTCTTGAAAACCCTTCCAGCTACACACAGGTAAAGTCTCTAGTGGGCTAAAACACCCTGGATTGTGCATGTGCAATGGGAAAGCCAGTTTCCTCAGCCTCACCATGCTTAAGTATTTGTGCTCCTTCAATTTTCCAATACCACCTATTCACTCGGAATGTTTGAGAACTTCCTAGTAGCTGGTAGTGGGGATTTAGGCATGAGATGGGAACCCTCACCCTTTACAGGATGAGCTTTTAGCCAAGGTTGTTGGCTTATGAAAGGAGATGTTGTGTACATCAGGGAAGACTGATGCTTACACTGGGGTCTTAAAGGTGCTTGATGTTGGAATGTTGGAGTTCATAAATTTATGCCTGCAGATGAAAAGCCAAGTCATGGCTGATTAAGTGTAAATGCTTGCATCTACAGCTCGAGGTCATGAGCTCAAGGAACCTGTGCCGCAAATGACACAGCACATGAGAGAGTATAACTAGCCTTGTGTTTGTAACAAGTAGTGTGACTTGCTGGAAGGTAACATTCCCGTGTTGGATCTCTGGCAGAAAGTGTTTTTCCTGGAAAGACTTTAGTTGCTCTATTCCGAGAGGCAGACAGAGGCAGGATCACTTGATACTTGTACATAGTTGTTCTTTTAGCTGTCAGTAAAATACACTGTTGCTGACCTTACTGAACTGTCTGGTGTATTTTTTCCTGCAAACAATATCCTGGGTTCAATTGAACACTTCACTTGGCGTGCTAACTGCACTCTGCCCATGCCTCAGCAGAATAAAGACTCAAGCGATGCTGTTGTTGACATCCCCTAAACCTCCACCCCAGCCATCTATGTCCACAATCCTTGGGTTTATTTACTCACAAGATTGACTTACGCCACATGCGCCCGCCTGACCTACAGAATCAGCACTATTACACTCATTCTGCAGTTGTAAAAACGCACACATTTAAAATTGGCATTGGACTCCCTGCCTAATCACAGCAGGCAGATGCAGTTGCTTTGTAATCTTCATCTAGTAAGAGCTTGGCATAGTGCAGCCTCTGAAACAAACTCAGCCCTTGGCTGCCTTCTGCTGATCTGCACCAGATAAGTATTAATATCCAGGCCTCAGCTTTCCTCTGGTCTTTTCCTCACATCTCTCTTTTCAACTCATTTCCCTCTAGCTCAGCTGCGAAAATTAACTCCTCACTTTATAACCTGCAGCCAATCCGAGTCTGCTATCGGCCAGAGCAATCAGAATGAGCTTATCTAATACTCCTAATCAGTGCTATTTTTATTTTTTAAAAAAGAGGTGCCAGAACTTGTTCTCTTAGAATGGCAATGGCACCCACCTGAGAGGTGCCAGAACGGAGTTCCAGCTGGAAAAAAAAGTCCTGCTCCTAATACATTCTCTCTTCTCTCAAAGTCTGTCCCCATGTATTTACTTCTAAACAGGCTCGCAGCATAGTAATTATACAAGTCCTTGAGCTTTGACAGTCACAGGGATCTCAGAATATATTTTCCTTCAAAACATATACACATAGACAATATTTCTTTACATTGTGTGGATAAAACAAAGGTCTGGAGATGTGTCCCAGGAGGCACACTTTCTTCATCCCCAAACTCTCCCATTCAATGTACGAAGGGATTTTAAAACACTTTTTATGCTGTAGTACTGCAATTTATTTCGGTGAGCAGTATCTTGCTCACTTAGCAGCCACATGCTTGGAAGAACTGTGCACAGTTCCCTCTGCTGTCTTTGGAAGACCAGCAAAAACCTTCCCAAAGAAGGGACTTGGCTGTGATGCTTGCTCACCTCCTAGCTAAGCATTAAATCTCTGGGGTTACTGAGTGAGTTACAGAGCTCAGATGTTCCACAACAGTTTCAGGGATGGTGCTGAAGGCTTGTGTGTCTTGGCTGAGTTTGCCAAGCTTTGGGGAGGCTGAGACGTGACCAGTTGCTCCTCTTGGCCTTCCTGATGCCACTCATATCTCTCAGATAAGCATCCCAGACTCAATCGAGAGAATCCCCAGATAGGACTGAATACACTTCTGGGCTGAAAGCGTTTGCCAGTCAGTGTAGGCAATACTGAGCTAGATGGACTAAGTGATCTGACTCAGTATAAGGCTGCTTCCTGTATCCCTAGGACACCCTGAATTGCTCTCTGTGCAAAGCAATAGGTTTCTGAGCTGGGGGAATCTCAGGTGGAGTCAGTGGCGTAGCGTGGGTTGTCAGCACCCGGGGCAAGGCAAGTAATTTGCGCCCCCTAACCTGTGGATTTGAGCCCCCTAACCTGTGGATTTGCACCCCCTAACCTGTGGATTTGCCCTAACCCCAGATGTTGCGCCCGGTGCGGCCGGCCCCCCCCTGCACCCCCCACGCTACGCCACTGGGTGGAGTTCACCTTGAGGCATTGGAGGGAATTTGGGGGTCTTTGTAAAAGAGCCCCTTTAATGAGACACTGGGATTCTGTTGAAACCCCTTGGCTCACAAAAGCTCCCTTTTGTCCATAAGAGACACAAACAGCCGGATTTGCTGCTTCGTTGCTGGAGACACCAAAAGATAGGATAAGGGCAGCATTTGGGAGTGAACCAGCTATGCTAGCTAAATAAAGGCTACAACTCCCTCTTAGTAGGCATGTAGGCTTCAGAACTTTGTCTATGCAAGCATTTTTAGTAAGCAACAAAGGGCCTACCAAGGGCTGGCACGTCGAGGTGCAGGCGGGGAAAGTGATATTCAATGGTTTTTTGCCAGCTATCCTGCCAGCAGCTGTTTGGGGGCTCTGTATGTATTCTTTGTGTGTAAATCCTATAAAAAGTCTTACTGGACAACGCCCAGTGTTCAGATTTTGGGAAATATCCTGCTGAATCAGTTAGTTTGCACAAACTAATAAATGCTGGGCTCTCACTCCTGAGTTTCATTGGCAAGATCCAGGGAGAACAGGGTTTTTTTACCTGCAGCAACCTGAGTTGCATACGACTATCCCAGCTGTATGGTGGGACTGGAGGTGTGGAAAACCTCTCTGCACCTCCCCAGCTTTTGCAAAGTTAGCTTAAGGCCTATCCAAAAGCAGTGCTTTGGGGAGAAGTGTAAGGAGCACCTAGTGCTCTTCACTGGGCTGAATGGAAAGGGCGGCACATATTCCAGCTGAAGGCTGAGCTTCCATTAACTGTGGTGAAGGAAAGAAGCTGGTTGCTACCTTAGAGATTTACTGAAAGTTACTACTGAGCTCAGATCTTGCGTACCTGCCAGTAGCGTTGCAGGCTGTACTTCAAGTGCCCTATCTGCAATCTCTGCCTTTACTGAATCCAGGAGACACACAGCTCTCCTAGCTGAGTATTTGATTTCAAGGAGGCTGGATACCCCAGCTCTCCTACAATCTTCCTACCAGCCAATGAGTTGGATGGTGCCCTTCTTTGAAGCCCAATGCTTAGCTTGAAAGCTTTTTCATCCCAGCTTAGCACAGAGCTTTTGAGAAGAGAAGGGTATGGCCCCAATAGTAGTTCTTAGCCTCTGCAAATTTGCAGCTGAGTGTGGGCCCAACACTTCCCAAGGTGACCACCAGCTAGCGTGTTATAGCTCGGGTATAGCTGCTGTAGATCCAAATGGCTTGCATGACCCTCCGCTGAACACTGGGATTCTAGCAGATCCTAGGAGCTCACCCCGTGATTGTTCCCAAAGGCACGGCTGAGCTGAAGCCTTCCCGAGCTCAGCAATGAGCTTCAGAAAGACACTGGCTTAACCTCTGCACTATCTGCAATAGTCTAAATAGCTTGCATTTATACCAGCTCAGAAACCAGTTACAGAGAAACTATGGGGATGCCAGGAGAATTTCCCATCCTCCTCAGCAAAAAAAAAACAAACAAACCACCCAGCTCTGCTGCTACAGAGCCAAAATATTTGGCGCATTGCAAGGTTGTATGCTTCAGAGAAGCTAGGTGGATTTTAGGATGTTCTCCATTATTTCCAAAGCCACAGCCAAGGGGGGAGGAGAGCACTGCCCACCTTTTCCCCAGGTGAACACAGGGCTTTAGAGAGCCTTTGATTGCTCTCCTACAGATGCTGCTGCTGTTTGAAAGGTTTGGTGCTGTTTCCGCCAAGCAGTCACTATCAGAGCAGCTAGAAGGTTGCTAGGTGCTTCCCTGAACATTTCCAAAGCTGCAAAGGATCAGGGAGTCACCTAGACCTTGCATGCTCCTCCCCCAGCTGAGCACTGGATGCTAGAGAAGTTCCAACTGCTTTTCTTGCAGCAGTGCCAAGCTGAGAAGGCTGTTTTTCCAGTTACTCTCCAGTCTCTCTTATGCTCAGCAGGCAGATGGCAATAAGCAAGCCTTAAAGCAGGAAGCAGTAATCAATGCGATAAACCAGAACTCAAATGGAAATACTAGTATTTATGCTCAAGCCTACAGTGGTACCTCAGGTTACATACGCTTCAGGTTACATACGCTTCAGGTTACAGACTCCGCTCACCCAGAAATAATACCTCGGGTTCAGAACTTTGCTTCAGGATGAGAACAGAAATCGTGCAGAAGGAGGCCCCATTAGCTAAAGTGGTGCTTCAGGATAAGAACAGTTTCAGGTTAAGAACAGACCTCCAGAACGAATTAAGTTCTTAACCCGAGGTACCACTGTATTGCAAAAAAGTTCCCTTTGACTTACCCCATCAAAGGCTGCCATTGAATGGTTGAGGCAGCCAGGTTCAAGCCACCACGGTCTGTTTCTTTGGGAAAGTCATCTCTGTTGTATGAAGCTTTCAGAGTTTTCCCTAATGTTCACAGAAACTGCCCTCCAAAAGAAAATTGTAGCTAGTGATGTCCTTGGGACTAACATGATGGTTTTAAAACAGATGCAGTACATTGTTGTGGTTGAGTGATGTCTGGGGTACAGGCTATAATTGGAATCCCAAGATGCCCACATGAAGGTTGGCTCAGAGAGAACTTCCTCTTTCCCTATTATAGTTTGTCTTGCCTTGTTTGCTTGTTTTCAAACTTCAGAAATTTGGTTGGTGGGAAAATCTGGCAAAACAGCCTCCCTCCACATTCACACACCCCACCCTCTAACATTATTTATTTAAGAAATGAATAAAATCCTGAATTATCACTTGCTGCAAAGAGTTGTCTAGGCAAAGTATATGTGATAAAGAAACCAACTATTCCAGAGCATTAAAAACACTGAAAGCAGATACCTCAGGCGGGACTAGGCCTTACCCCCAGAGGCCTTGAATTTATTTTTGTTATCTAATTCCATATCACTTTTCAGGGCTGCCAAACACTTTCCAATTTTCATGTCATGGAACTGGGGGGGGGGGGTGCAATTTCCCCCAGGTTGCTTTGGCATCAAGATGCTCACACGAAGAAATCACTTCCAATTGAGCAAACTCTTTGATGCACATAACCTCCTGTACCATTCTGAGGAGTTTTTAAAAAGTCACTCCTCATGTGGAGGGAGTTGATTTTGGGTGCCATCAAAGACCTTCCTGTTTCCGGCGGTGGAAAATGGCGGATCCCACACGATCGGACCTCAGCCGTTCTGATAATTCAGGGCTGATATGGGAGTAATTAGCCCTGGCAGCCTCTCCAGGGCAGGGGAGGACTGTCTTGACGGCCCGCGGTCTGCCCCAGATTGCCGATGTGGCAGATGGCAGGGGCACTGGGTCATCGTGCAAGGGACAGCTGACACTCCTGCGATGCCACCCCATAGCTGGACGCATCTGTTTGATATGTCTCATTTGATATGTTTCCCTGAAGTACCATTTGTGGTGACATTTCCTGTCCAAGCATAATCAATAATAATAATAATAATTTATTATTTATACCCCGCCCATCTGGCTGGGTTTCCCCAGCCACTCTGGGCGGCTTCCAACTGAATATTAAAAACAGTACAGCATTAGACATTGAAAACTTCCCTAAAGAGGGCTGCCTTCAGTTGTCTTTTAAAAGTAAAATAGTTGTTTATTGCTTTGACATCTGCTGGGAGGGTGTTCCACAGGGCAGGCGCCACTACCGAGAAGGCCCTCTGCCTGGTTCCCTGTAACTTCACTTCTCGCAATGAGGGAACCGCCAGAAGGCCCTCGTCGCTGGATCTCAGTGTCCAGGCTGAACGATGGGGGTGGAGATGCTCCTTCAGGTATACAGGACCGAGGCCGTTTAGGGCTTTAAAGGTCAGCACCAGCACTTTGAATTGTGCTCGGAAACGTACTGGGAGCCAATGCAGATCTCTCAGAACCGGTGTTATGTGGTCCCGGCGGCTACTCCCAGTCACCAGTCTAGCATGTTAATGGGAGCTATTGAATTATGCTCCACGCTAATCCATTGGAGGAAAAATACAATTTTAGTTTGCAGTTTTCATGAATGCATGTGGCGATGGGGCAGGAAAAGAGCAATGGAACTGGCACTTTAAAAGTGACGGGCTGGCACAGTGGAGGCGGGAAGTCGTGGTGAGCCTCCCATCCCTACCCCGTGCCCTCCTGAGGCAGGGGAAGGAGGAAGAGAGAGTGTCTTAGTTCTGTCACTAACCCCTAAAAATGACTCTGTGTGACATACCCTCCAGCATTCCTCAGATGAAAATGTCCCTATTTTCTTCCGAGGCATGTTGCAGAGTATGCTATGTACACAGAGACAGGCAACATTGTCTATGTGGTCATCTAACTACACAACAGGTACATGTTTTCTCCATGCCAAACCTGATTTTTTTTTGAGGGGGGGGGGGATAACAGGTGTGGAGAAAATTTGCCACCTGGGTAGAAATGGTAAATCTGGATTGCTCCTCACCAGGTACAGCAGGAATGAATAATGGCTGCTGCTAGTGGGAGTGAATGTGGTTATCTAGGCCTCTGTCTGGCCTTTGTGACTCTCCCAAGGCCACCCAGTTATGACCCACCTTTTCACTCTCTTCAGGTAAATGTAAAATGTTCATGTGAAATGTAAGCTTAATGTACAACAGGATAAAGGCAAACATTCTATTTGATATATGTGGTACAATACTCTGTCTACTGCATTCAGAGTTGAAACTGCATTATCGTCTTTTTGGGTTTAGACTAGGTAGGCAACAATAGCTAAAACGAAATATGACCACGACAGAGTCACAGCGATGAGTGGTATGCAATGCTAGTCCTAAATCAGAGTAGACCCATTGGAGTTAAAAGGGATAATTGAGTTTAATTAATTTCAGTAGGTCTGCTTTAAGTAGTACTTAGTTGAATACAACACACACACACACACACACTGAACGGAGGCAAAATTAAAGCATACATGTTTGAAGGATAAACAACCAGTCCAATAGGTCCAGTTCAAATGGAACACTGGCAGCAAAAGGCCATGCATGTCTAGTCATATATTAGTCCCGTTTAGTTTGATAGGACTTGCTCCCAGATACATGATGAGACAAAGCGAGACAGAAATGTCATCTGTCCAGTCGACCTTCCCCCAAAAGTGAAGGGAGAAATATTAAGTCCTTGATTATGCTGCTGATGAAAGAAACTGAAAGAATATACAGTCCTTTATGTTAGGCAACTTATTGTCCTTCTTCCGATGACCCTTCACTTTGTTATTTCACCTGGAATTGGAAAACAACCATAATTAATGTTTGCCTGGACAAAAATAAAGCCGTACAGCCCTCCACTCTTTCACAACTTGCTGTCCCATTCATCACTGCGATTTAGTGATGCAATAAAACTCTATTCCAATAGCATGGGGTGATATTTTTATTGGGCTATCAGAACTGGCAGGGCTCATCTACCTCACTCACAGTTAGATGGTTAGATCTGCAGAGGGTCTATATGAAATTGCTGAAATAAAATATCCACACAGTGAGGGGGAGAGTTTAATCTACATTTCTGAAAAATAGTCCTATGTTTACATGATATACACACATTACTTGTCTAAGAATAATAGTCCTTTGACTTATATAACCCTAACGCTTTGCAAAATACAGTGGTACCTTAGTTTATGAACTTAATCCTTTCCTGAAGTCCGTTCTTAAACCAAATCTGTTCTTAAACTGAGGTGCGCTTTCCCTAATGAGGCCTCCCACCACCAGTGCCCTTCCACTGGTCGGTTTCTGTTTGTAGACCGAGGTAAAGTTTGCAAACCGGAACACTACTTCCGGTTTTGCGGAGTTCGTAAACAGGATTGTTCTTAAACTGAGGTACCACTGAATCGTATTTTCTTGAACCTTAGCTTGGTCTCACCCCTTTGAAAACCATTGTAGTTTCTTACCCTACCAGCTATAAGTGAGTTACTATTGGTCCTCAGTTGCAAAGCATGATGAAAGGCCTCTTGCTTCAGAAACCCCTGTTGCATTTTACCTTGATGACAGTCACGGTGACACTGTAGAAAAGGCTCACGAGGAAGAAAATGATGAAAGTGGAAAGGATCGATGACAGGCTTTCAAGCTCTTCATCGTCGTCAGCATCTATGAACCCATCTAGGTAAGCTTTGGACAATACATGCAGGTCAGATTCTTCTGGAGTTTAGAAAGATGGGGAGGTCTCAGTGTAGCGAAGTGACACAGGAGGGAAAAGTAGGTTACTTTTGTGGGGAACTGGGAAAGGAATGTGAAAGAGGCACACTGAGAAACAAGAGAATTCCATCTTTAGACTGGGCAAAATCCAATCTTGACAATGCCAATTGGCGTGTGGAGTTGGGGATAGGCAGGGGAAAGAGGAGTTGATTTAGCAAAGGGATGGAATGGTGACATGCTGCACCAAAGGGCAAAATCACAGATGTTGCAAAAGCTTTAGTGTCTCTGCCTTTGGTTGTGCTGGCAACATGGTGCGGATTTGGCCTATATCCAACATGAGCTGAGCTCATGTTGAGGGAACTATAGCACTTTTAGGAGTTCTGCATGGCACAGCTTACTTGCTGAAAGGAGTCGAGGAGCCCTTTCTCCAAATGATGCTCTCTAAACCACATAGAGCCCTCAGTAGTTTTGCAATAACTGACCACCCGGCCTGAATGATTTTTTTGTTGTTCTTGACAGCATTGGATATTGTACTGTATTATAAGTTGCAAGCAGAGCCTATCATACTGATTTTTGTTAAAAAATATTTTTTTTTGCAGTGTTTAGGATCTGTGAGTGGACAGTAATATTGAAATGCACTCTTCAGAGGGAAGAGATGTCTCAGCCTTGAGGTGAATTTTTGAGAGTTTATCTTATGAATCACACATGGGTTTCATTTGGAATTTTCCAACCAATGGTCTGCCGCAGAATATGGCTCTCCACCTTCCAAAATGATTGAATGTTTTAGCATTTTGTGCAACACTTAGGAACCTACAAATTGCCTTCCAATGAGTATCTCAACTGTTGCTAGCAGTGCACATGAGATAGAATGAGGGATAAAGTAGCTTGCCCAAAGCCACAGTATTCTTTGTAACTGAGGCGAAGGTTGAACTTACATTTATAAATTCAGAACTCAGCTCATTCTGTTATACTGGTGTGCTGTATCTTGTGAACATGAGTGCAGTTACTAGCCTCACCTATCCCCTGTAGATTCATTTCAGATTTTATCCTCAGCAATACGAGTGCACAATCTAAACCTTTGTTTAACAGAGGTAGATGGTGGGTTTAGCCCAGTAAGGTGTCAGTAGAACAAATTACTCAAGTCACATGCTGCAGGAGAAGGCAGTTCCCACTCTAGGAGCACTAACTATCCAATTTAACCTGTCTCCAAATATGAAAGGAAGCTGAGCATCAATAGAACCCATCTGCTGGCTGTTCCCAAAAGAAATTGCATTGGGCTGCAACTCATTACCAAGCAACAGTGACTGAAGTTATCAAGGTGTTCTCCATAGCCTCCACATTCTGCTGTGGACTGAGATGCTGCTCAGTTACTCCTCTGCTTGTCTACATCCACCATTTCCAAGAAGGAGTGGGAAATGGTTCTGAGTGGGAAGGACAATGCCTGCACTTTTGTCAAACTGAAATGAAACAACTGGCTTAGTTTTGTCCTATGTGTCTCTCTTGCTGTGCCTTGGGAGAGAATTAAAGAGTATTGGTGTGCAACTGGTATTCAGAGACATATTGCCTCCAATAGCGGAGGTGGAGCACAGCCATTGTGGGTAGTAGCCATTGTCAGCCATAACAAATGCAACCATCGCATTTTTCTTTAATTTGTACTAGTAGAGGTTTAGATTACTTCCTATCCTAATGAAGCTCTAGATCTTTTCATCACAATGGACAAAGTGATTTTTGGAAATTGCAATGCTACATTTTTCAAGTTTTAGATGATCACGGACACAGTGATGATCCTTTTTTAAGACATATACTCTAGCTTTGGCAAAGAAACCACAAAAATGGAATTCACTGACACATGGGAAACTTCTCTGATGACATCAGTGCCACCATTATCATCTTGTGCATTTGGAACTTGTTAAATGTGTGCTGTGGTGAACATAAATGGAAGCATCTAGTGCCCTAGGTCCACCTAAATTGTGATTGTTTATACACACACGTTTTGTTACTTTCTTTAGTCTTTGCTTTGAGATGCAATACAAAAATAAAGATAAGATGGATCAGGGTTGCAGAATGATAAACCCGTGTGTGCTTCCAGGAACTGAAAATCACTTCTTTCTAGGCATGATATTTATAAAAATTTATTTGTGCGTCAGTGTGTTGATATTAGAAGAAATCTGCTATCGTTTTATATTAATTTTTTGTGCTTATGGAAATGTTTTTGCGATGTCATTGCTATGTGAGAAAGACAGGAGCACTTCCAGCTGTTCTAGTGGGAAGGCTGTTCCTTGTCTGTGCAATTTGTTGGCTACTTCCACAAAATGTCATTAGCATTGAAATGCTACCCTAATCCCTCCTTTAAAAAGGATTTACCTTTAACTTTTTGAAAAAACAACAACCCACTAAGTTAAAAAAGTGTTGCCAAAATTGGTGTTTTTGTGTTGGTGTTAAGCTCCTTTTTCAAAGCACCTGCGATGTGTGGACATAGGGTTCCCTTTGAAGAGCCATCAAAGATGTCAATTTGCTTTTACAACCACACTTTTAAAAACAACACGCAAGACATGTCATGAAACACTCTCTGCATGGTCCTGAGCAGCTTCTTTTGGTTCTTTAGGGGTATTTTACACTGAAACATCCTTGGATTGCTCTAAATTAAACAACGACGTCAGCACCATTATATATCCTTAGGAGTGAAATAATAAATGTATGTTCCTAGACACCTAAAACAGATATTCTCCGCCCCATATGGAGGAATTAATCATTTTGAAGAAAGACTACAGTGACGTTTATGTTTGTGGAGAAGAGAAAGTAATGGGAGACGAAGCTATAAGAGTAAAGGCCAAAGAGCTAGCAAGGGAAAGGTATGGTGAGGTTGACAAATCTGATACTTGCAATGCAATACACAAGGGAAGGCTGGGTGTCTAACTGGGTGTCTAATGTCTAATGCTTTTATCATCCCTTGAAAATTCCAGATCATAGCTGAGAAAATGCTGAGAGTGGAAGCTTTATATCCTATCATAATGCTTGTATCTTGAAAATTATTTTTTTTTATCCTTTTATCAGAATTTCCAACAACAATCCAGATTTGTCTCCTTGTATTAAACTTTCTTTATTTCAAACTATTGTTTTATTTCAGAAAGATGTGGCCAGTTAATTCTACATCATTTAGGGCACATCACCCCTCTTTCCCCCCACAAAAAGGCCAATAATTAAACAAATGGAGACACAAGAAAGGAAAATAGATGCTGGTAGAATTAGGGAGATGTGAAAGATATGCAGGAGGCTTGACAAGAATGGTTACTGGCAAGTGCTGGCGGTGTCGGAGAGCACGAGGGAGACGTTGACAACGGTTGGTTTACCCGTATTCTTGTCTATGGTCTTCTGAGACGTCTGGAGGGGCAACATCTCATGCCCCACCACGCAAGTGTAAGTAGTTCCAGAATTCCACTCTTCTGTGTTGACGTTCAGCATGCTATAGGCGTAATACCGCTTGGGTGCCTTGGACTCCTGGGTGGCTGTGCTGGTGAAGTATTTGGAAGCATCCACGGGCTCATCATTCCGCAGCCATTTGACAAAGAACTCGGGAGGGGAGAAATCTTTCATCAAACAAGTGACGGTGGCTGTTTCCTGCAGAGCCAGCTGATCCGGAGGAGGAGGAAGGATGTAGATATGTGGAGCAGAGGGGTTGCCTTCTGGAAGGTTAAAGGAGGGTGTGTGTGAAGAGAATATCAAATGCATGGTTTTGTTTTTTAAGTACATTGCTAACCATCTTTCCCCCACTTTCCTTTTCTTAACTATGACCTCATTTGTATGGTTTGAGAGAGTCAGAAAAACCTGTGAGAAGATTGGTAGAAGCCTACTAGGAGGTGAAATGGACAATGACCAAAGATGACCAGATCAGAGTTTTGATGCAATGGCTTTCTAAATCTGGATTTTTATTAAAGGCTGTGATGACATGGTCCACTGCTCTGAGTGTGTAAAAAGAGTGGAAGAGCATAAGAGAGACAGAGAGACTATGGCTTACATGATACTATGAAGCAAGTGGGGACAAACATCTCTTCATTGCTAACGTGGGCTGAGAATAGAGCAGGAGTTGGCAACCTGCCGCCCATGGGCCACAAGCGGCCCACAGGAGTCGTTTAAATGGCCCATGAGCTGCCCCCAAACGAGCCGTCCGCTTGGCGAGCTCCCGCACGCTTCGCTAAACCAGCACAGTGCGGAGCAGGAACTCATTTCCGCTGCACCGAAAATCGCATCTGTGCATGTGCAGATGCTGAAAATTGCGTCTGCGCAGATGCGATCCAGCCCATGGAGCGATCTCCTTGGGAGTGAACCGGCCCAGGCGAGGTAAACCTTGCTGACCCCTGCAATAGGGGCTTCATCTACTCTAAGAGCAGCCTCATATAACTTATAACCTATTAAGTCATATGGACAATACTAAGGATTTTTGACAGCATGCTAGGGGCTAAGTTGATGTTTTCTTTTTGTTGCCTGTTTGAGACCCTTTGGCACATGGAAGCCCATACTGTACATGCCCGCTGGGCAGGCATTGGACGGATAGCTTATTAATTCCAACAACGATTGCTTAGATTCAAATGCGTGTTAAATCCCTCTTCCGCAAACTGGTGCTCTCCAGATGTTTTGGACCACAAAGCTCATCAGCCCCAGCTGCTATGCCCATATTTGCTGATTTTGGAAGTTATAGTCCAGAACATCTGGGGAGACCACCATGTTAGGATAATGTGTGTTAAATGATTGTGAAGACAGAACGAAACTGCTAAAACCAATGACACCGAGGGTCGCTTTTTTTTTTTTTTAAGCTGATGTAAAATAGGCACCTACCTTGAGGCTTGCGCAGGGACCTGACTTCCATTGAAGGAAATAAATCTGGGTGAATAATTTTGCAGTTGAAAGTTTCTCCTTTTTCCCACTCGTCTACACACACAGTAGCTACTGCATCTGCGTATATCAGATCACTGTTTTCTTCATCATGGTACGTTTCCAGTGCAGTGTCCAGGGGTTTGTCATCGGATGCTCTTGTCCAGGTGACGTTCAGCTCCTTAAGGTCTTGCTCATCGGGTATGTTGGAAATTCTGCAGGTCAGCTTGGCTGACTTGGTCTGGTAAATATCAGCATAGGAAGGTTGGATGGTCTCAACCGTGACAGGGATGGAAAGACCTAAGAAGAAGAACATTGAGATCCATAGTAGGACAACACTTATGACAAGCTCAACATATATTTGATTCAAACATCCAATGTCTTCAAAGAGTTCCATTGCTTATGTCCAAGTCAGAATAATTTCCCTTTCCCACAATAGTGCCATATTCAAGGGGTTTGTGTGTGAGGGCTTCTGGATGGGAGACCTTGCTAGTTGCTGCACAAGTTCCTTTCCTTGGTGATCCACTGATTTGCCAGAGTCAATGATTCTACACTGTGCTCTTGGTAGAATCCCAAATGCACAAGGCATTCATTTGTAAGAATATCAAGAATCACAAGGAAATTTGATTCCTCCCCCACTAAAAATAATGTCAGAATTGGATCAGCAGAAAGTATGGGGACCATGAGTACCATAACATAGACTGAGGTCTCACATAACACTGAAGCCAAGGTTGGATCTACATATCTCAGCAGTATCCTAGCATATGCTGAAGGATAACATTGCTGGACTATGGTGCTTAAGTGCCTTCAGACCTTGCCGTAAAATATGCTTACCTATTATAATTCTGCTTTCTAGAGGATTTTCACCTCTTGTTGAGCGTTTTGGCATATGTAGATTTTCATGAAATCTTACCTCAGTTTTAGCCCAAAGCTAATATTTCTCCCATGTTCAGAATGCAACCATATACAGTGGTACCTCGCAAGACGAATGCCTCGCAAGACAAAAAACTCGCTAGACGAAAGGGTTTTTTGTTTTTTGAGCTGCTTCGCAAGATGATTTTCCCTATGGGCTTGTTTCGTCTTGCAAGTTTGTTTCCTTTTTTTTTTAACACCGTTAATACAGTTGCGACTTGACTTTGAGGAGCAACTCATAGAACACGGTGTGGTAGCCTTTTTTGAGGTTTTTAAAGCTTTTTGAGGTTTTTGAAGCTTTTCCAAAACTTTCCCGACACCGTGCTTCGCAAGACGAAAAAAATCGCAAGACGACAAAACTCGCGGAATGAATTAATTTCGTCTTGCGAGGCACCACTGTATACTGAGCGCTCCTTCCTTATGACAGAAATGAAAGATGCCCCTGTTGTCTTGAATGTTTCAATCGGCTTTCCGGTGCTCTGATGGAATATAATAACTTACCGCCACAAATAAGGGGTCTGCTGATGTTCTTTATCCCACTGAATCTCTCATTGGACACTTTGCAGGAGAACTTCTTGCCATTGTCCCAGTCGTTCTTGGTGATTGTTAGCTCACTCCTCATGCTGTAGCTGCACTTTGAGATCCGTATGGTGGTGGGCTCATCAGATTCAATAACGTTTCCATCCCTCAGCCACTGGATTGTGGTCTTCTGGGTGTGCAGATTTATAGCAGTGCAGGTGATGGTTGCATTCAAGGGGGACCCCGCAAAATCCTTTAGGAGTGGTGCGCTGATGATAATGTTAGGCGGAGAGTCTGGGCGCACTACTGCAGAAGGAAGGAAAGTGGCAGAAGGTAAACTAATTTATTGCAGATGAATCCAGCAACTCAAGGCGAACTGCAGATCCAGGTCTATCGAGGAACCCTCATTCACAAGACTCATGAGATTGTCTTCTAGAAGGCTGTGCGTCTAGACAAGCATTTCCCCAGCCATTTCAATGGGTTCATCCCCAGAGTGAAGGCTCACTCTCAGAATGAATGACAGTGTAAGAGCATTGTTGAGCACATGACTAGTTCATTTCCCATGCTACAAGGCAGTCGTATCCTATTCACCTATATCTCGGTTTAGGGGCCAGGTTTCAAATGGATTTGAAATGCTTCCCCTCTCTTTTACATAAATTAATCTTCACCCTATGCAGAAAAGCATTAGTTCTGAACTTAGGTAATTATTCAGTGTGTTAAGAATACAGACAGGTATGTGGTCCTTTGGGAACTAGCTAGTTATAGGGTTGCCATATTTGGAAGGGCAAAAAAGAACACACACACGCGCGCGCACACACACACACACACACACACACACACACACACACACTGCTGATGCAACAGGGAAATCCAGACATATGGCAACCCTAGCTACTTATTGGATGGAAGATATATAGCTGGTCCTTATCACAAGAGGCCACTTCCCATAAAAGACCATGCAGAAATCAAGCATTTGGTCTTTTAAGAGTTCCTTAGCATTTTCTGACTCCTTTATGCTAACCCCCTGGTTTGAGCTGCTGTTGGCTGCTGAGAAATCTTGTTTTTTCATAGACAACAAGTCAAATAAATTCACTTACTCGGACGGACAATTTCTTCTGTTCTATTTCCAAGAGAGTGAGCAGCCTTGCAGTAGAATGGATCAAGATGCTTCCAAGCTGCGGCAGGGACAACTGCCTTGGAGCTTGCAGTGAAAGTCCCACGGGAGTTGAAGAAAGGAGGAAATTCCGTAAACTCGATTGCCTCGTCTTCATCATTATCCCAAGAGAAAGTGAGTGAGCCGGGCAGGAAATCCTGGGCCAAGCAGCCAATAGTGATGTTTCCATTGTTGGAGATACTCCCAGAAGATGGAATGAGAGGAAAGACATGCGGGGCAGATTGGCAAGCTGAGGAAACAAATAATAATAATAATAATAATAATAATAATAATAATAATAATAGGGTTTTTTGGGGGAAGATGCTTCATTTTTAGCTGGGATTGCTTATCTGAGCTGAGCTATTTTAATTGCCTCTCAATGTTTAAAATTGTTTTAACTGCTTTTATTTATAACTTTAATATTTATTGTAAGCTGCTTTGAGGTTTTCCTACAATCAAGCAGTATATAATTTTTGTTAAATAAAATAAAATACATAAATCCAGGCCAGGTCCTTGGGCGCATTCTACCTCTGACCGCCCAAGATTCTGTGGTTGCCTTTCTGACAGGTTGGACAGTTTAGCCAACTTAAAAAACACCCACTTCTTCAACCTTATTTTGATAAGACCTTTACACAGGATGGCTTCTTCATCGACACTTCCACTTGTCCTGTCACTATCTCCAGGGAAAAAAAACACAGTTGTTTATCACTGAATTAGAACAAACATCAATGGGTTTTTCTGTGGATTGTTCTGATTCAGTGGCGAACAAGTTTTCTTGGGAGATGTGGCAGGGATAAACTATAGGACCCATACTCAGAAAGTAGAACTTATGATTTCTAGGCACAGGACAACCCCCAAGTTTGCCTATGCCTCATGTTTCCTAACTGACAATTAACTCACCACTCTATAACCTCCGGCCAGTCAGCATCTTCTATCATCCAGCCCAATCAGAATAAATTTATCTAACCTTAACAAATTCTCAAACAAATTCTCTCTCTCACCCCACACCCCACAACCAATCACTAAGCATCTATTGCTATTTGAAATATGTACCATATTCTTACACCATGCCAGTCATGGCTTCTCCTAAAGAATCCTGGGAGGTATAGTTTGTCAATGGTGCGGAGAGATGTTGGGAGACCGCTAGCCCCCTCCCAGAAGTATAATTTCTGGAGTGGTTTAACAACCAGCCCCTCTCAAAAGGGAACTTTGGCAGCGATAACACTTTGAGGTGAATGGGGGCCTCCTTTTGCCTCTCAGCACTCTTAACAACAAACTTCAGCCCCCAGAATTCTTTGGGGGAAGCCATGACTGTTTAGAGTGGTATTGGAACGCTTCAACTGTATAGTGCGAATGTGGTCATCCGAATAACAATACAAGGCCTCGAACTCTGGCAGTCACAGAAGTCGCAGAATATCTTCCCCTTCAAAACACATATATACACAGAGAGATATACAGCACTTGTGCAGGAGCCTTCACAAAGAAGGGACTTGAGACTGGTTCACCTCCTAGCTAAGTGCTGATTCCACAAGGGTACTGAGTGAGGAGAGCTTAGATGCCTCACAGCTTTTCCAGAATTGGTGCTGAAGGCTTATGTGTCTCTTGCCAAGCTTAAGGGAGGCTGGGACAAGACCAGTTGCTCCCACTGGCCTTCCTGAAGCTATTAATCTCCCTCACAGATGGGTGTCAGGTACCAGAAAATGCCCTCCTCCCTATTAGATTTCTCTGTGGTGGGTTGTCAGTTGGCGAACTGTTTAGTGAGTACAGTGGTACCTCGGGTTACATACGCTTCAGGTTACAGACTCCGCTAACCCAGAAATAATACCTCGGGTTAAGAACTTTGCTTCAGAATTAAGTACGTAACCAGAGGTACCACTGTATTCATTTACTTATATGTTAAATTTCTGCCTCATCCCTTTCATCCCAATGGAACAACAGTAGCAAAAAGATATAAATTAATTAAAACACTAAGAACATATAAAAACATTTAAACATGAGTCACAACAACACCATATATTTAAAGCACAGGGCTTCCCTCAAATAATGTTGGAAACCTTTGTTCACCACAAGCAGAACTACAATTCCAGCTGAGAGCTGTAGTGCTGTGAGTGGTAAACTACAGTTCTCAGGGTTTTGCAGGTGGAGGGAGGGAAAGCCATATGCTTTAAATGTATGGTGTACAATAGATATGCGCAATCCTCAGAGCTAATAATTTCAGGGTTGCCAAGGGCAATGTCTTTCAACCATCAAATGTCTGGATGAACAACAGTATTTTTAAACCTCTACTGAATGAGGAAGACAGGTGCACTTCCCCAGGGAGGGCATTCTACAAATAGGGAACCACCATCGAGAAGGCCCTGCCAGTGCCAACTAGGCAGCATCCACAGCAGTGCCACTAACAGGCTTTCCCTGCTGATCATAGATCTTAAATGGTCATTACTGTGTGAGGCACCTTTAAAGTTGCATTACTAGCATGCAAAGTCCTAAACAGCTTGGGACACAGTATTTAAGAGTCCCAAGCTGTATTATTATTATTATTATTATTATTATTATTATTATTATTATGGCTTTGCATGCTAGTAATGCAGTTTTATGGGTGCCTCACACACCTGCAAGTTGCAACCCACTATCAAGCCCTCACTGTTAAGCAGCTGCTTTCAGACACACTAGAGCAGTGATGGCCAAACTTGGCCCTCCAGCTGTTTTGGGACTACAATTCCCATCATCCTTGGCCACTGGTCCTGTTAGCCAGGGATGATGGGAGTTGTAATCCAAGTTTGGCCATCACTGCACTAGAGAGATCTCCACAGCTTTCTGAGAACTGCATCACTTACACCTGAGTCTACAACACCAGAAAGGAGTCAGCTGAGACCAGTGGCTTCCACCAGTCTTCCAAAATATAACACTCACATGAGAGGCTCTGGTGCTGTTGTGCAAACCCAACCACCCAGAGGTTTGCAGAAAGCAAGGGTAGATATTATCTTAAAACCCTTTAAGTGAGTGTTGGTTGCTCATCAGCATTCTCATACTTCTCAGCTAAATGGAGAAGTCTGGAGTGTTTGGGGAGGCTAGCTGAGATCTCTTGGAAACTGGACATAAGGCAAGCATATAAATGACTCGATGACCTTTCCAACTCTACAATTCTATGACATACCTACCTGCTCTATGCTGGCCTTCCACAAGGGTAAAGAAAGGCAGTGGCTTTCCCCTAGGTTTTCCTAAAGCTGCTCCTTAGCTGGCAGAGTTAATTTGAAGCCCCTACCATTCCTGAACCTGATCTGTAGTTGGGTGACTATCACACCAGTCTTCCATCCTTGCGCCTGTATCATCCCAATTTTATGTGCTGCCGAAGCGAGCACTATCACGCCATTCTTCAAGGGGAGCACTGGCTTTCAGAGACCCACATTGTTCTCCCAGCCCTTTCAGGAAGGCCCATAGTTCAGTGGTGAAGCATCTTCCAATGGTCCCTCCCAGGACTCCCAATTAGCCAGGGGACTTGCAAGTTGCTCAGCTGAAAAGCACTTAAGAAACCCAGCAACAGTTGTACATTGGGGTACAGGGGTAGCTCAGTGGTAGAGCAGGGATAGCACAGGTCAGTGATGGAACATTTGCTCTGCATGCAGGAAATCTCATGTTTAACTCACAGAACCTCAAGGTAGGGTTGGAATATATTCCTGGGCTGAAACCCCAGAGAGTCGCTGTCTGGGGTCTAGGGGTGAAGCACACTGCTTCAGAGAAGCAAGAGAGCCTAGTGCTCTTCACTGTGCTGAATGGAAACGACAGCACATATTCCTGCTTACACTAATGGTGGGGAGGAGCAGAAGCTGGTTGCTACCTTAGAAGTTTACTGAAAGCTACCACTGAGCTCAGATCTTGCACACCTGCCAGTAAAGTTGCAGGCTGTAGGTAGGTCCAGGTGCTCTCTCTGCAATCTCTGTCTTTACTGAAACCTGGAGCCACACAACTCTCCATGCCGAGTGCTTGATTTCAAGGAAGGTTGAGATCCCTAGCATTCCTCCAGTCTTCCTAGTGGTGTGTTGGCTGGAGCGCAACACTTGAAAGCTTCCTTATCCCAGCTTTGGAGAAAAAGAGGGAGGAGAGTGGAAGGCTCCCAGAAGTTACTCCTAGCCTTTGTAAATCTGCAGCCCAACAGGCTGCCAAACTTTCCCCCAGCTGACTACTGGCCATTGTAGAGAGTTGCTCCCCTGCTTCAGGTATAGCTCCTGTAGATCTGAATGGCTTGTGTGCTTCTCAGCTGAGCACTGAGCTTCTGAGATCCTAGAAGCTTACCCCATGATTGTTCCCAAAGGCATAGCTGAGCAGAAGCCATCCCACTTTTCCTGAGCTCACCACTGAGCTTCAGAAAGACACCGGCTGCTCCCTCAACCTCTGCACTAGTCTAAGTAGCTTGCATTTATCCCAGCTCAGAGGTTAGCTACAGAAAAGCTATGAGGATGCTGGGAACGTCTTCCATCAGCTCAGAGAAGAGTCACCCAGCCCTGTTGCTTCCTTGGCCTAGCTATAGCTGCTATGGATCTGAAAGAGCTAGTATCTCACGAGTAGGTGGTGTGCTTCAGAGAAGCTAGGAGTCCCCCCTCCCATTATTTCCAAAGCTGTAGCTGAAGGAGCCAAAATCCTCTTTTCCCTAGCTGAGCACTCCTGATTACTGCTGCTATCTGAAAGGCTTGATGCTGTTCTAACTGACTGGTGAGTTTCGGAGAAGGTAGTGGGTTGCTGGGTGCTTTCCCTAACATTTCCAAAGCTGCAAAGGATCAGGGTGCCACCCAGCTCTTGCATACTCCACCCCCAACTGAGCACTGGATGTCAAGAGAGGTTCCAATAGCTTTTCTTGCCCTGCCTAGAGGTCCTAGATACCTCAATGGGCAATGGATGTAGAAGACTTGCACGTCTCCCAGCTGAGCTTCTGCAGTGTTGCCTCTCAAAGGAGTGCTGCTGACTAAGGAGGCTTCCTTCTTGTCACAATTTAGGAATGGTGGAGGATGTGCAGTATTCCAGCCACAAGACCTATAATTCAGTTGGGGCCTAGCACATCTCCCCATAGAATGCCGGCTCCCTGGGGGCATCCCCATTGCTGTGCATGTCAAAGCAGAGAGGTGAGGAGAAAGGTTACTGATACCAGGAATATATACCAAATTGTGAGAATTGAAATCAATCGACATTTCACATGAAATATCCCAGAGAAGCAAGCTGCTTATCTGAGCAGCTTGCAGGCAGCCCAGTAACTCTCTACTCCTCTCCCTTAAGCTGTCAGCTGAAAAGTTGGCCTAAGTGTTGGGCTGATGGGCTGCAAGTAGGCTACCTTCCAGTGTGCTGCAAAGATCACATGCAGCAGCTCCAAACTGAACATGGGCCTAAGGTGGCTATTGGGGAGTTTTTGTTGTGTTTAAGTCTCTCTTAAGCTCAGCAGGGAGGTGGCAGTAACCAAGTGTTAAAATCTGCATAAGTTGGGAAGCCTATCAATATGAGAAACCAGAATTCAAATGGAAATACTAATACTTATGCCCAAGCCTATTACAACCTACATCCTTTCCATGATAGTTGACCGATCCTAGAAAAAGTCTTTTCTTATGTTTCTATCTTCCCAAAGCCTGGAAGTAGGCCCCTTTCACTCACCATATAAAAGGTTGACCTTGCATGGTCCATTTCTCCTGGAAAGTCATCTTAGTTCTATGAAGTCTTCAGTGTTTTCTCCTAATGTTCTTGGAAACAGTCTCCAAAAAAGGAAAGTGACGGTAGATGTCCTTGGTGCTGACATGAAGGTCTGAAAACAGACAAACAACATATTGTGGTGGAGTGATGTCTGGGGTGGGGGCTATAATTTGCAACCAAAAGTGGCCACGTGAAACTGTTGCCGAGGCAGAACTTCCCCTTTTTCTAGTTTATTTGTCTTGCCTTGTTTTCTTGTTTTCAAACTTTGGGGTTTCTCACTAACCAAATTTCCAGAGTTAGGGTTAATCTGGCAAAACAGCCACACAAAGAGAGAGATATGGCCCCCTAATATTTATTTATTTCAAAAAGAAATAATAATTTATCCCTTTCTGCCAACAGCCTTATAAGTATAAATGGTAAACCAACTATTCCCGTACCCTCCAACATTTCTCCGATGAAAATAGGGACATCCCATTCCATAATGATGATTTTACTATCTATACCCCACACATCTTACTGGGTTGCCCCAGCCACTCTGGGCAGCTTCCAACATATATAAAAAGATAATAAAACATTATTATTTTTTTTAAAAAAATCCCCTATGCAGGATTGCCTTCAGACGGCTCAGGGGTCAGATAACTCCCTACCCTCCAATGAAAATAGGGACATCCTAAGGAAAAGTGGGACATTCTGGGATCAAATCAGAAACTGAGATGGCTTCTCTAAATCAGGGACGTCCCTGGAAAATAGGGACACTTGGAGGGTCTGTATCCCATAGCAGATAATTCTGGGTTGAATTTGGGACCAGGCCTCACCCTGAGAAGTCTGGAATTTATTGGTGATTGACCCTTTCCATATCACTTTCGGTGCCACCTAATACCACCCATTTTTTGTTTCATAGAACTGGGAGGGGGCAATTTCCTCCAAGGTTGCTTTGGGACCAAGTTGCTTACACCAACAGTAGCTTCACTTTGAACAAACGCTTGGAAGTGCTTCACCGCCTTGTGGAGGGCCAATTTATATCGTTTTGAGTTTGTGGGTGCCAGGCACCTATAATCTTTGCAAGTGTTAAAATATAAGCCAGGCTATCTAACTGTGTTGTGGCAATCACCTGGGTGGTGGGCCATTAAGAAAGCAAAGGAGAGGGGGCTCTGTGTGAGACAGCAAATGGGTGGGTGGGGACATAGTGAGAAGGACAAAAGCCAAAGTTTAGAGTTGGAAGTGTGTGTGTAATGTCAGACCCTCCAAGTGTACCTGTTTTCCAGGGATGTCTCTGATTTAGAGAAGCCGTCCCGGTTTCTGTAGGTGCTGCCACACTACAAGATTTATTACAGCTGTGGAACAAGTGTTATGTGGCACCAACTACAGTGCCATTTCTGCAGATTCAGATGGTTATTGGGCATATGTGGGGCAAAGTGATCCTGCAAACAAACTAGTCCCAAGCTGTTAAGGGCTTTATATAAGACTACTAACACCGTGAATCTGGATCTGGCAGCAGATGGGGAAGTAGTGCAGATCTCTTACTGGAGAAACTATATGTTGATAGGGTCTCACTCCTGATCCTGAGTAAGCACAGTAAGGTGTCAGTAGCTAGGGTAAGTGACTCAAACCACTCCAGGAGGACTATCCAATTGAGCCTGACTCCAGATATGAAAGGAAGCTGAGACTCACTAGAACCTGACCACTCAGTCTTCGTGAAATAAATTGCATTTGGCTGCAACTCAATGCCTAACAATATTGAAGTAATCAAAGTGGTCTTCATAGCCTCTACATTCTGATGCGGACTGAGGCACTGCCCCATTACTCTTCTGCCCTCTAGAACTTACCATTTCCAAGGAGCGGAAGATTGTTCTGAGTGAGAAGGACAACGGTTGTGCTTTCACTGAGCATGTATGAAACAACTGGCCAAGTGTTGTCCTAGCTGTGCATCTCTCACTGTGGTTTGGGAGGTATGGCAAAAAGATTCCAGAGTTCCTCAGGAGGAGGGTTTGATTGCTAAACCACTCTGCAAATTGCAACTGTCGGGGGACGGGGGGACGGGGGGACGGGACCAGGGAGTCTCCTAACAACTCTCAGCACCCTTAATAAGCAACAGTCCACAGGAATCTTAGTGGGAAACCATGACGGTTTCAACCAATATTGTGTGGCCGCAGTGTAACTGCCCCCACCACATAAAGTTTGGCTCTTAGCACTGAACTGCTACAGACCTGACAAACTCAGTTGTTGTTGTTGTTGTTGTTTAGTTGTTTAGTCGTGTCCGACTCTTCGTGACCCCCTGGACCAGAGCACGTCAGGCACTCCTGTCTTCCACTGCCTCCCACAGTTTGGTTAAACTCATGTTGGTAGCTTCAAGAACACTGTCCAACCATCTCGTCCTCTATTGTCCCCTGGTCTTTTCCAGGGAGTCTTCTCTTCTGATGAGGTGGCCAAAGTATTGGAGCCTCAGCTTCAGCATCTGTCCTTCCATTGAGCACTCAGGGCTGATTTCCTTCAGAATGGATAGGTTTGATCTTCTTGCAGTCCGTGGGACTCTCAAGAGTCTCCTTCAGCACCATAATTCAAGAGCATCAGTTATTCGGCGATCAGCCTTCTTTATGGTCCAGCTCTCACTTCCATACATCACTACTGGGAAAACTATAGCTTTAACTCTACGGATCTTTGTTGGCAAGGTGATGTCTCTGCTCTGACAAACTCTAATGTGCAGAATTTCAAAATGGCCTCTTCAACGTACTCCCCAGAGAACCGAATAGGTATAGCAACTTTTCAGGGAGAGTGACCAGAAATTGGGATTAGCCCTTGGCAACTAAGGACAGTTGGTATGTATGGACATTAGGTCTTCTTCAGCTCTCTTAAGACTTTTGGTGGCTTTTGGCAGGTGTGTTTGCTAGGTGTGCATAAGGCCCTGCCTCCTAGATTGTGGTGCTGGGCAGGCTGCTATAGCCATATTCCAGGTGAGAGAAATAATATATCATCTTGGTGGAGGTGAGACCAGGCCTAGTTCCAAGATTTCAGCTGTATTAGGACTTCTTTCATAGCTGCATTATATGCAGAAATTTAGCAGGTGAAGTTTGTCCTGGCATGGATAAAAAATGGTGGAAGGAGCTTCATTTGCTGAACTTTCCTGTCTCGGGCTGCCATTTGAGTTGCTTGGGGGAAAAAAGACACATGTACAATTTATGGGGGCCTGGGGATGGCACCTTAACCATATGGTCATTGTGCTGATGAGAGGTTACTATTTTTCTTTCTGGAAAGCAGTTAAAATATCCCTCCCACATTTGATTAATGTTATGTTCAATAGATGGAAGTGAGAGGTGGACCATAAAGAAGGCTGATCGTCGAAGAATTGATGCTTTTGAATTATGGTGCTGGAGGAGACTCTTGAGAGTCCCATGGACTGCAAGAAGATCAAACCTATCCATTCTGAAGGAAATCAGCCCTGAGTGCTCACTGGAAGGACAGATCCTGAAGCTGAGACTCCAATACTTTGGCCACCTCATGAGAAGACTCCCTGGAAAAGACCCTGATGTTGGGAAAGATTGAGGGCACAAGAAGAAGGGGACGACAGAGGGCAAGATGGTTGGACAGTGTTCTCGAAGCTACCAGTATGAGTTTGACTAAACTGTGGGAGGCAGTGGAAGACAGAAGTGCCTGGCGTGCTCTGGTCCATGGGGTCATGAAGAGTCAGACATGACTAAATGACTAAACAACAACAACAACAATGTTCAATAGATTCCTTCCAGCTCTAATCTATTGCACATTGTTTTTCAGGGTAGGAATGTGTGGATGAAGTGCAGTGAGGCTGAAAACCATGGCATGAATTTTCCTCCTGATGGTTTGTTGTTGATCACAATATAGGTAAGACTGAAAGGCCCCCACTGACATTTTGATGAGTCATCCTGAGAACAGATGCAACCTGTTTTCACCAACAGTTGTGAACTGGTGTTTCCCCTTTAAGCCAAAGGCGAGTGCTGGCGGTCAGAAGGGGATGGACAGATATGATGTGTGGGGCTTTGAATAGAAACTCACATTGATGTGTTCTGAGTCAACTTCAGATAACAAATGGTGGGTGAGAAAGCAACAACCATGTTTTGCTGATTTTGTACGAGCCACACACCCTATGAATTGAGCATATCTACCAGAGGAAACTGAGACACAGTTCAAACTGGGATGGGGCAGAATGTCATGCCTTTGCCTACAGTTTATAGACTGACAGAGCCAGCCACTGCCCCCCACCCCCCAATCCTCAGTAATGAGAGTGTAAACCAGGGTTGGAGGCAAGTTCTGAAGCCGCTCCAGTGTTAGCAATGTCTACAGCAAGGGTAGCCCTCCAGATGTCATTGACTCCCATCAGCCCCAGACAGCATCACCAATGACCAGGAGATGGTGGGAATTGTAACCCAACAATATTTGGAAGGCACCATGTAGATTTCTCTTGGTGTCAGTATCCGGTATCCTGAGGCAGCTGCAAGGTCCTGTAAGGATGTCTCATGAATAGGGTGGCCAGGCAAGAAAAAGTGCAGGGCACCTGAACCACTAAAGGTTGTGTAGGAGAGAGGATAGTTGTGGAAATTTCATGCAGGTTGTACCTGTTGAAATTCTTTCCTCTTGTTGTGTATGCAGGGGTCCTTCCCTCTTTTCATCTGGTGCCTCTACTGACCCCAGCTCCCTCCATACATATACATATACATATACATATACATATACATATACATATACATATACATATACATATACATATACATATACATATACATATACATATACATATACATATACAGTGGTACCTCGCAAGACGAATGCCTCGCAAGATGGAAAACTCGCAAGATGAAAGGTTTTTTTGGTTTTTTGAGTTGCTTCGCAAGACGATTTTCCCCATGGGCTTGCTTCGCAAGACGGAAACGTCTTGCAAGTTTGTTTCCTTTTTCTTAAAACCGTTAATACAGTTGCGACTTGACTTCGAGGAGCAACTCATAGCACGCGGTGTGGTAGCCTTTTTTGAGGTTTTGGAAGACTTTGGTGATTTTTGAAGCTTTTCCAAAACTTTTCCGACACCGTGCTTCGCAAGACGAAAAAAATCGCAAGACGACAAAACTCGCGGAACGAATTAATTTCGTCTTGCGAGGCACCACTATACATATACATATACATATACATATACATATACATATACATATACATATACATATACATATACATATACATATACATATACATATACATATACATATACATATACGTTTATGTATGTATTCTAGACCAGCACTCTAAGCAGCATTAGGTCGCTGGATCTCACCATACGTTTCATTTCTCACAATGACCCTGATCTTGAAATGAAACGTATCTTGTGCTGCTTTGAGTTAAACTTTGTGAAACCTTGTAAGGTTTTACAACCCAAAAGGAAAAAGGGACAGGAGCCTGAAACTGGATAAGCCTTGGAAAAGGCTGTATGTGGTACTCTGAAGGATAAATGAGGTGGATTCACTTGGTCCCTAGGCACAAGCCTAGGGCTCAGGGCCGCAATACCTCAAGGACTGCCTCTCTCCATATGAACCTAACCAGATCCTGAGGTCATCCTCTGAGGCCCTGAATTGTGTGCCTCCTCCACAAGAGGCTTGGAGGGTTGCAACATGAGATGCCTTCATTATACACATTTTGGTGCCAGGCAAAAATATTCCTCTTCAACCAGGCCCTTTGGCTGATTGACATGTGATGTCCATTTAACTGTGTTTGTTTTTGTTCTTATTTTTATTATGATTTTTGTGGTTTTTATATTGAGTTTTTTTTGTTGGGATCTTCCCTGAGGTAGAGTATTTAGAGTTGGCTGGGATGTGACAGAGGAAAAAAGGTTGTAGTCTGGTAAAAGCGGCAAGTTGGAGAGAGGCTTAGAGTGCGATGGTTGGTTTCTTTTTGGAATCTACAATTGTAGATTGGGAGAAGCAAAACCCTCTTGAAGTGCCAATGCTGTGTACCCTTCCATTGTAGGCTCAGGTTGTATATGTGTGTAAGGGCCTTCTTGGTAGCGGCACCCACCCTGTGGAATGCCCTCCCATCAGATGTTAAGGAGATGAGTAATTATATAACATTTTGGAAACATATGAAGGCAGCCCTGTATAGCGAAGCTTTTTTAAGGTTTAATGTTTTATTATGTTTTTATATATGCTGGAAGCCACCCAGAGTGGCTGGAGGAACTCAATCAGATGGGCAGGGTACAAACAATAAATTGTTGTTGTTGTTGTTGTTGTTGTTGTTGAACCATATATTGTAAAAACACCACAGTTTCCACTGTTCCTCTTTCCTTAAAGGAAAGATGAACCCCTGGGATCTTGCATCACTCAAAGATTGGAGTGGCATGCAGCTCTGGTATGTTAAAAGTTAACCACTAGTCCATGGTGAGTTACATACAGTAGACACATTTTAGGCTGGAGTTGGGAAGCCTCAGACCTGGGGTCTGAATGTGGCCCTCCAAGCGTTTCTGCTTGGCCCTCTGAACTCTCCCTACACCACACTCCCTCCCAAGCACCACCCCCTCCCCAGGCCACCCCCTTCACTGTTTTGCACTCTCCTGGGCTCTTTTTGCCCACCTTGAATGTGCCTTGATCTCTTGGTTGCTCAGATGGAGAATAAAGGCAGGTGTGTGAGTATGCGTAGAAGCTAGTCTACTGTACAAAGGCAGCATTTTCATTTGTTGCTCTTTTGCCTCTGGCCCTGCCCGCCACTAACATTTGGCCCTTGAAAGGTTGCCCAGAATGGAATGTGACCATCAGCGTGAAAAAGATCCCCCATCCCTGTTTTAGGAGAATCCCTGAAAAGAGGCATTTGTGTCCCAATGGGTGCCTTCCCTTCCAGTGCTTTGAAGAAGACTGAGAATTGACAACAATGCATGGTTAATAGAAGTTTATGTAGCAGCTGAGTTTTGATATGTCTAATTTGAACAAAGACTTATACAATGGAGGGCAATAGCATACAAGGCAAAATTATTACAATCAGAAGCAATACGAGGACAGAAATTAATATAGACAAACTCAGCACCAAACACAAGGATGTTATAGTATGATGTTTATACTGTGCATCCTTAGGTTCATTCTATAAATCAATGCAAATTGGTACAGTGCAATAGAATAGACTACAATGCATTGCTTTTATACAGATTATAGTAACACATTATGGTAAACGATAGGGGAGGGTGGTAGTCTGATAAAGTGATGGCTGCACAGTGCTGGAAGTTTAGTAAACTACAGTCAAACACGGCTGATGTGTACTACAACTCTGATAACATATTCACCAGATATATACCTTGGTTAATAAGAGACACCATCTACCCGCTGAACAATCATAGTTCAAGAAAGCAACCATTTACTGCTGTGAGCTTTAACAGCTGAATAGCACTGAAATATCGAGCCAGATTATTATTATTAATTCTCTGCCCAATCAGTTTGCTAATGCAAAGTGGTTCATACAGTTAGCTATGACCATGCTAAGCAGCTGATTAGCACCAAATGGCTGATCAACAGCAGCGGCAAATCTCTTTTTTAGCTGGACTGTGATCCTAGGAAAACTCAAGTTATAATTGTTGCTGCTTTGTGGTCCAGGAGCAGAGGACAATGTAATGCAAATGTGAAAGGATAAAGTTTCAACACTTCTCAAACACAAAACTAATGGAACCATGAAAAGTAATTCAACACAACACAGGGAAACTTTGGCCGATATTTTGCACTATGTAAGCCAAGTGGGAATGATAAAAAGCTGAGAACTTTTAATCTTCATTGATTTGACTGCTGGAGATTTAAACATGCCCAGAACTCTCTCCAGTAGAAATCAATAGCCTTGGAAAGGGTGTGTGCTTGCTGCCATCCATGAAAAACTCTTTGCTTATCAGGCTCCTCTCTTTAAACATGGTGATAAAGGAAGGGGCCTTTATTGGTTGTATCAGTTCTGACCCCTTTTGATCACAGTCATTTTGTACACATTTTTCTGTTTGTCTATAGGAGGGCAAATAATGGAGTCCTCTATTGCAAGTAAGGGGAAAATGTGGACAAAAGGACTTAAATTTGGAAAGCAAAAACAGCTACTCATCTTCTACTTTTATCAGTACACTTAAGACTAAACACTTGCTCTCTGGGCTGCAAATTGGCAACATATCAATATGGCAATGCTTCTAGAAACTGCTGCAGTGGAAATAATGGCTCAGGATTTGGAGGAAATTAATACAAAGTGTAGAGCAACGAAATAGCTTTGGAGCTTTTCACCAATTTGGATGGCTCCTGCTCAGATCCAGTTTTCTGCAACCCGTAAGTTGCTATAGTTGGAAGGAAAAGATAAATCATTCATTTTATTACTCATGGATGGTTGATATGCTATTCTTTGTTGTTTATTTCTTTCACTATTGTTGCGCTCCATATTGTTGGCACTGGCAAAATTGCTGTTTGTTGCTCAGTTTCCATATACTTGCAATATCGATGCAGAAAGTTGTTTACTATTTGGGATAATGTTCATGTAAAGTTGAGGTCGCTTTCTTCAGTGACCTGTTAACCATCTTTTTGAAGCAAAGTTGGCTGTGTCGATTATTGCAAAAGATGGCAAAGCAAACCAAGTAACACTGAAGATAATGCTTTCTGACATTAATGCTTTGTTGTATCGTAGCAGACAAAAAATATAATGAGAAAAGACTGAGAGAACTATATAATGGAGAGAAAAAGCAGGGTCTTATTCTGCATATTCTTCATCATGAGATAAGGTGGAAGGTTACTTCACCTGTGGAAACAGAAGAGGTGGGGAGAAGATTAAACAATCCATGCATGTTTATCTGAATGGTTTGGGGATGAGAACAGGACACCTAGGACATTGGTTCTGCTGTTGCTGGAGAACAGCGAGTTAGAAGCCAATTGATCTCATGCCCATTTTGTGACAGGCAGAGGACATTCTTTCAGCACTAAGTAGTCAAACTAGTAGGTAGATGTGCATATTCATATTAGCATAGGACTGCAAATGCAAGTTTGTTCTCACTTGCTCACACTTAATAACATATGTCAAATGTACACTCACAACACAATTTAGGACCGTGAGAGATGGTGTCCACAATGAATTGTTGGGTGAGAAGCGAGGAAGCCAGTGCCTTCTACATTTGTGTGGTGCTTCCAAGGTTTGACTCTAGCCCATGGTTTCCCAAACCTGATTCTCCAGCTGCTTTTGGACTACAATTCCCATCATTCCTGACCACTGGTCCTCCTAACTATGGATGACGGGAGTTGTAGTCCAACAACAGCTGGAGACTCAAGTTTGGGAAACCTTGCTCTAGCCCCTTCCCTTTTTACCTTGATGAAAGTGACAAGTCCCCCATAGAAGATTGCAACAGTGAAGAGGACCATGAAAGTGGAAACTTTGTTCCAGACGCTGTTGGCCTCCTCGAGTTCACTGTACTCATCTTCGTTTTCATTGCGGATATCGCACAGAGCAGCACCCATGATGGCACAGTCCCAGGAATCTGCAGGATGAGGTGAGATGATACGGTTACTCCTTGGAGAACAGATGGAGGAGAAAGTCTTCAAAAAAGCAAGAACAAAGTACAACAGCAAATATACGATGAAACAAATAAGAGACAAGGGTGCGTTGAAGGCATGTTGGTTTCTCTTTGTTGAATATAGACCCCACAAAGACCAACAGTGTTCCTAGGGCATCTTTAGAGGATCAGCATACAGTGTAGATTTTGTGCAAAAGCTATATCTGGTTATTGGATCGTGGCACAAGATGCAACTGAAGAAGAAAGAAAGAAACACCTCATTGATTATTACTTTAATATAGAACTGCAGGATACATTAACATTGTGCGATATAACAGAATGGACATCCCATCTAGCAGGATGTGAAGACAGCAAGCAGGCCAAATCAAGATGTCAAGGAAATTGCATTGTCTTCGCAATGAAGTGAATTTATCTGGTGGTAAGGTGCAGATAAGATGTATTTTACCAGAAAGGGAATTGGTTCTTCTGATTGTGATGTTTTCAGAGGAGACGTGTGCTACAAGGCATGCGTAAGAGACTCCTGTCAGCCACTTGCTTGTGGGGACTTCAAGTATGCTCACTAAGGAACATCTTTGTTTTTCATGGTCACATTTCAGACCATGAGTATCATAACCCTTCAGTGACATTCCTTTTTTCTCCTCCTCCCACTTCACAAAGATCTCTCCTGGGTAGAAGTCTCTGACCACGCAGAATAAGGTTACATTTAAGTCATCATTGGAGGACTGTTGCTGGAGGTAGACTTTTGGGGGCTTCATTGTGCCTGTGTTAAAAAAAGGGAAACAAAAAATGTTAGAAGAAACTACTAAGGACATATTTGAAATTTACCCTGTTTATCAGTCTTTCACTTTCCCCAGAAAACCATTGGAATTATATTTGTTGTTGTTACAACTGGGGTGGCTCTCTAATAGTATTTTCAGCATTCTGAAAGGTACAACACCCATAATTCTTTGTGGAAACCATGAAAATGAAACTGGCATAAAAGAGATAAAACTTCATTGCATATACAAATCGTTAAGATTAGTAGCTTCAATCCTGTGCTCAGGTGGCTTTAAATGTAGGTGATGGACAGCTGTGTTTGCTCAATATTATTTTGTGTTGGCTGCAGTCTGAATTAGCATATTGAGCAAAATGGGTTAGTACTTTGACTCAATCTCCAGTAACTTTGGTGTGTTCCTGAATCACTCTGTTTTGCTCTCAGTGTCTCATATGCTCCTGCCCACCCTTTTTGTAAGTCCTTACCATTCCTTCGCTCAAAGTGTCGCTTGGTTTCTCCTAGGCCATTTTGGATGCTACAGGTGAACTTCACAGTGGTTTTCCATTCAGTCAGATTCATGCGCAGTTGTCCGTAGATCCAAGAAGTGCTGTTGGTTTCATTCAAGAATGTGGTAGTCACAGCTTTTGTGTCGGCAGGTTCTCCATCCATTGTCCAACTGACTGTTGAGTTGATGGTTGCATTTGCAAGGGGCATCATGCATGTCAGAACGGCACTTTTGTTTATAAAGAGATCTTCAAAGAGCGGTGGCTGCATTTTGATAGCTGTCTTGTTAAGAAGTGGGGCCATTCCTTCAAAAACAATCATCAGATTGAACGAGTTTGAGATGTGCTCTTCAGAAATCACCCTATCTGTTGGTTTAAGGTGCCGTATTGTAATGACTAATCCAACCACAAGAGAACCCTGTGTTGGACTAGCTCATGAGTCTTAAGCAAAAGAAGTTTATGATTTGGATGCTATAACCAGTTCTATAGAAAATGGAAGAATCGTCCAGTTTGAGGTGGAAATGACAAAGTGTGTGTTTGTGAAACCAGCTCAAGAGAGAGAGAAATATGTGGCCCAGCATTATGCCCAACTGATTCTACCACCTTTGGGTGGAAACAGGGACTTGACATTCAGAAATACAGTCAAGTGCTCTGAGCATGTGGTTTCCACATTCCTAAAACATCTACTTCATCCCCCAATCAACCCATCACTACCCCCTATTCTGTGCACACAATTGATCATCAAATCAATTGCCACAACTATCAGCAAACTGCTGCTCTTTCCATTTATCTCTAGCTAGTATGCAGTTGTTAAAGGCATAGAATAAAAAAGTGGTATCTTAAACTTGCCTTCTGCCCTCCGATTCCCTATGACATCTTAGGAGCTTGTATGAATAATGATAATTGTGGCTACTTAGTGGTAAGGGCTAAGCACTCTGCAGAGCCACTCTGTTTCCCATTAGGATTGGGTTCCTTATGGTTTCAATGTAGTTTACCTGTATATTATGACTTACCAGAATAATGCAAGTCCTTCTTAATCATGGTGTTGGTTGAGCTGTGATTCACAATGCATGTATAGATTTCTGGCTCTCTCCACTCTTCTCCGCTGAGTACCCAACTGCAGGTCTTCTGGAACTTCCCATTACCAAGTGGGACCAGAGCTGAGGAATTAGTACTGCAGCTGAGCCTGTGTCCTTTGGTGGCCCATTCAATGTCTATATTTTTGGGATAGAAGTCGGTAGCAAAGCAAACAAGTTTCTGGCGTCCCCCATCTTCCGAGGTGTGGAATGCTGTCACCTGCGGGGGAGCTGGTTGCAGAAAATCTGAAATGAAAGGGTTGACCTTTTGGTTGCAAAAGAGAACATGCACGGATAGAGAGCAGAGTTCCCTGTCAGTTCAAGTGCCTGGTTAATGAACACTGAGTTTGAACACTGAGAAGTACACACATTTCCTTAGAAGTAAAGCTCCTCTTCCCAATGATTTCAGTGGAAACAACTAATGGAGGCTTGTTTCCAAGTGATGAACACACACATACATGTTCAGCACCTGATGACTGCTGCAAACACCACATTCCTGCCATAACACCACAGACAGAGCTATCTTACCTCCAAAGTCAGCAGAGAAGTGCGGCTTTTTGATGGAGGAAGTTTAGTGTTCATCTGAATGTTGAGTTGTGATCATTGAGTTCATGCGTGTATGAACTAACCTTCATTGTGGTGAGAATTGCTGCTGAGCAATTCTTCAACTCTCTTTTTTAGTGGCGGTGACCCACACAACCATTTCTTCTGTGCAAGGTTAAGCCTTCTTCTTTCATTGGCTAGTGGAGCATTCTCCAGCACCCAGACTTACCATACAAATGCTCACTGGCATTCTTCATAAGAGTTAAGGACTCATGCCCCACAATGCAGGAATAGAGGGCTCTGCTTCTCCACTCAGATGCTGGGACTTTCAGAAGGCTTTGGATGGTAAAAGTGGGGCTTCCAGCTTGGGCTGTTGGAGGCCCTGTGATATATTCAGAGACATCAATGTCTGTGTCATTCTTCTTCCACCTGATGAATATTTCAGCTGGGGAGAATCCAGAGACCTCACAAGCCAACCAAGCTACAGCTTGGGATGTAGGTTGTATGAATTGTCTTGGCGATAGAATGACCAAGTTGAAAGATGGAGCTTTAACATGGTTGGAATCTATATGGAAGGGGATGAAAACAGAAATGCTGACAAGGTTGATATTCAATTAGAAGACACACGAAGAGAGAGCACTAAGTTGGTGGTGGTGGTGGGGAATAGTGAATCACACTACAGTGGTACTTCGGTTTTCGAACAGCTCAGTTCATGAACAACATGGAAATCGAATGCTGAAAACCTGGAAATAGGTGTTCTGGTTTGCGATCTTTGCTTTGGAAGCTGAACGTGCTCCGTTTTGAGTCCTGAGCTTCCGTTTTTACTGTTGTGCTTGCTAATTTGCGCCCCCCCATTGTAATTCAAGTCTTCCCTTTCCATTTTCCTGTTGTGCTGCAAATTTGTGCCCCCCCCATTGTAATTGCAACAACGAACAACTTGGAAATTGAATACTGCAAACTCATAAATAGGTGTTCCGGTTTGTGAACTTTGCTTCGGAAGCTGAACATGCTCTGTTTTGAGTCCCGAGCTTCCGTTTTTACTGTTCCGCTTCTAATTTGCATCCCCCATTGTAATTAAAGTCTTCCTTTTCCGTTTTCCTGTTGCGCTGCTAATTTGCCTCCCCCATTGTAATTGTAGTGTTCTGAGGTGATATTTGGAGCTTATATTTTGAGTTTTTGTTTTTGAGGCTTTTTCGGTTAATTTGTTTTTGTGACTGTGTGAAACCCAGCTCAGCTACTGATTGATTGATTGTGTGACTGCAGAAATGGATAAAAGCCCCCCCCCCCCATCCAAACAATGACTATCATCAGTGCAGGTAAGAAAAAAATAATTTCAATTTTTATCATCTGCAATACTGTTTTATTTATTTTATATTACAGTACATTGATTATTGCTTTCATTTTATGGAGCAATGGTCTCATTAGATAGTAAAATGTGTGTTAAATTGCTGTTTTAGGGGTTGTTTTTAAAAGCCTGGAATGGATTAATCCTCTTTGCATTACTTTCTATGGGAAAGCGTGCCTTGGTTTTTGAATGCTTTGGTTTTTGAACGGACTTCTGGAACGGATTAAATTTGAGAACCAAGGTACCACTGTGTTGATATACTGAAGACTGTATTTAATTTTCATGCTAAACTATGAGATCTATGTCCATCTGAAGCCCCATTACTTTCTCATAAATTCAAGGCCTAGTCTCTTATGGTTGAGTGATGAGGGACAGGCACCACATACATTTTCCTCTATCTATCCGTTGGTATGCAGAATACTATTTCCTTTGAAGTTATCAGATGCTATTTTCATAACCAGTAGTTGTTGACTTATCACACATTTCTTCCATATCTTCCCTCACCTTTGTTTTTTTGGATGGTCTGCTTCATGTCCGGGAAGAATGAGCAGGGATGAGAAATTAGGCACTGGATTTCATTTCCAGAATCCCAGGCCTCTCTGGTGATGGTCAACTGGCTTTGTAAGCTCTGGGTGAGGTTTGTGTGGCTTGTGATGTTTGCTTTTTCGGCATTGTTGGTGTAGTTTATGCCATTCACCACCCAGGTGAGCACGGCATGGTCCAGTTCGTATCCCACAACAAGGCAAATAAAGAGAGCTTTACTTTGGGTTAGTAGTTTCTCAAGAGGTGGCTTCAGGAGGTAGAGACTGGGAGGTGGGACGCTCCCTTTACATGCTAGAGGGGAACAAAAGACAAAGATGGATTTTTATGATGGTCAGAGTAAAGCACTTGGCAGGAAGATATAGAGAAATGGGGCATTGTGAGGAGAAGAGGAGCTGAGGGGTGAAGGGAGGTCCCAACTTTTTCAACAACACATTTGGAAACTGCACCAAATTCCCCATGGTGTAGGGTTGCCATACGCCTGGAATTTCCCGGACATAGCCAGAAAACTGCAGTCAGAAGCAGTGTCCCATGTCGACAGTGTCGTTTTCGGTGAAAATGCTCAACAACTTTGGGCAAAACTAAAAAACACACAACTTCAACAATTTTTGTCTCCGGATTTTCACTTTTTGAAATATGGCAGCCGTATCTGGTGAAGCCAATCATTTCCCCTTCAGATGGCCTATATTAGTCAAGTCCTCAGAAATGTGATTTGTACATTCTATGCCCAACACACTATTGTAGTGCAGGCTGGGATTGTCTACTGATGACACCTGATTGCCTGGCAGTCTGTTTGCCTTAGATCTGACAGGAACCAGGGGAAATGTAGGAGAGCAGGACAGTAGAGCAAATGCGTGAGTTTTCTCTCTGGGGAGTGAAATGGACTAAGGAGAGCAAGAGAGGGAGAAAGTGTGTGTGTGTGTGTGTGTGTGTGTGTGCGTGAGAGAGAGAGAGAGAAAGAGAGAGATTCTGCAGTGGGCTTGGAAAATCACCTGTGCACTTGCTGATGCTGCTTGTCTGGATGTTACTTGTACCAGGTTGCCTTGCCTTGCAGGTATACTTCTGTAGTGTGTTCCATTCCTTCAGAGGCACAACCAAGTTGCTCCTGGTATAAAACTGGCCAGCATTCTTCAGAAGGTTTGCAGGCTTGGGGGCCTCTTGAGCCTTCCCACTGGCCTCCCAGATGACTTGGATGTTCTCTAGGGAGTTGCCATAGATGGAGCAGACTAAAGTGATGTTACCACTGTTCCCCAGTCCTGTGCTGGGACAGAGTGGGTCAGTGCTGAGAGTCAATGAGAGAGCTGTCGGCACAATCCAGTCTGAAGAGAAAGAGAGGGAAAGGCAGATCTATTTTGTAAGACTTTGGTGAGCGTTGGATTCTTCAAAATAACACTAGTGACGCTGGAATAAAACCATCAGTGGTTTGGGAATAGTATGTCCTATCTCTATTCTTTTTCTTCCTGCTTTGCCTCTCCCATATTCAGCTTTGTATCTCAATTTTTTCACTATTGCTTCTGTCCATGGTTCAGCCATCAGAACCTGCTGTCCCAAACCAAAGAACTTTGTCTCTTAATTTCTGTCCAACTCCAGAAAACTCATTGGCTGCTCTGATGATGGGTGGCTAACTAGGCCTGACCTAAGTGGCTTGCTTAATTTTCATTGTCTAACTGAGGGATTCAGCCCAGAAATTCTGGCAATTTGTTGTGTGGTTTATTGTTCAACATTACCTTTTCTCGAGATGTTCCTGACCACCTTTGTATTTGTAGCCTCATGCACCACCTCACATGTGTTGATCTCCACTTCTTGCCATTGAGAGATGGGCATTTCCAACTGGTTGCTGGAACTGTATGTCCCATCCGCCATCTTTTGTTCCACAAATGTTACTTTCTTGTTTTGTGGACCAGCCTTCCACTCGATGCTCACATTTGGGGGTCTGTAGTTAGATGCGATGCACTTCAGCGTGATGGTTTTATTTTCTTGGTCTATTGACTGCAGGAGTTCAACAGTAGGTGCTTGAAGCTGGTCTGTGAAGAAACTTCTGTTATAAGTAGCCATCATAAAATGGGAAAGAGTAGCATTGCAGGGTGGGTTAGGGAGACATCAAATTTACCTGTATTAAGAAAAAGGAAGTCCTCAGGAGCATAAGCGAAAGAAATGAAGAAATTCTTCATGAGTGAAACAAAGTGGAACAGCAAACGGACCTTGTGTGAATTCCTGGCATAGGCAGTAGAAGTTTGTTGTGTGATAGGTGGGAGAATGAGAATGAGGATATATTGTCTTCACAACTGCTTACGCCTAAAGGTTATCCTGTCTGTGTGCTGAGTTCAGAGGACAAGACAATTCTCTCCAGTATCAACAGTTTGGAGAGACTCACCAAAGCCTGAACTCTGATCCACAGATGCGTCCAGTTTTTCTCAGGTGAATGTGTAAACTTCTCCTCATTGTAAAGCAGAGAAGTGATGCGAGGTGGTAAGAATGCTCTGCCTGTGGTGTTTTTTAATAGCCGTCTTGCACATGCAAGTCATCACCAGAAACATTTGTACAATGAATATGCATGGAAACATGCCATGAGGTTTTGCAGAGAGTGCTGCACACCACATCTGCCTGCACGGTTAAGCTTCACACCATGAGTGAGATTTCAGGAGATATCTTACCGAGGCTTAGTTACACCCTGACTTCAAATTTGTTGTATATTAGGTTGCATCCTGTGAGTGTGTACTCTTGGTATGCGATCCTTTGCCCTGGTCCAAGTGGATTACCATCCCACTGTTAGTCTATGCTTTGGTCCTTGTTACACACGCACCCCCTCCCAGAGGCGGAGCAAGGTGGGGGTGGGGCGCCCCAGGTGCCATCCCTGAGGGGGGTGACAAAATCCTGGCCGGGCTGGATCGCGTCCCCCTGCTGCGCCGCCGCACCAGACCATGCCCCCCGGCCCAGACCGCCACGCCAAATCGTGCCTCCTGGCCCGGCCACGACGGCGGAGTGTGCCCCCTGACCTGGCCATGTGGGCCGGATCGAGCCCTTCGTCCGGGTGTGATCGTCCCACACCCTGGGTTTGGAGTCGCGGGGGCAGTGCGCCGTCACCCCGTGCTCCCGTCTGGAGGAGGCAGGCAGGCAGGGGAGAGGATGGGAAGCAGGCAGGTGGGCAAAAACAGAGGGGGGCGGGAATGGGTGCCGCACGCCCCATCCTGTCCCTCCTGGTGGGCTCTGTGCTCGCCGTCCCGTCCCTCCCAATGGGCAGTTCACACCGCCCCAGGTGTCGGAGAGGCTTCCTCCGCCACTGCCCCCTCCTCACAGAAATATTCAGATAGCTCAGTTGGTTAGAATGTGGTGCTAATAATACTAAGGTTGCAGGTTCGATCCCTGTAAGAGACAGCTGCATATTCCTGCATGCAGGGGTTGGACTAAATGATCCGCAGGGTCCCTTCCAACTGTAATCAATGATTCTATTATTTGTAGCTGCAACCACTGCAAATTAGGGGCATGCAAGCACTCTTGGCCCTGTTGAAGGGAACACAGTGGCTCAGTGTTGATTCTCCTCTGTCTTATGTCTTCCGTGTTCTCCATCTACTCTTCTCTGAATCAAGGCACAGTTGCCTCTTCCTATATTGCTGAATAGGTGGCTACATCCCAACTGTAGCGTTGCACTGGTGTAACACTGATGTAACACTGGTTGCATTAGTGTGCAGTGTGAAATCTGCATTGGCAGAAGGACCCTTGTACCAAATCCCAAACTTTTTACCATACCCTACTTTTCATTCATTCATTCATTCATTCATTCATCATTTTATTTGTATGCCGCCTTTCCATAGTTAAAACAACGCTCAAGGCGGCTTACAACATGGCAATATTTACACAATTACCAACATAACAAAAGTCATAAACAATAAATAAAACATACCAATAAATACACAACCAAATGGAAAGCAATTTCCACATAAATCACAAAATTAAAACTAAGAATACAACATTAATATCAATCACAATTTAAAAAGACATAGATAAAAAATAAAAGCATTTTTTTTTAAAAAACCAACCAAACAAAAAACAGAGCCCTCCCAGCAGCAGCAGCAGCAGCAGCACTCCTTGATGGAGCCTGTCAGGCCCCGCCCCAAGCCAGGTGGAGAGAAGCAGGGCAGGGCCCTTCAGACTCCCAGCAGGTCACTTGTTAGGGCTTTTTAAATGAATATAGCAACTTACAATATTTAGAGATAAGGGAAAGGAACAAGACCTTTCCCTGTGAACAGGCATTTCTTAGCTTTGGTGCATCTATCTCCTAGCAATGACCATGTGCGCCCCACCCCCCAATGTTGTGACCTACTAAAAAACGCAACCTTCTCTAGAGAGGAAAGTGTTAGAAAATTATCATTCATACAAAGAGCCTGACTGATCTTTGCAACCTCAGCACCCGCCTTGGGAGATTCACTTACCAATGGGTACCTTTTCACTCTTAGTGAGTGGCTGGTTGGACGAGGAATGGTGGACCACACAGCTGTAGCTGCCGCCCTTCCCCCCTGCTTCGTCTCTGCCAATTTTAAGGATGCTGTAAGTGGTGTACCCCTTCCCAGCTGGTGTCACTGGTCCGTTGTCATACAGTGTCTCATTCAGGATATTGTTGTCCTTCTTCCATGAGATGCTAATTTCCTCTGGGGAAAACCCATTCACATTGCAGACAAGAATCAGGGCCAGGGTACTCTGGAGCGAGACGTCAAGGTTGGCTTTTGAAACGGTGATGGAGGGCTCTATGGTTTCTGAATTCAAAAGAGGGAGACTATCATGATTAATGAAGTGCCTAGCTTTGTGCTAGCAAACTTGCTCAGGACAATTTCTCTCCCTCCCTCCCCCCCTCTCTCTCGCTCTCTCTCTCTCTCTCTCACACACACACACACACACAACTCACACACACGCACATGGTTTGTGTATGTGAGAGAGACTCATAAACCAATTAAAACAATCCACAATGCAGCTCCTAGACTGGTGACTGGGAGTGGCTACTGGGACCATATAACGCTGGTTCCAAAAGATCTGCATTGGCTCCCAGTGCGTTTCTGAGCACAATTCAAAGAGTTGGTGTTGAACTTTAAAGTCCTAAATGGCTTTGGTCCTGTATACCTGAAGGAGTAAAGGTAAAGGACCCCCTGTATGGTTAAGTCCAGTTGAATTTGACTATGAGGAACGACGTTCATCTCACTTTTCAGGCCGAGGGAGCTGGTATTTGTCCACAGACAGCTTTCCGGGTCATGTGGCCAGCATGACTAAACCGCTTCTGGCACAACGGAACACCGTGACGGAAGCCAGAGTGCATGGAAACGCCATTTACCTTCCCACCTCAGTGGTAAAGGTAAAGGTAAAGGTACCCCTGCCCGTACGGGCCAGTCTTGACAGACTCTAGGGTTGTGCGCCCATCTCACTCAAGAGGCCGGGGGCCAGCGCTGTCCGGAGACACTTCCGGGTCACGTGGCCAGCGTGACAAGCTGCATCTGGCGAGCCAGAGCCGCACACGGAACGCCGTTTACCTTCCCACCAGTAAGCGATCCCTATTTATCTACTTGCACCCGGGGGTGCTTTTGAACTGCTAGGTTGGCAGGCCCTGGGACCGAGCAACGGGAGCGCACCCCGCCGCGGGGATTCGAACCGCCGACCTTTTGATCGGCAAGCCCTAGGCGCTGAGGCTTTTACCCACAGCGCCACCTGCGTCCCACCTCAGTGGTACAGTACCTATTTATCTACTTGCACTGGTATGCTTTTGAACTGCAATTGTCTCCACCCCATCATTCAGCCCAGACACTGAGGTCCAGCTTTGAGGACCTTCTGGTGGTTCCCTCATTGCTAGAACTATAATTACAGGGAACCAGGCAGGTAATGGTGCCTGCCCTGTGGAACGCCCTCCCATCAGATGTCAAAGAGTTAAATAACTATATGATTTTTCGTAGGCACCTGAAGGTCTTGTTCCGGGAAGCTTTTCATGTTTGGTGCATTGTTCGTTTTTTGCTTCCTTTCCCCTCTGTATTGTGTTGGAAGCCACCCAGAGTGTCTGAGGTAACCCAAGTCAGATGGGCAAGGTATAAGAAATAAATTATTATTATTATTATTATTATTATTATTATTATTAGGTGGGTGCCTCAGTGATTTCTCACTGCAGGCACCAGAACTATGTGGTTCGGCCACAAACACCAAGAAGAATCACAGCCAATTACTGGCCCTTAAAGGTAATAATGTAGAAAGTTTGTAATCAGAGCAGAAGGAGAACTTGATAGCTGAGTTTACTTCTAGCAGCCAGACCTAGACATCCATACTTACGTGTCTCTTTCTTGATTGTGAATTGTTTGATGACTTCTTCATAGCAACCTCCAGCCACTTTGCAGGTGAATCTGGTACCCTTTCTCCATTGTTCCAAAGATATCGTGTGGGTGTTTTTAATCTCCTGTGCTCCACTGGCGTCCTTTCCCCTCATGGTCTTCTGACCCATAGTACTGGGCTTGCCATCCACATCCCAAGTAACTTCAATGTTTTCAAGGCCAAAGCCAACCACAGCACAAGTAACATTGGCTGTCCCTTCAAACAGGTCTCTAAAGGATGGCTTGATGATGGAGACAGTAGGTTTTAGCAGTGAAGCATAGCAGGCTGGAGAGGAGGGTAAGATACAGAGATTGGGAAAGATCCTTTAAAATCCTTGAATGTGCGAAAAACACACCCACCCAAGATGAGGACGAACACTACCTGTCCGTAGTTACTTGGAAATGAACTCCATTAAATACAGAGGGTCTTGTTTATCAGTAGATATGAAAGGGCTGTTGCATAAACAAATATTGGATGTATGTCCCTTTTTTGAGGTAAAATGTGGATAAAATCATGTTTCCCCATTTTTACTTTTTTCATTTGTAAAATCTAGGCATAATTTTATTGGGATTGATTTGACTGTAGAGAGAAACTATCTGTATTCTCTCTGTCTACTTTGTCAATTATATCCATCACCTCCCCCCCCAATATGGCCGCTGAGACCATATAACACCAGTCCTGAAAGACCTGCATTAACTCCCAGTACATTTCTGAGCACAATTCGAAGTGCTGGTGCTGACCTTTGAAGCCCTAAACGGCCTCAGCTCTGTATACCTGAAGGAGCATCTCCACCCCCATCATTCAGCCCGGACACTGAGGTCCAGCTCTGAGGGCCTTCTGGCGGTTCCCTCCCTGCAAGAAGCCAAGTTACTGGGAACCAGGCAAAGGGCCTTCTCGGTAGTGGTGTCTGCCATGTGGAATGCCCTCAAATCAGATGTCAAGGAAATAAACAACTACCTGACTTTTAGAAGACATCTGAAGGCAGCCCTGCTTAGGGAAGTTTTTAATTTTCGATGTTTTGTCGTGTTTTTAGTATTCTGTTGGGAGCCGCCCAGAGTGGCTGGGGAAACCCAGCCAGATGGGTGGGGTATAAACAAACAAACAAACAAACAAACAAACAAACAAACAAACAAACAAACAAACATCTCTCCCTTTTAGGTGACCTGGTGAAGGGAGAGGGAAGGGTTGCTTTCTATATGCTCTCTATATCTTGTACCTTGTACCTAAGAAGGATTTTCTATATTCTCTGTACCTTGGATCTAAGTAAATTTCTGGGCTAATTTGATTTCTGCAAAAGAGGCCCCTCGCTTTCCTATTTTAGGAATGCAAGGTCAGCTAGCAGCTAGCAAGAGATAGCCAGACCTGCAAAAGAGGCCCCTCGCTTTCCTATTTTAGGAATGCAAGATAAGAAAGACACATACGAAGGAGACGGGAGGAGGGGATGCAGGACGCTTAGCCAGCGAGGGGGCTGCTTAGAGGGCTAGCAATATAGGCATGCCATTCCATATAAAGAAATAAGTTGAAAACTTTCCAGCTGATTGGGGAAGTTTCTGGAGGGCGTTTGGGAGAGGAGGGAGGGAGCTTTCTCAAGGTATAAGAAAGTCTGCAGAGGCGTATTTCTGGGCAGCCAGTCTTCCAGAAGTTATTCTGCTGGCTGTCTCTGTGCACAGAGAATAAACTGCTTTCCTCCAAAGAAGAATCTTTCCTGGTGCTTTCTTTTGCTCTCTCTCTGGATCTGGGGACGCGGGCTAACGATTCCCTGGCATGGACTAGGCTCAGCCTACACTGGTCTTAAGCTGTTTATAACATAGCTCTGTTGCATACATCCTGGCAAGCCCCTGATAATAATGCATAAGCTTCACCCACCCATCATTCCCTTATCCTTAAGAGCTGGTAGTTCTTACCCTGGCACTTGCTGGTGTTGTACATTATGATGTCCGGACTGCGAACTGATCGAGCCACTTTACATGTGTAGATGTCCCCTCTGTCCCAGCTCTCTTTGGTGATATTCTGTCGGACAAATCTGGAGTAGCTACTGCTTTTCCTTTGGTCCGCTGCCAGTGACACCTGCACTCTGCCCTGCTCCACTTCTCCATTCCTCAGCCATTCCACATAGGCTTTCCCAGGGCCAAGGCTCCGGAGGAAGCATACCAGCTCTAGGCTGGTCTCTGCGGCCTGCTCACCGCAGCTTGGGGTCAAGATGTTAACTTGGATTGGCTTTCGAGCTTGTAGAGTGCAATCTGAGAGCAGAGAGCAGATTTTTGTTATGTTTGCTGGATTAATTCGTATAAGAAAGCCTACAGAAAACCTATATAAGATGAGGCAAGATAGAAAAACAAACTATGAAAACTCTAACAAGTAAAACATAACCTGAAGTATTAACACAGGGGTGGAGTGGTTCTTCAGATGCTGTTTGACTCCTCTCTGCACCAGTCAGTCTGGCCCAATGGTCAGGATGATGGGGGTAAGAATTCAGCAACCTCTGGAGGAACACAGGTTCTCATCTGTGCTTTAAAACAACAGCAGAACACACAATGCCCTCCATACCTCAAGAGTTGGGGTTTAGGTTTCTATTTTAAAAGTGTCCTTCCTTTCAAAAACAGCATGAGAAAAAGAGGAAATCTGGGGAGAAACTATGTGCGACATTAAGTGCATTCTTTCATATGGTGTGCATCTTTTTAAAAATATTAAATAGCAGCTGCTGGAGCATGGGAAAGTGGGCTAATAGGATTTGCATGTGGTGTGTACACAGAGAGGAGATTAATCATTTCCCTCCAGACTGTGATCCTGACAAAATCACCCCATCCTGAAGCTGCTACTGCGCATGGGAAAGAACATAAGATTGACATCAGTGGTAGCTTCCAATTCATGCCAAATAGCAGCTGGAGAAGGGAGAGGGGCACAATTTTCAATTGGATCACAGTCCAGGAGGAAGAGGTTACCTGTTTCTTGGAGCCTCCAGTAGCTGATTTTTATATTGTTTTTAAAAAGGATGCACAAAACCATAATCTCTGTGTTTAATGTCAAACATCCTCCGGCTCTCAAAGGGGGCAGGTTCATCTTTCAAATGCCCATGCTAATAATGCCAATTGTATGCTTCACATGAGCATTTTATAAAATTGACTGGAAATGTATTGGGGAGCCTGGAATGTCACCTTAATGGTGGCTGCTCTCTGTCACATCATGGTTGTCAAAATGGCAGAATGTGATAAAGCATGTTGTGACTGAAGGATGTGCTTTTAGCCTTGTTGAATCAGTTCCCTGGAATGCTCTTCCTTGAAAAAGCGTGTTCTCCTGCATGAAGAGTATGTGTTGCGGTGGGAGCTAGCAAGACACCCACTGTTGCTGGGCAAAAAAGAGTTTGGCCACCATTATCATTGTGCTGCCTGTTGCTTGGGAGATTTAAATGTTGCTATTTCATTATTGACAGCCATAGCTCTTAAACACCCTGCGTGCAGCGTTGAGCTTCCTCTTTTCGCTGCATGAATCGGAACACCCGCCCTCCCTCCCTGTTTTCAGGTTGTTTGCTTGACCTTGCTATACCTGTCATGGGATCATGTGCTTTTGGGGCAGGGGCCCGGTAGGAATTTTGTTGATTTGGCTGATTGGCTGGTGACATTTGGTTTTTGCCTACTGCATAGCAAATTGTCACAACTTGTAAGGTTGCAGTTAAAGGTAAAGGTACCCCTGCCCGTACGGGCCAGTCTTGACAGACTCTAGGGTTGTGCGCCCATCTCACTCAAGAGGTCGGGGGCCAGCGCTGTCCGGAGACACTTCTGGGTCACGTGGCCAGCGTGACATCGCTGCTCTGGCGAGCCAGAGCTGCACACGGAAACGCCGTTTACCTTCCCGCCAGTAAGCGGTCCCTATTTATCTACTTGCACCCGGGGGTGCTTTCAAACTGCTAGGTTGGCAGGTGCTGGGACCGAACAACGGGAGCGCACCCCGCCGCGGGGATTCGAACCGCCGACCTTTCGATCGGCAAGCCCTAGGCGCTGAGGCTTTTACCCACAGCGCCACCCGCGTCCCTAAGGTTGCGGTTAGGCATTGGTTTTGGAATTGGTTGGTGGAGGGGTATGGATTGGCTATACCTGCCCCTCCAAAGTGCTGCTGCTGCAGGGGTTTTCCATTAAAGGAACCCTGGGGCTCGCCATGCTTTTGTCCGAACCCCTGTCAAGGGGCTAGGGCCACGCAAGAGCCCCTGGGAGCATTTGGGGAGAGGTGAGGCATGGTTCCCAGTCCCGTCTCTCTCCCCAAAATGTTTTTCCCCTTTCTGACTTTGTGGGCATGCGAATGTCAGTCTGTCCCCATGTGGGGTCAGATAGTCGCAACCAATGCCTAAGCAACCACTCACATCCTTGTAATTTTAATAAAGTTGTGGCCAAAATTATGCCCAAAACCTTAAACTAAAATTATGTGTCAATTGTGTTTTATTGGGGGGTGTCTTGGGGACCTCGACACGCAATGACAGAAGCCCTAACACTGTTATGCTTTCAGTATATGTTGAAGCTGTTTCTCCCATGCCTTCCCTAATTAGTGCATTCTATTTCTGCAGCTTTCAGTTTTTGTTGACCTCACATTTCCAACTTTGTTTTATAATCTGTATTAGATTCAGATTTTTAAAATTATGTCTTTTTTGATCGTAGTGGTCAGTTTTGTTTTGTTTCAAATACTGAAGTGAATTAAAAACATGGGTACAATTGGCTCAAAAGAATAGCTGACTTTGTTTGTGTGCAGCATTTTTTAAGATCTCACAATCTGCTTTTGTCCCCCACCCGCCGCTGCCATCCCACATCTTACCATTATAGTGGATGGTTGCTGATGGTCGTTCCCCCATTTCTGTCTTCTGCTTCACAAGGCACTGATAAGATTTTGTTTTAAGTTCTTCCGAATGGACTGTCAGCTGACTGGCACTGTAAAATCTGCTGTCTATTTTTTGCTGTGTTGCTGGGAACGTTTTTGCTTGACTGCTGCTGGGTTGCCACTCAATAGTTGCAAAGTTTACCATATTTGCAGCAAGGAGGCAGGCGAAGGTTACATCTGCCTTGTTTTCATCGGAATCACAGCAAGGCATCAGGGGGAACACCAAAGGAGTTTCATTTGAATCTATAGGAAAGCAAAAAGAGAGGGCAGGTAATGGGGAATACGAAAAGACAGAAATAAATTTATGTTTACACTACAGAAGCTTTTACAAATCCCACAGTCTCCAATAGGGTTTTTTCCCTAATGTTGTTGTTGCTAGTAGTTATAGAGAAGTTTTCACATTCTTAGTTTTCAAAGCAGTCTAGCTGTCAGGGACTGGGCAGAGGAGGAATGGTGGAGACCACCTCCCCATCCTGGCCCTTCCAGGGAGGAGGAAGAGGAAGACAGTATAGATTTACAACAAGGGTTTGCAGGAGGTCACAGCTCAGAGGCAGATGAGGGGGAAAGTTGGGAAATCATGGGAGAAGATGAGCAGTCAGAGCCAGAGCAACACCTGGCTGACATGTTGTCATTAGAAAGCATTCCACACCCTCCATCTCCCAGAAACCGGCGGGCCTTAAAAGTAGGAGAGCAAAGAACTCGAAGACAGAGGGCACAAAGTAGCACCTGTTGAAGTGATGAATGAGGAAGTGGGAGAGATGGGGGTTTGGGGTGGAGTTTCACTTGGGACAATGCCATTGTCCAAGAGACTGAGTTCTATAGCCTCTCTCTATAAAGATTGAAATAGAAAAGGACAGTAAGAAACTTTTCCTTGTCTTTATACTTTCTTGGGCAACCAGCTAGGAGCCGCTGACACTAGCAACAAATCTTATTTTGCCCCATTTCTCAGTCATCATGTGATGCCGCTTCCATCCTCATAATCTTCCTCAATCCTCATCTCATATATCACTATATTTCCTTTTGTCCAGAACCACAGCACATGGCTTGATTTAACCTGATTTTCAGCTAAGCATTACAGAGGTCACACAAAGCATTACCTGGTGGAACAACAATCCATGTGGCAAGCAGCACATCAAAACCTTCCTCCGTTAGCTTCATTGCTCCTCTTCCCACTCAGTTCATAACAGAAATGGGATTAATCTATGATCCTCCAGAAATTATATCTGCCTCAGTTTACCAGAAAGCCATGCCTTAATGCTATAGAACTCTAGTGTGTTGAAGACTACAAGACATTTCCAATATAGGACTTAGGGTTGTATTTCCTTTTTAAAAAATTATTATTATCCTTAGGCACCAACAGAACACAAAAAAGCTATACATTTACGTCATTTGTTACAAAGATACAAAATTAACAAAAAGAAAATAAACTCATATATTTTGACAATAAATCTTCTTTAAGTACATCTAATTTCCTGTCCCCTCCATACTTAATTTCATATTTACTAACTTGTTGCATAAACCTGTCTGATCATTTTACAATAAAGTATTACTGGTATTTCTCCTGCGTCCTTGTTTCTTAATACAGCTACAGACGTTATTCAAAGGCAGCGACTGAGTTCATACTACCACAATTGCTCTTAAGATAAACTTTGAAAACTTCCCATTTTGCAATAAATACTTGTTTCGAATTGTCTTTCATATTTTCGGTTAATTTAGCTCTGCATATTCAACTTATTTCTGTAACCATTCTGACCTGGAAGGGATTTTATCACTTTTACAATTAGTCACTATTAGAATTCTCACAGCGTCAGTGGCATATAAAAATATTTCTCTTACATTCCTAGGAATGGCTGGTCCTGTAATTCCAATTAAAAAGGCTTCTGGGTTTTTTTATAAACGAAATCCTGAGTTCTATATACAGTGGTACCTCGGGTTAAGTACTTAATTTATTCTGGAGATCCGTTCTTAACCTGAAACTGTTCTTAACCTGAAGCACCACTTTAGCTAATGGGACCTCCTGCTGCTGCCGTGCCACCGGAGCACGATTTCTGTTCTCATCCTGAAGCAAAGTACTTAACCTGAAGCACTATTTCTGGCTTAGCGGAGCCTGCAACCTGAAGCGTATGTAACCTGAAGCGTATGTAACCCGAGGTACCACTGCAGATATCGTCCCAGAAGATTTTAATTTTTTTACATAGCCACCACATATGGAAGATTGTACCGATTCCTTCTTTACATCTCCAACAAGTACTAGGTACATTTTTTATATATTTTGGAGAGCTACCATGGAGTCAGGTACCATCGGTACTGCATTGTTTGAAAGTTTTCCCTCAACATGTAACATGCCGTGAATTTCCAATTTACTTTCCATAAATTTTCCCACTCTTTCATATCTATATTGTACCCAAAATCATGATTAAATGGGCCCAGGATTTAGGGTTGTATTTCTAATACTCACAGGGAGCTATTAGGCCATTCTGCTCTGTCTCTTAGAGTCTTTTGGTTCATTCTACTGCCCTGCATGAATTGAGAGCGTACCCTAGAACGGAAGTGGGCAGAAGGTACCCTAAATCTTGATCTACTGGCAGATCAGTGAGAAACTTCAGCAGAATGGCAAAGATTTCTGACTCCCAATTGCATAAGAATAGCAGCAACAAAATACGAATTATATTGTTGAAGGAAATAACGCTTATAGAAACCTGAAAGTAGATTTTTGTGCGAAAGAACTACAAGCTCTGTTGAATTCTTATATACAAAAGCAGTTCCTTGGTTCAGAGTTCTTTAATTCTGTATCTTTTGCATCATGCTCTGGTTTGTGCATCTCAGGGTCCTAGTGTTAATAAGGTAGATCCCACAAGCTTAATATCTACCCACCTGCACTCCAGAAAACATGCACTAGTTCTCTGCTTCTACCCATTCCAGATAAACTGCATTTAAGGAGAGTATGCGCACTATTATTGATCTTCTGATTGCAACCCCTCTGATGAGTCTCTGAGGAGCCCCACAGATTTTAGGAAGCCCACATCAAAGCTACTATTTAAATAAGTAACTAAGATTATTTATAGAGTGTGACTGTGGACTGAATTTTGGCAGGAAGAAAACTGGTCACATCCCTGTTTTTCACAGATGTCACATGCTTTATGTCGCAAAAATCCCTTTTCCTAAAGGGAAGGCCATGCAATTCAAGAGGAGCGCACAAACCCATAGCAGCTGTTTCAAGGCCCCACAATCCAGCTTTACAGACTTGGTACGCATACGCCTGAACATTTTGTGAATCTAAGTTTGGCCTCATTGAGGGGCAGTATTTCAATATGAGTAGGAAAACGAGAGTACCCCTAAACATTTTTAAAGAAAAAAAGCACTGGGTGCCCCCCAAAAGTAACTCTTCCACCCATTCGACTCCAGATTTCTCATGCTGTTTCCCCTCCCCCTCCTCCTCTGCCCCACTCATTTCCCCAGGGTCTGGCTGAGTTGTTGGGGTTTTCCTGCATGTGTGTTTTAATGGAGCAGTTCAAATATTGCCCACCCGTCTAATCTACCCCTCCTTTCTTGGTGTGTCCATTCCCTTCCCCCCTTTACCCTTGATGAAAGGAAGGTTCTGTGGCAGGGGCTGGATGTGACCACATGAGTACTACTAGACGTTTTTCAAAGTTCCTTCTTGCTCCCTGCCCCACTCTTTTGCTTTACCTGGGTATTGTGAGAGAAGGAAGTGGGGTGGAGGGAGAAAGAGGGAGGCAGAGGCTCATTTTGCTTAGCTGAGAGATGTTTGTGGTCAGCTGGGCAGTGATCAAAGGTAAACAGGAAAGAGACAATGTTGGAGCCAGAGGGAGGAAGTAAGAGACAGAGGAAAGGAAGGAAGGGAAGAGGAAAGAGAGGGGGTGAGATGAATCTAATTGTTCTTCTTGGGACATCTTGTTGGCGCAGGTGTGGAAGAAGAAGAGCTTGAATTTGATATCCCGCTTTATCACTACCCAAAGGAGCCTCAAAGCGGCTAACATTCTCCTTTCCCTTCCTCCCCCACAACAAACACTCTGTGAGGTGAGTGGGGCTGAGAGACTTCAATGAAGCGTGACTGGCCCAAGGTCACCCAGCAGCTGCATGTGGAGGAGCGGAGACGCGAACCTGGTTCCCCAGATTACAAGTCTACCACTCTTAACCACTACACCACACTGGCTCTCACTACACTCTAGCTCATCATTCTAAATCAGCCTTCCTGCTTAGAAGTGCCACAGGAAGAAAACAATCAAAGCTTTCTCAACTCATGAAGTTGATTGTTTTCTTCCTGTGGCACTTCTAAGCAGGAAGGCTGATTTAGAATGATGAGCTACAGTGTAGTGAGAGCCAGTGTGGTGTAGTGGTTAAGAGGGGTAGACTCGTAATCTGGTGAACCGGGTTCGCGTCTCCGCTCTACCACATGCAGCTGCTGGGTGACCTTGGGCTAGTCACACTTCTTTGAAGTCTCTCAGCCCCACTCACCTCACAGAGCGTTTGTTGTGGGGAGGAAGGGAAAGGAGATTGTTAGCCGCTTTGAGACTCCTTCGGGTAGTGATAAAGCGGGATATCAAATCCAAACTCTTCTAACCACCTCTAGGAATTGGCTCCTTATGTACTGCAAGATGGAGACTGGGTCAACATAACTTGTCAGCCCATGACTGACAGGCCCACCGCACAGACCTACAACTTCACTTTCATGGCTCCTCTATTCAAAATGGAACCCTCACCAAATAAAAAAAGAAAGCCTTCCCCAAGAGTGGCTAAGATGACAAAAAGGTCCTTTGGCTTCCCACCCTGCAAGGTCTACCATTTCTCGTTTCCTTTGCCTTTCAACAGCATCTCCACATTCTATTGCTTTCCACCTTAAACATAGTTTCGTAGTGACTAAGGAGTCTCCCTCTAAAGTAGAGCACTAACAACCTTCCAATATCTAATGCGGGAAGCACACCTGCCGTCTTGAAATCTAGTTAGCTCTTTCAAAATAATTTCATCAACAAACTATCCCTTACTGCCTCTGGTTGAAATAGTGTCTTGGGATTCAGTCATAATTACATCATAATTATAGGTAGCAACTACAGCAACAGTAATCATTTACAAGCAAGACGCTGTGTCAGTGAAGAATATATCTTTATTGCAGAATTACATAGCAATCATGATATAAATGAGAAACATTCTAGTCGGTACATATTGTGCAATGATTCCTTGTCTGTTGAAAGTTAAAAGTGCAAAAAAAGAAAAAGCAAAAAAAGAAAGAAAGTTAAAAGTGCAATATTCACATACAACTATGTATACAACTATAGCTGAAATAAAACATGACTACCAAAGAGATGCTGGAAAACACACATATACATTCAGAAAAGTGAAGCAAAATTGCACCATAGCTCTAAAGTGTAAACAGTGGGTCTAAATCTAGTTCAAGCCAATGAGTATCCTGAGATCATGATGCAAAGCAAGACGAAAAGGCTTGCATCCTTTCTTCTTCTCCAAAAGTGGACAAAGAAGTCAAGTCCTTTATTACCGGTATGTTGGTGGTGAATAGAGAAGTCACTGTCCGTTGCCAGAAGACCCTTCACGCTGCTATTTCACCTGGAATTGGGAAAGAAGAACTAATTTCGCTACTGAAGAAGTGCATCATGCAAGGACCTACCCTTTTGCAGCCTCTCATCCTGTGTGATGTGGACTACCCCCAACCCCTACCCCAATGATGTCAGAGAATGCTGGGCTCATGAAATAAAGGGTGAGAGGAAAGAGCAGTAGTGGGAGTGGGGGAGATGGGGAAGAAGCTGAGATGTAGTGGAGAAGAGCAGCTGAGGAATGAAGGTTGGGAGAGAAGCCATGGTGGAAGAGAACGGAGAGGGAAGTGGACAGGCAACAAAGTAGAGAACAAGTGAGCACCAGCTACTGACTGAAGTTTGACTTGCCGAATGGTTTCACAAAATGGCGCCTGTCCCTGGAGCTTGTTCTGGCCTGCTCTTGTGAACCCCACTGGCCCCCTTGCCCTCCCGGTTCCACTTAGTATAAGAGAATGGCTATTGCCTGTTTCACTTTAGTACCCTGCCTTCCATTCGTTTTTACCTTTATGACGGTCACAGTGGCACTGTAGAACAGGCTCACGAGAAAAAGGATGATGAAAGTGGAAAGGATGGATGAGATGTTTTGGAACTCCTCGTCGTCGACGTCCACGATCCCATCTAGGTAAACTTTGGACAATACACGGAGGTCAGCACTTTCTGGATGGTGATTTCTTATTGCAGCTAAATGACACAGAGAGCAAGAGAATGTTGCACAAACAAGGTGAGGGCTGAGGACCTCGGGGGGGGGGGAATGGGAAAGAGATGATTTGGGAGGCAGCAGAGTTCTGTTTTTAGTTAGTGATTTTCAAGCAAGTGACAAATTATTGCTTAGTGGTGCCTCAGGCACACCAGAATTCTGCACTTGTGGTATGAATGAGGGGTGCAAATTAAAGATCTACCTCTATCTATGTAAATTCACGGGAATGAAGGTTGCAGGCGATTGCATGCTGCTATGAGGGGCAAAATGGCAAAGCAACTAAAGTGAGCTCATGCCCAAAGAGTTGAATTCATGCTTCTTGGAGCCATATATATATATTTTTAAATGAAATCTGCATAGCAATACCTACTTAATGAATGGGGAATGAGATGTCACAGACTAACCCTGTTAAGCCCTCATGAATTTGATAATAACTTTCCTCCTGGTCCTGATCTTTTTGTGAAGTCCTTGGAAGGACTGCATTCCAACTTGCAAAAACCGCCTGTTACAACACAGCTATTTATTATAGAGCCATAATATGATGCAATCTAATTTTTGGAATTGATTTTGCAAAATCCACTCTGCAATGAAGGGAAGAGAAGATGTCTCATTTTGGGGATATCCCTGTGCGGGAGTTTATGTCTCATTCATTAGTTTTATGTGTCACTCATTAGATGATTGTTTTCTACAATTATTGTTATTTTAGCATTTTATTTTATTTTTCACCTTCCAGGCACACACACAGCTTAGCCCGAGGCCCCACCCCGGCAGCAGTATTTTAGCATTTCATGTAGCAGTTCTAAGCCTACAAAGGACTTTGCAATTAGTATCTCATTTATTATCACAACTCTGGGTCAGTCCGGATGCGAGATAAAGTGGTTTGCCCAAAGATGCCCAATGAGATTGGGGCTGAGGACTAAACTTAGATCTTCTGGGCTTAAAGTATAGCACTCTATCATCCCACCATACCAGCTTGTCATATTTTATATGTATTCACACATGAATGTCCACGTGTGTGTGTGTGTGTGTGTGTGTGAGAGAGAGAGAGAGAGAGAGAGAGAGAGTGCCAAGATCATTTCATTTTGTGGATTTCCTTTGGGTTCACCCCTGGTTACAAACATATGTAATGCAAACAGTGGTTGATTATATGTCATCTAAATCTTGGTTAATTGGAGAGTGGTGGTAAAAAATGTATTACACACCTGTAAGTTTATATCATACTACAAAATCTGGAAGTAAGAATTGTTGGAGGAAATGTGGAGTGATGGGAACGTACAGTCATATGTGGTGGGATTGTAGTTAATGAATTCTGGAAACAGATTGGTATAGAAATGTCGGGAATTGTGGGTAGGAAGGTGGAAATATCTAAATTAATCATTCTTATTAGCCTGAGTAGCACCGAGTTAGAAACAAAAGAGGAATGTAAATGGGTAAAATTGATGGTATAGCAAGTAATTGGAAAAATGCAGAAGAGCTAGGGGTGAACCAATGGAGGGGAAAATTTAAAAATATTATAATCTTAGAATGTCTAACTGTGAAGATACATAAAATGAAAGGGTTTAAGGTCAGTGAGGAGGAGGAGGATTGGTTTGAGAAGATAGTGAATTATTTGGGTAGGTTTGAACACCTTGGGGCAATCAAAATGTTAAAAGTTAAATAAACCTTGTGGAGGGAGGAATGTTAAGTTATATAGAATTGTACATATAGCTGATTTGAATATGTTATCCTTGATTATGTATACCCAATGTATCAGCCGCCTGGGGGGTTTCACTGTTTGTTTTCACTGTTTGTGTTTTGGTTGTTGGTAAAAATAAAAAATAAAATAAAATTGGAGAGTGGTGACCACTTATACCAAATACGAAAGGAAATTGAGTATAAATATAACCCATTCATTGAGCCTCCCCAACATGGTAACTGGGTTGCAACTCAATAATACAAAAGGTGGAAAACCCTCCACCTTGCTGTGGAATGGCTCAAGAATGGGATTTTGGCTCAACCTTATTCCACAGCTTGTCATTGCTAGGAAGGAATGGGAAACAGTATGGATGGTAAAGGGTGACTTCTACATCCTGGTGACTGTTGGTCTTCATTTAATTGAACATAAATGAGGCAACTGAAGATGTGCTTGTCTTTGTCACAGCCAAACATTCCTCCCCGTGGGTTTGAGAGAGAAGGAAGAATATATAGTGTAAGGATGACTTATTCCTTCAAATGGGCAACTTGTTTCTGTCCTCATTCTCCCCCGAGCTCCTGCTGGCCGAAAATCAACAGCAGAGGATGCTTCCAGGGTCCTTAATCTAAATGAGATGTAATTGCCGCCCAATGGCCATCAGTATGGGAGGGATGCTTTTAGAATAGGATGCAGAGATTCAAGAGAAGCAGCACTTCTGTGTCTCTCCCACTATTTATTTGATCCTGTAAGTGATTGCTTCTCTCCATATTGGTGGCGGAAGATGTAAACTGGCCAAAGAGATTGTCGTCCACAGATGCATATCTGTGTCAACAGTTTCAGCGTAGCATTCTCCCTCAAAAACTGATTATGAAAATGTTACTATTTTGTAGTAATGGACGAGATTACTATTTATGTCACAAGAGTTCTAGATTCTTTCATCAGCAAGAGTCTTGATGAATTAAGTGATTCATGAACTTTTTATTTAATGCTCTGTTTCTAAAGTTATAGATTAACTGTGGAACTTTGTTGCTAGATATGCACCCGAGTGTCTTCAAGAGAACCCCTCAATGTCATCCATTGACATGTGGGAGACTACCTTGGTGGTGGTGGTTGCGATCATTATCATCATTGATGTAAGGTATTGGCTATTTGCTACTTGATAAACTTGTACTGTGGGGAACCCAAATGGAAGCGATGCCTTGCTATCACCTAGTCACATGATTATTTATATGTACACGTTTTGCTATTGCCTTCAGCCTTTTGTTTTAAATTCTCAGTCAAAAATCAAGATAAACTGAATCAGCTTCCGCAAACCGACTGAACTTAAGTCCACAACATGTTGTGCATTGTATGTGTAGCTTCAGATATTCATATATTTTGCACCAGTATGTCAATATTAAAATGACTGATCTCATAAAATACCTTGCACGTGTGTGTTTCAAATGCTCTCTGAAATCACTCTCAGTGACTTCTTCACCAAGTATCAAGTGTGGATATAGGTGGTTGCTTGTGAACGCCCAGTGAATGATGCATCCCCTTCCTCATATCAATTTTTTTTTTTTTTAAAGTTGTACAGGGTAACCCCTGCATGTACAGAGTGTTTTCCTTCTGTTTTTAAGATGCCAGGGGGAGGCTGAGTTGAGAATGACTCTAAATTACACAATGTTGGAGTTGGGAAATCAATGTCATTAGATATAAGAATAGGTGGCACCTAACTTTCTTAACCTGCTATTTTCCACCCCAGATGTAGGGATAGAACAATTTAGAAGAAGGAGTTGTTGGGATGTGTATTTTAATAGGGAGATGAAGAGATGGAACAAAGAGCTAGGAGATCAAAGATCAAGGCAGTTAGTGGCAGGGATTGGGGAGGGGAAGTACGATTGCAATAAGTCAGGACTTGCAGTGCAAACTCTCACATTTCATTCAACTTCCAACAATCTCATGCTTACAGCATCCACATAATAGCTAAAAGGGTTGCTGTGGGTGGAATTTCCAGAGAAGCTTTATTTCCCATTGTATTCAAATGGGAGTTAGGTGTCTCATTCCATGCTTGCGCAACTGAAGGTTAATATTAACTGTCATATCAACATTTCCCACAAGAAGCCAGGTTTTCTTTCATTGTTTGAAAAAAATCAATACTTTATTGCAAACTATTTATTTCTTCCAAAAGATGTGGTCAGTTAACATTTTAACATTTGAGACACATCTTTCCTTAGAATCAAACCCCAATTTTCAACTGAAGAATCAATAATGAAGCAGGAAGAGACACAAGGAGGAAACAGATTCTGGTGGTCATGGGAGCATGGAGGATGCATGAGAGAAACTATCATGGTGTTTAGTTGCAAGTTGTGGCCGTATCGGAGAGCACTAAGGAGACGTTGACAACAGTTGGTTTACCCGTGTTCTTGTCCACGGTCTTCTGAGTGCTGTTCACGGGCAGCGCCTCATGTCCCACGACACAAGTGTAACGGTCTCCATGACTCCAGTCACTTTCACTGATGTACAATATGCTATAGACGAAGAACTTTCCTTGTGTCTTGGGCTCTTCTTTGGGTTCACTGACGTAGAAATCTGCAGAATTCACTGGCTGATCGTTGTGGAGCCACTGCAAAAAGATACCTTTGGGGGAGAAACCTTTCACTAGGCAAGTGAGGGTGGCTGTTTCTCGCAGAGCTAGTTCTTCTGAGGTAGGGGGAAGGACATAGACGGCTGGGCTAGATTGGGGGCCATCTGGAAGGTAAAAAAAGAAGAAAAGGAATGAAGAGACAATCAAATGTGCATTCCTTATCATTTTTACCCACAATTCCTTTTGTTTCATGAGACCTGACTTAACCTTTGGCCTCTCTGATATATAGGCTTGGCTGTTTTGAGAGAGACAAGGCACTTTAAGTACCAGAGTGAAGCCTTTCAAAAAGGGAACTGGGCAAGTCAGATTGGCGAGGCAGCAAAATGGATCAAGTCCTAGTTTTGATGTAACAGCCGTTTATGGTCCAGAAATGGACCTAGTTTATACTGAACAGTTGGATCACATGGTTCTCCCTAAAGTATAGGAGGCAATGCTAAGAAGATTGACACTGCTGATACTAGAGTAGGACACCTTGCACTAGAGCAAGGTGAGAATACAGGTCCTGTCCAACAGCAGAGGAGTGTGGACTGAAGTTTGCTATGTGGCCTTCATCAAGTCGTAGTCACTCAGGTTGGCCTAGTTCAATGGTTCATAACGGTAAGAGTTCCAAAAGCAGCTGTCAAAATAATAAGTAAGGAAAGTGTCCACTGGGATACCCTAATAGGAGCTCATAGGCTCCAGCAGCTACTGAAGTAAGGGCATCATTGAATACGCTGAATGAGTTTTTTTGAAGGCCGCTGACTTTCTACCAAATTTCTCTTCAGGTGGCAACTATTCTGAGGGCGGATGAGGAGCCTGACAGATCTAGGGATCTGTGAAAACAAACAACGCTAATGTGTAATCTTTCCATGGGATGAAGTAAAACAGGTACCTACCATTAAACTTTTTCAAAGTTTTGTCGATAGGTTCAGGAAGTAAGCCTGGGAAATTAACTTTGCACGTGAACGTTTCATCGCTGTCCCACTCTGTGGAGCACACGGTGGCTGTAGCATCAATGTAAGCAAGCCCGTTAGCCTGATCTTCTGGCTTTCCAAGTTCGGTCTTCAGTAGTGTTTGGTCAGATTCTTTTGTCCAGGTAACATTCAGTGCCGTAAGATCCTGTTCAAGGGGTACGTTTGAAATTCTGCAGGTCAGCTTGGCTAGCTTGGTCTGGAAGATGTCAGCGAAGGATGGTGGGATTGCTTCCACACGGACATCCTCATTACAAGAAATGTCACCTGAAGAATGACATGAGATAAGTGAGAACAAGGTTTGGTTCCACAGTAATTAAGACAACAGAACACACCAGTCTTCCATACACTTTTGGCAATCAATGCTTTAAACACCCAGCTTACTTCAAAGTCTCCTTCCTCATGCCCAAATCAAATTCTCTTAACCTTTGCTGAATACTGGCTATATATAATGTGTGGCTTGACCCTAAGATCAACTGGGAATTTCCTCTCACTACCTGTCTACTATGTTCTGCAGGAAAGAACTTGTAGAAATGAGCTCTTGTGTGTTCCACAAGATGGACTTCATTACTTTGGGGACCCACCAAAGCTGAGAATCTTTTGAGAAAAGCTACAGGATAGGGCTTTCAGAATTACGGCACGGCCCTTTTAAATAGCAAATTTGAGCTAGGAGATTTTACATTTGTAGAACAATATCAACATGGGTCTTTAGCATAGAGGAGAATATTTCATACACTGATATCAGAATATGGATGAACTGAGATCTCATCCAACATTGAAATTATTGTTTCTCTCGCCTCCTAATCATTCTGGGTGTATGCTGAAGGATACCGGTGTTTTTTTGAAAATAAATAAATAAATAGGGTTGCATTGAGCAGTGGAACTGGGATTGGAGATAGATTATTCTTATTCTGAATGGTCATAAAAGAACAGTGAAGCTCACCTTCACAAAAAGAGTTCTTGTTGATCTTGAGTGTGTCATTGAAGTCCTTGCCATTCACCGCACAAGAGAAGGAAACGTCGCTGAGCCAGTCTCTCTTGGTGACTATGAGTTCACTCTTTATGCTGTAACCAATGCCCTCTCGGATTGGCTGGGTGGTGGTGAAGCCAGAGTCAAGTACCTGTCCCTTCCTTAGCCACTGAAGTGTGTACTTGCTGGAGGGAAGGTTAACTACGCTGCAGGTGATGGTGGCATTCAGGTAACTGCCGAAAAAGGCTTGAATGGGTGGTGCACGTACAGACATCTCAGGTTTGGGTGGTTCCTTTGGTGTTTCTACTCGAGAAAGAGGGGGAATTGCAGGAAAGAATGAATTATGGCAGGTTGGTACAACACTCTCAACAGAAAAAATGTAAATGTGTAAGGACTGGAGTTACATATACGTGTATATTCAGCTGTATTTAGGAATACATGTTCACATGGTTGTCTTCTAGCTGTATTGTGATGCATACTGGAGAAACATGTTTGCATTCTTTTGACTCAATGGGAAGCAGGGCTTCGTTTGAGTCAAGGCTAAGCTGGGCTGAGCCGTCAGAGTCACAGCACAGCATTGGAGCAAATGGAAGGAATGTGCACTGCTGGGCATGTGCAGAGCACATTTCCCATGCTACAAGTGAGGCATATCCTACTCAGCTAGGACAGAGGATGCAGCTTTGATCTCCTCTTTTAGAAACATATCAGCACCTCTGAAAGTATGTGCCACAATAGACAGCCTCTGAATAGTTGTGTCTAATCTTTTGAAGACGGCCTGTGTTGTTATGTTGGGAATGTTGAACAAGACGAGACAAATACATTCACTTACCGCAGCCACGGATCACTCGTATCACTGCGTTTCCAGAAGGGTGGTCAGCCTTGCAGTAAAATGGATCATCATTTGTCCAAGCAGCAGTTGGGACAAGTGCCTGGGAACTTGCGGTGTAAGTCCCACTGGAGCCGAGTACTGAAGGAAACTTCTTGGACGTGATTGTACTGTCGCTGACATTGTTCTTATTGTTCCAGGAGAAAGTGACCGAGTCAGGAAGGAAATTCTTGGCCAAGCACCCGATGGTGACCTTTTCACTGCCCTCGCTCCCAGGAGAAGCAATGAGAGGGAAAAGAGATGGGGCAGCTGAGGGAACTGAGGGAGAAGAAAAGCAGAAGGATGGAGGGTTTTTGGAAGGTGTTAAAAGTTCAGCCGGGGTTAACTAACTGAAAGGAAGCGAGCCGTTGCATTGTTGAGAAAGAGAGACAAGCGTATCAAACACGAGTATATGTGTGTTATTAGATGGATTGTTGTATTGTTGAGGTGTTTTTCAACAGAAAATTGACATTTTGGATGTATTTGTGTTTAACCCCATTCTGCATGAAATATGCCCAGTCTTCTCCCTCCTTCCCTTTGTAAGTAGAATTCCCTTTCTCCTAGTTCTCAGCCATAACTTATAGCTAGTGTAGGGTGTTTAAGAACCTGAGCTATGAACTTGGGAGTCTAGTCAGTCCAGACATATGTAACCTTAGCCTCATCACTCTGAACCACTTCGGAAACAATATTGTTGTAAGAATTGCACAGTTAATGAAAATACAGCACCTGGGGAAAGTGTCTAAATATGTACAGCATTGTTACTGAATAGCATCATCTGGAGAAACACACTGCCTATTATTCCCCTTTCATCATTGATGAATAACAACTGGCCAAAGCTCTGAAAAGAAATGTTGGTCATGCTTCCCTATAATAACCATCAGAAAGGCTATTTACTCTCAGTGAAGGAGCAAGAGCCACCAGAAAAGCTGTTTCATTATGTCCGTTATCCAGAGGTCCATGCTAGGAACCATTTTTATAACAACCATAAAGCACAACCCTATCCTTGTCTACTCAAAGGTAAGTCCCACTGAATATAATGGGGCGCATAAGTGCATATAAAAGTAAGTGCATATAAAATCTAAGCAGAAATGAGCTGGCAGCGAGGAGAATGCAACTGGAGTAGAAACATTGTGAGGCTGTTCGTTTTGCTTTCTGTGGAGTTCACATCTGGCTTATTCTGTTGTACAGTATTTGTTTCATTACAACACTTCTAGAGAGTCAGCTGCACCCTCTGAAACGGTCACATTTTTAAAAAAGTGGGCAATGTCAGGCGCGGTAAAATGGAATGAAGATTTTGAGATTTCGAGGAGCACACACACTTTCTTGCAAAATCATGAGCCATTTCATATTCTGATTACCGTTCAACACTGCTATGTTATACAGTACCCTTCCATACCAGAACAGCATAACCAGCAAAAGAATCAAAACGATTTTTGTAAAAGGAAACCCAATCACTTCAAAGAAAGCTAATTCAACAGAAATATGGCATCTTTCATTGTACTACACTTATTGACACCATGAATCTCCTTAGCTATATCTAATGCAGTAAGCCCTTGACCCCTTTTAAACCATCAAAGGGAATCTGCACTGTGTTGCAGGTTAATATTTCTGACACCAATGAGCACCACCCCCCCCCATATAAAGCACAAAGCAATGGTTAAATAGTGGTCATTCCCTGGCTAAACTCGGAACTATTTCAGATGGGTTGTCGTAGCTTTTTGCTCTGCACCAACGAAGGGCAGAGCAGCAGCCATGGGCACCCTGACCTGTTTCTTCATTCGGCAACTAGAATCTGTGAGACTAAAACACATACATAGTTATGGTTGCCAACTGACCAGGAAAACTGCTCTGCTCTTCTCCTGTGCCTTTAGCAGCAACTTGATGCACGGAAATCAGCAGGTGACCTTTGTCACAGCAGGGATGTCAGCGTATCAGACTGCTGTTAAATGTGCAGCTACTCTGGTCTGTTGAAATGGCGGCAACTGTGCCCAAACGAAACAAGTGATATACAATCGAGTACAGCTATGCTGAATGAGAGAGACCTGAACTCCATTCCAATACAATAACTGTATCTAATGCAATCTCAAGTCTGAAGCTGCTCAGGATGCAACATGCCTGGTTCAGTAGCTGTCTTGATTGCACATTATGAAGCTTATAATTTTCCAGCTAGTCTTGCGCTGGCAAGCCAAAGGAGTTGCAGAAACTATGTTGGGCTGGGAGATTTGCAGGTTTGTGGACACTGGAAAGGAGGCACCTTTCCCTTCCCCACCAGCCATCCTAAGCAGTATAGAATGGGGAGACTTGCGTGCCTTCCTACCCAGAGCTGGGCATGGGAGAGCCAGGAGGAAGCTGGCTGAGCCACTAACCTCCCCACAAATGGTGCTGAGATATGCCTCTCAAATGTCCCCCACCTGCTTCCCGATCCTTACAATCACTTGGGGATGAGGCTGACTGGCTTCTTCCAGGTTTCTCAAAGACACTGCTGAGCTGTGTGGATTGAATACCTTCAAATGGAGTGCCAGGTTTTAGGGAGGCAGGCAGAGGTGGGCGAGGTGGAGACAGGTTGCTTACCTCAAAGCCTTTCTAAAACCTGGACTAAACTGAAGTTCCCAGCCACTATTGAACATAGGAAGCTTAATTATACCGAGTCAGACCATTGGGTCCATCTAGCACAGTACTGTCTGCATCGCCTAGCAGCAGCTCTCCAGGATTTGTGCCACCCCTTGAGCTACGGCTCTTTCCATGGGCTCGTGTATGAGGCTCTTAAAACAGCTGGGAGAAATTATTTGCTCTCCTCAGCTTGTCTCAAATCTGCTTCTGAGTTAGCAAGCTTTCTGCCTCCCGGTTAAGTGTTAAGCTTCAGGGTGGCTAGGTTGGGGACACAGTTGCTTTTTCCAGCCTTCTCAAAGCTTGTGCCACACAGCTCTCAACAGGGAACCATGCAATTCTTTCGGCTGAGTATATGCACTCGGGGAGGACAGGGTGAAGGAGCCAGCCCTCCCCAAGCCAGGGCTGATCTTGGAGGTTTGCAAGGCTCCTAGCTGAGAATCAAGCTTCTTAGAAATCCCTGTTGCATCTCCAACCCTGCTATATAGCTCTGAAAAAACTCACCTCCTAGGTGAGAGGTGGGCTTTGGAGAAGCAAGGGGGCTGCTGGTGCTTTCCCCATCATTTTGAACACAGAGCCCTCGCTGTAGCTGAACACTTGGCTTCAGAGAGATCCTGGGTGCTTCCTGCACTATAGCTATAGCTGCTGGAAATCTGAGAAGCTTGCCTGCATCACAGTTCAACGCTGGGCTTCCACGAAATTAGGGGATGCCAAAAATTGCCCCCATCACAGAAGCCAGAAATGAAGGCAAACCCACTCAGCTCTTGCCTAGTTAAGCCCTGGGCTCCAGAGAGAGCCCAGATGCCTCTCTGTCCCAACTCCAGCTGCTATAGCACTGGAAATATTTCTTATCTCAGGGCTGAGCGGTGAGCTTCAGAGAAGCTGGGGCTTTGCCTATCAGCCACCCAGTTTTTCCTCAGCTGAGCACTCAGCTTCAGAAAGACTCTGGGTACTCCTCCAACTCAGCTAGAACTGCTATAGATCTCCATGCTTGCATGTACTGGTAGTTCTCTTTCCAACAACCTAAGGGGCTTCTGAAAGCTTCCCCCATCATTCTCAGAGTCAGAGCTGAGCAGCAAGCCCTCCAAGCTGTTCCCCAGTTGAGCCCTCGGCTTCAGAGAGACTCTCACTTTTCCCTCTGCCCTTGCTATTGCTGCTATGGATGGGAAAAGCTTGCATAAGAAAAAGCTAGGGGCTTTTTAACGCTATTTCCAAAGCTGTATGTCAGCAGGAAAACACACAGCTCTCTCTCAGCTCAGTGCTCGGCTTCAGAGAGACCCTGGTTTGCTCCTTGGTCATCATCTCTGGCTGCCATTGATCTGAAAAGTTTGCAAGTCCCCCAGAGGAGCAGTCAAGGGAGCTAGGCGGTTGCCAGATCCCCTGCCGCGATCATTCTGAAAGCTGCAGCCAAGATGGGAGCCATCCAGGTCTTTCTCAGCAGATCACTGGGCTTCAGGATTTGGCTGGCTGGTCTCCCTGCCCTAGGTTCAGCTGCTTTCAGTCTAAAACTGAAATGGATTTGAGACACGGTTTGCATGGATCCCAGCTCAGTGCTGGGCTTCAATGAATGCCAGTGGGTCTCAAGAGTTTCCCACATAGTTCCCAAGCCCAGAAATATATGGGGAACAATGGAGCTTTCTCCTAGCTGAGCATTTGGCTATAGAGAGAATCTGGCTGCTCTTCCAGCTTAGCTACAGCTGCCGGAGGCAGGAGAGGCTTACATTCATCTCAGATGAGTCTTAGGCTTCAGAGACATTAGTGGGCTACCAGGAGCTTCCCCCATCATTTCCAAAGCCAGAGGGGTGAAACTGCCCAGTTCTTACCCAGCAAAGCACTGAGAGACTCCAGTTACATCCCCAACCCAGCTACAGCTTTGGATGACCTAGGGGGCTGCTGGAACCTTCCCTATCATTTTCAAGAGTCCCAGCAGAGTCCTGAGCCACCCAGCCCGGCCCTGGCTAAGTGGTGGCCCCAGTTGTCACTGCTGTAGCTCTGTTAAAATTTCCTAGCTCCCAACTAGGCAGTGGGCTTCAGAAAAACTAGGGGACTGCTGCTGGTGCTTTGCCCACCATTCCCAGAGACACAGTTGAACACCAAGCCACCCAGCTCTTCCGTGACTGAGTTTGCCCTTCTAGCCTCATCTGTAGCTGCTACAGCTCCAAAAATATTTCCTAGCTCCTAGCCAAGCGGTCGGCTTCAGATAAGCTAAGCGACTGCCGGTGCTTTCCCTGCCATTTTGGAAGCCGTAGCTGAGCACAGAGCCATTGAGCTGTTCCTCAACCGAGCGCTGGGCTTCAGGTTGCCCTCCCTGCCACAGCCGTAGCTGCTATAGCTCTGAAGATATTAACCAGCTCCTAGCCGAGCGGTGTGCTTCAGATAAGCTAGGGTGGTAGCTGGAATGTTCCCATCATTCTCGGAGCTGCAGCTCAGCACTGAGCTGCCCAGCTCTTCCCTGGCCATGCACTGGGCTCAAGGCTGCTCTCCCAGCCCAAGCTTTAGCTGCTATAGCTCTGAAAAGATTCCTAGTTCCTAGCTGAGCTGTGGATGACCGAGGGAGCTGCTGGAACCTTCCCTATCATTCTCAAGAGCAACAGCACAGTACTGAGACACCCAGCCCTGCCCTGGCTAAGCAGCGGGCTTTCAGTTGCCCGCTCTGCCCCACCAGTAGCTGCTATAGCCCTGAAAGATTCCAAGCTCCTCAGAGCAGCTAGGGAGCTGGTGGAACCTTTCTCACCATTCTGAAGAGCTACAGCTCTGCACAGAGCTATCCCACCCTTCCTTGGCTAAGCAGTGGGTTTTAGGCTGCCCTCCCTGGCCTAGCTGTAGCTGCCATAGCTCTGAAAACATTTTCTAGCTCCTAGCTGAGCGGTGCGCTTCAGATAAGCTAGGGGTTTTGCTGGAACATTCCCACCATTCTCAGAGGTGCTGTCCACCTCTTCCCTGGCCATGCACTGGGCTCAAGGCTGCTGTCCCAGCCCAAGCTTTAGCTGCTATAGCTCTGAAAAGATATCCTAGTTCCTAGCTGAGCTGTGGAAGACCGAGGGAGCTGCTGGAACCTTCCCTACCATTCTCCAGAGCAACAGCACAGTACTGAGACACCCAGCCCTGCCCCGGCTAAGCAGTTAGCTTTCGGTTGCCCTCTCTGCCCCGGCAGTAGCTGCCAAAGCCCTGAAAGGTTCCTAGCTCCTAGCTAAACCGTGGGTTTCAGAGAAGCTAGGGAGCTGCTGGAACCTTCCTATCATTCTCAAGAGCTACAGCTCAGCACAGAGCTATCCTGCCCTTCCCTGGCTAAACAGTGGGCTTTAGGTTGCCCTCCCAGCCTCAACTGCAGCTACCATAGCTCTGAAAACATTTTCTAGCTCCTAGCCGAGTGGTGGGCTTCAGAGAAGCTAGCGGTTTTGCTGGAACGTTCCCACCATTCTCAGAGGTACTGTCCAGCTCTTCCCTGTTTGTGCACTGGGCTCAAGGCTGCTGTCCCAGCCCTAGCTTTAGCAGCTATAGCTCTGAAAAGGCTTCCTAGCTCCTACTCACTCGGTGGGCTTCAGATAAGCTAGGGGGCTGCTGCAGTGTTCTCAGAGACACAGCTGAGCACTGAGCCATCCAGCTGGTGCCTGGCTAAGGGCACTAGCTAGGTTGCCCTCCCTGCCCTAGCTGTAGCTGCTATAGGTCTGAAAGCATTTCATAGCTCCTAGCCGTAGACCACCGCTCGGTGGTCATCAGAGAAGCTAGGGGGCTGCTGGTGCTTTCCCTGATGTGTTCCAAGCTGCCGCTGGTCACAGAGCTACCCAGCTCTTCCCTAGCTAAGTTCTGGGGTTTAGGTTGCCCTCCCTGCCCAAGCTGTAGCTACTATAGGGATCAAAACTGTTGGAGCTCTGCGAGGCTCATGTGCTTCCCAGTTCAGTGATGGGCTTTGGAGAAGCTAGGAGGGTGCCATAACACCCCCATTGCCTTGCTACCAAAGCCACAGCTCAGCAGAGAGCCCTCCAGCTTTGCCTGGCTGAGCTCTTGGCTTCAGTGAGGTCCAGGTTGCCCCTCAACCTCCGGCTATAGCTGCTAGAGATCTGAAAGGCTTGCATGCATTCCAGCTCAGTATACCAACTTGGATAAGCTAAGGGATCTCCAGAGCGATCCCCTCCATCGCTCCCAAAGCTGCATCTGAGTCTGAAACTCTTCCCTAGCTAGGTACTCAGCCTCAAAGAGATACTCCTTGCTGCCCTGCCCCAGCTAGGGCCGCTATGGTTCTGAAAGATTTGATGCCTGCTGACTGAGCAGCAGGCATCAGAAAAGCTTGGGGGTGGCCACCTGCTTCCCCCCATTACTCTCAAAGTCTCAACTGAGCAGAAAGCCCATCGGCTCTCCCCACCACCGTTGAGCCCTGGCCTTCAGAGATGTTCCTGTTGTTCTCCATGTTCTGGCTATTGGTCCTGTAGATCTAGATCTAAACCTGCTAGAGGCATGGAAGACATGCCTCTCAGTCCCTTCTGAACATCAGTAATCAAGGATGCTCCATCCTAGGCTGCCAAAATGATGAAGAATAAGGCTTGCTTCTTTTCAAGCTTTGGGGATGCCGGGTGGGTCCAGTTGACCACCCAGGCACTCCAGAACTAGTAGTACATTGGGTAAAAGGTTGGATACCACCTCACTGAGCATGGGATGCCGAACATCCCAATCAGCTGGGAAAACTACTGTTAAATACACCCCAGTAAAGCCTTGTATTGATCCTCATATTACAAATTTAGAAATCATGCCAGTTAAAGATGTGGGAAAATCCCTACATGATTATTCACTGTTAAATAAATTAATAGTCTAGCAGTGGTTTGTTATTGTAAGCTTTCCTGAGTTAGCTTGATATAAACTCTGATCATTAAAAAATAATTCCATTTGTCGTCCAAAATTCCAGTTAAGTCTATCACTTATCTGAATCAATCAATCAAATTAAAACTACTACATAGAGAGGTAAAAGTTTCAATCAAAAGCAGAAATTACAGATATAAACTATCTTAAAACCCTGACCGCATAGGACAAAACAAATCCAGTTAAAACAGAAAAACCCATAAAAGATACTCAGAAAAACCAAACAAAAACCAACAATAAATTATAATTTCCTGCCACAAATTCATTCGCTCTTAAAATCCGTGTCTCATTATTTCACAAAAATAAGCAACAGAAGAGAACACTATTAAAATATCTCAATATATTTTCGTGTAAATTGTTAATAAATGTTAAATTTGTTCAAAATAGATAAAAATAATAATTGACATATTCTAAATTGTAGTAAAATAATAATACTCAAATAAAATGTTGAAAAAAGAGGAATAAAGTATTTTTTCCTTACCATTTAAATGTATGATTTCTACACGAATAAGATTCACAAACTTCTAGAGTCCAGAACCAATTGCTTACGGAACAGACATTCATCTTTTTTCTTTAAACCAAAAAATGCTAAATCTGGGTTATTTTTTGTGGGGAAAACAGAAATCTTTCAAAGACAGGTGTTATTCTGTTGTTTTCGAAACGTTCAGGGCTATTTTCCACCATGTGAAACCACTGTAGGTGCTAGAAACTCCATGAAATGGAACACAAGGTCTTAAAATAAATCAAAACAGAGAAACGAATCTTTGGCCACCTGTTGTCTTAATCTGCCCCCCCCCCCCAACGTTCCTGTTTAGTAATCGGCCATTTTCTTTTCACACAAAAAAGAAAAGAATAGATCCAACCCTTCAAAATCTTTTCTTGATTGTGCTAATTATTTTAGATTCTGATGCATATTAATTAGCACTCCCATTAATTTCACAGTGCATGAGAATCAGGAGTAAGATTCAATTTGCTCAAAGGCTTAATCTGAGCCGGGAGCCAAAGAAACATAAATTCAATTGCAGAATTCAGCCTCAGAATTAGTTAAACAAACAAACAAAAGACTAGTAAGTCTCTAAGCATGTCAAAAGCACCTTGCCCTCACCACTAAGGACAAGCTAAGCAGAACCCACCGGTTGGTAACAGTTTAATTTAGAGAGAATAAAGGGAGGCAGATAAATAAATAAATAAATAAATAAATAAATAAATAAATAACAGTGGCATATTAAAGATGTCTTAAGTTTGTTGTGAAGTGAATTTTAGGAGAGAAACTACTTCACCTGATGTACACAAGGACTTTATTGATCCGGCAAAGTAGGATTTTCCCTCTGAAATTCATTCCGCAACACTTATTTACTCTTTAAAGTGTCACAGGACTTTGTCTATAACTGCGACCTAGTATTATGCTTGATTGAAAGACAAATAGACAGAGAGTAATAAGATGGGATGAATCCTGACCGACTGAAGGGTAGACAGAAAAAAATGAACAAATTAAAGAATAAACAAACGGGAGGGAACTACTGAGAAAGAGTGGATAGACAGATTTCTAAATTATGCATTTGTTATAAGAATGCAGTTCTATTTGTCCATTTAAACTTTTGATCCACTAAGGAATAGAATTAGACGCTACCAAGGCACAAATACCCCCCCCCCATCTTAAATCTATTTGACACATATAATTGCAGCTTTTAAGTTCCTTTAAGGCTTTCAAAATGCACTGGAGATTGACCCAAGCAACTCAAAGAGAAATCCCATCTGCTCAGTTATGAATGAAATTAGTTCTGAATTAGAAAAAATATTGATTTACCTGAACTAACGGCGACAAAGGTCCCAGGTCCCCAGTAGTCTAATCCGTAGTATACACACTAACACAATTGTCTGGAGATACTGTATTTAACAAACTGTCCCTTCAGCTTAGTTCTTCGGTAATCTCTAACAGATTCTGATTCTAACAAAATTTCTTCTCATATATTCCACAGTATTTTGGCAAGCGCAACCTTTCTAGACTATTGCAATTGTGTAGCGAACATATTAAAAACATTTTCAGAGAAAGCGTAAAAATATAATTGTAGGGATGAAGAAAAGACTGAGGCAGACTAATTTTGGTCTTTGGTTTACAAGCTATATGGGAGACAAAGTATTAAATTCTCACTGAAATAGACCTCAGTAAATCCAAGGAAAGTTGCCTTAGGCAATCAGTATTTACAAGGAAGATCATTGCAAAGAAGTACATGAGAGAAATAAATATTTTTACCTGTTGTAACAGTGACGAAGGTGCCTGGTCCCCAGTGATCAAACCAGTTGTCACATTGGAATATGTTTATGGGGAGAGGCTGCAAAAACTTTCATTGATCGACCGACTGTTTTTGAATTACTGAATAATCTTGTTTACTCAATTACTCTGAATAGGTATGCACCTCTATGTACATTTACTTGGTAGTAAGACACATAGAATTCTGTGGCACTTACATCCAAGTAAACATGCATAGGACAAGCCTGTAAGATTTACTTTGCGGTATAAGATTTTTCAGAACATGGGTAGGGGAAAAAAAGTCTAAGCCTACTTTAAATCTCAATCCTAAACACACATATTGGAAGTAAATTCCACACATTTAAATGAAAGGTATATTTTCTAAGTAAGCGAGTTTGAGATAGCAATTTATATAAGAAAAGAAGAATTATCTTTCCAGACCGGACCAAGGGTCCATCCGTTCCAGAACTTGACCAGACATTCTTATTTCTCTGGAATGGTCTCATTAAACTGAACTGGACTTCCCTGGAGTCCTGTTAGACTCCCTCAATTCCCAGAACATGCCCCACAACAGGAACACTTGAGTTTCAAAAACATAATGAACGGGAATGACTAACATTTCAAAGACATCACTTAAAAAATAGGAACAAACTCTGCATTTAAAGAATACAGGTGAGAAAATGAATTAAAATCATACCTGAAGTGACATAGACCATGGTCCCCTGTCCCCAGTAGTCGAAGTAGTCACAGTGCCCCAACTCTTTCTATCCCATGCACAAAAACCTAATATGGAATGCTTCTGTCCTTTGCAACCCGCAAAACTATCCCTTAAATGATAGTTTTAACACACACTCAATATAAATATGGGGGTTTTTAATTGGCTTAAGATGCAGAACATAATTAAATCTGGATTGTTCAAGACAACTGAATACTTTAAGAAAAACAACAAAGAGCTTCTCGGCACTGTAAAGAGAGGAAAGCTTTGTCGTCGCAAAAGCTTTTTTAGACTTTGTGGCTTTTGCCACCGTAAATTTTCATTTCTAAGCCTGCAGAGGACTCTCTGTTGTTTTCGTTATGCGAAACTACCGTAGTTACCCAACCAGCATAAGATGTTTTAAAGAAAAAGTTGTGGAATTTAAACACATACATTTCTAAGTTTTAGAAGGCATTTCTCTAAAGCCCCTGTTTTGTTATTAACTTAGTTTGGGTCATGAGCTGGACTGATGCATAATTAAGATATTTATTTTGGTTTAAAGAGATTATTCCGGCATAACTAGGTTGAGAAAGGCAGTCAATTTGAGGTACCAGGCTGTTTTTATACCCAACAGTCACTTTGGAAAAAAAGACAGAAAAATCACACACAACTAGACAGAAGGAAAACATTAAATTTAACTTACCACTGCTCACTGTAACCAGGGTGCCTTGTCCCCATATGTCAAAAGCATAGTAGTCACAGTGATACCAATTCCTGCCTTGAGTAACTAAAAACCTACTGGTCTCAAAGCTCAAGATGCCAGAGGTCACATCTCCTATGTTGTCCTCCCATTATACATTATATTTATTTACACAACTATATTTCCCTTCTGTTTTAATTGAAACTGAATTTTCTCTTGCCATAAAGAGACAGAAAACACCTACCACTCCACCTTGCATTTAGGACATTTTTTTTAAAACCCAGTAAAGATCTTATTGTAAAATATAATAGCTACTTAAGTCAAAGGGAAACATGGAATAGAAAATCCTTACCTGGAGATACCATCACCATGGTCCCTGGACCCCAATAATCAAAGGCAGCATAGTAATCACATTGATTAACCTGCCAGTGTTGTGCGAACAAAAACTAAACAATACTTTCCTGTTGCCAAGACTTTAAATGGAATAGTATTTGACACTCTCTCCAGACATCTGTGTATCTAGATTTATTGGCTCATTTAAATATTTGTCAAGTTTGTACTGAAATACACCACTGAATGCTCAGTGTAATGGGACTATGATTTATTTTTTAAAAATCTTGTATTCCTGGAATCGATGGAACATTTTTAGTTACAGCTAAACAAATATTTTTAGGTCTGATCCAAAGCATAATCCAGTATAAGGATCTATGGCTTTGAGAACAACCTTAACTTTTAAAGAACGAACATTGCAACCAAACAGATTGAAATAAGAAAGAATATGTATGATTTACCTGAAGTGACGGTCACTAGGGTCCCTTGGCCCCAGTGAGTGAAGTAGGCATAGTAACACAGCACTTAATTATCTTCTGAGAGGTGTGCAAAATCCTAAATAGAAATTGCTAAAGTATATTCCCCCCTTCACCTGCTGAGACCTTGACGAGGGTTCCTGGGCCCCAGGTGTCAAAATAACTAAAATTTTCATTGAATATTAGCTATCCACTAAGTGGTCCAAGTTCAGCCTGATCAGCATACTAACAATATATAGGATTTTTACATCAAGCTAAGCCAGCGGTCATGCTTATATTTCATTTCTTCTTGAGTACGCTCAAAAAAAGATCAAGATCAAATACTTTTGCTTGCACTGTAGATAGAATTAAGCTGCAGCACTAGAGAAGCAAGACTTTCCACGGGCATGAGACATATTTTCCCTAGAGCTTAGAGAACCCAGAAAACAGCAACAGAAGAACGACCCAACCCTGGTAATGGAAGAATAAAAAAATTCCATGCAGCTTTTCTAAAGACAGAAATAACAAGGGCTTTTTGTTCTTACCTGTAGTGACAGTGACTTGGGTCCCTGTTCCCCAGTATCTCATGTCATCACACTGGTTAGATCTCTTTCTTAAGATGGACAAAAAGTTGACCCACCCGGTTTATGCAGGGAATTAGAGGGCTTTCAAGATTAAATGTATTCCCACACTCGGTGGTTTCGGCCCTCAATATACTGATTTGTGAACAAGTCCTAATGACTTTTGGAGAATTTACCCATAGGGAAGAATGTTTAGATGTGAGGTTTAGGCTTCCATCTTTTCCATTATATATTAATTATACATGCTTATAATAATTTAATTCATTGGCACTCCTAAAAAATAAATGGAAATTCTCACATTTTGCCCAGGATAGACTGTAATCCAGACTCTAAACTATTCTGCCACAGCCCTGCTGACAAGAATCAGATACTCTAGCTTGCATTGAATAGGTTCTGAACTGCAGCATTTATCTATGGAATCTCACAAAGAATTCTATTCCTTTTTTAAAAAAAGCATTTAGCATTGTAGCTCTCGAAAGAAAACAAATGAAACAATTGACTCCTGTTTCTTATGAATCTTAGACAGTAATTGGGGTTGACGGCGACCTATTTCTCCAGAATTTAAGAGAACAGGCAGAAAGTGATCTGCTGAGGCAGTGATCTGCCTCAAACATTTGAGAGATAACAAAAATATTACCTGAAGTGACAATCAGCTGCGTTCCAGGTCCCCAGACATCGAAGTACCAGTTGCACACAGATCATTCTAACTAGCAACTTGGCACAGAAACTTCATTCTGCTTGGACCTTTTAGCAACACTATTTTGGTCTAATGAAGAAATGCCCCACCCACACATTTTGGCTTCAAAACAATTTTCTAGCTCTGTTTTCAACCTTTCCTATGGTTAATTTCAAACTAAGCTACGTAGAAGACTAGCAGTGTTTTTCACAATCACAAAAAAATATTAGTCAACATAAAAAGTCCTCTGACCTGCCACTTGTTTCTTCAGAATTAACTGATCATTAACTGAGACTTAGGCATTTACAAATGGTCAGATGTTTGTGCAGTTCACTGGTGAGAAAAGTATTCAAAGAAATCTCTTAAAGATGGTTAGCCAAACAGATGTCCCAGCAGTGAAACAGACATACATTTTAAGCAATGTTTGAACAAATTTTGGGGTGTGGGTCTTGGTGAAGTTCTGCACAAAGGAACATTGGAAGAAGCCCTTAGTTGTCACTGTCTCAAAACAATTGCATTTCATATGACACAGATATACTGAGATAATGAAAAAAAAGGTTACAAAATAAGTGAGTAAGAGTAGGAAAAGCTTTTTACCTGATGTTACGACCACCATGGTTCCTTGGCCCCAATAATCAAACGGGTAGCACATTAGGGTTGTTTTGTACTTCCTCTCTACAAAAACCACTTAGGAACCGACATACCTTCGCAACAATCTCTCTTTAATTTTTATATTTTATTTTATTATAGATGGAAGTAATTTGGCCTGAAAATTGTCTGCAGAGTGCTTTCAAAAACTTCAGGAAGACTGCCACCAAGTAAGAAATTTCAGGAATGAATTCACTGAAAGATTTCCCAGCTGGGTGGGATATTTTAAAGCCTTTCTAGACCATTGCAATGTCTATTGGCGTCACCAATATATTGGGCAATGTGCTTAACTCCAGCCTCTCACTTTAATGCAGCATTTAATACTCATAAACTACGATCTCAGTGTACATATGGCAGAAGTGGGGAACACTATGAAGGCTTTTCCTAATAATTGGCATAGCATTGATTATTCCAAAATGCCTTGGATCTTTCCTCCCTTTTCTATCTAAAGAAGTCCAAATTTTTAACATTAACCTGGGCCGTATTTGACTGTTTGAGCTTCTCTCTATTACAATGAAACACAGAAAGTTAAGCTGATGATCCACATGAACACCCCTAACCTGGGAAAACAACCTAGATCTTAAGAACTATACGAGTGAATAACATTTCAACCTTTGTTTAGTGACTTAAAAGCATGCAGTTTCAAAGCCAGTGGCAGTCAGCGATAATTGCAATGAAATTCATGCAACTGAAAACTCATACAAAGCCTTCTCAAAAAATAACAAGACATTCTGTGGAACTGATGTGCAGTGGCTTACCTGATGTGACGGTTACCAGGGTGCCTGGTCCCCAGCTGTCAAAAGCACCCCAGTCACACAGTAAATCTCTCCCCTCGGGAATACGTGCAAAAATGCACCCACAGGTGCAAGTGGCTTCTTCTTCTTCTTCAAGACCCTTGTCATATCTAGCTGTGTCCCGACACATGAGGAACAGGCGGTAATTTTTCTTTTTTAAAAAAAAATAATATTTATTAAAATTTTCAAAATACAGAAAGTAAAGATAGAAGTACATTCAAGACCTTATTTTCATACATCCACTTTCTGGGACTCCCCCCTCCCCCACCCCTACCATATTCCCCTTTCATATTGTTGGCTCCACAAGCTCTCACATCTAATTTAAAACTTAAATTGTTTACCGCATTATTCAAATTTAAATTTATACAATCCTCATCAATGTCCTTAATAAAAATCAAAAGTTCTCTCCCCAAGGCCCACCCCCTTTTCCTTCCACAATTTCCCTTTCTTTTAATAATAAAAACACCCCACAAAATAGACATATAAGAAATAGAAAGTATAGTAGAAAAAAGAAAACCAATTCAAAGAATAGTTGACAAGCCTTTGGATTCTAATTCTCCCCCCCCCCTTCCCCGGTTTAATTTCCCCCTGTCCACCAATCTATGTTGTCTGCCTGGAATTCTTAAATCCATAAATCACATTTTTGCCCCAGCTCCTTGCAGGTTTTTTCTTTTTTAGAATTATTTTTAAAATTATTTTTATGACATTTAACTTCGAATCTCCAATCTAGAAATCTAGAAATGGCCCCATAGGACCTTTAATTCCTTAGTCTCTAATCTTTAAAACTGTAAAGTTCCCCCCATTGCTCTTTCTAAGTTGTAGTCCAGTTCCCTCTTGTTCCGCTGCTAAACCGTTCTAATTCGAAAGTTTAGTAGCTCTGCAGCGGTCATTTGTTATTCAGGAACAAAAACTTGCGTTCAGTCCCTCTTCAATAGAAATTTCTATTGTCTTCTTTAATGTGGACACCCTGTAGACAAAATACTGTTTCAGTTTTGCAGCTTTCCCAGAAGATAAAGAGTCCTGTAAAATTCCGAAGGTATTTTTCCACTTACGACCATCTTTGTAATGTCCCGAAACTCCTCTAGGGGGATTGTTGTAACTTTGTTTTCTCTAGTCCAAAAGTCCGATTGTTATCCATGTTTTCGCCATTTTGTATCCAAATCTTAGCAAGTTGTAACAAATTGTAACCAATTTAACCAGCAAAGTCCTCGCAATAAAATCCTCTTTGAATTTCCGACTTTGACAGCTACTTTGACAGCTGTCAAAATCTCCGTCCCTTTTCACCAGGCTCTCTCCTCAATCCTCCCGGTTCCCGGGGGGGTGTTTACGTTCTCCTTCTCCCTCAATTCTTCCTCCAGCACAGTTCTTGTAATTTCCCATCGTGGAATTCTTGATTTTAGTCAGAAATACAGTTCTTTTTGGATCTTGGTTTCCCAATCCTTGTTTTAGAATGTTTACAGTAGGGAGGGGGACTGACTTCCTTTTTGGATCCCCCCCCGCTTGTATCAAATCCGAATTTTTTTTTCTTTTTTTCTCCTTTTGAACCCGGTTTCCAAATTACTCACGGGTTGTTGTTAAAAGTCCGAATTCTCAATGGAAGAAGTCAGCGCTCTCCGCCGGATGGCATGCGGCTTCGCTCAGCAGGGATAGCAGAGGACTCAAAGCACCACGCTTCTCCCCGGCACCCGATCCGTAGCCTTTAAAAAGGCTCCTTCACGAGTCGGGAGGGCGCTAACGGTGCCAGCCGAGTCTCCATGTCCACGGCCTCCGTGGCCGTGGTTTTTAAGGGTCCTTGCGTCGCCGGCGCGGTAGAACCCGAGCCCTGCCGAGCAGGCTCCCTCCGGAGCTCGGAGGGAGTCCACCATTCGGCGATGGCGCCAACCCGGAAGTCAACAGGTGGTAATTTTTCTGACAGTTATTTATCAAGTCCGAATATGGGTTCTGTGGCATCTAAGCCATATTTCACCAACACATAACAATAGCAACAATGAAAGCAGCAAATAGGCACTAATTTAGGACCTAGGAAGATGCTACAATACATCCCTTTCTGCTATGCTGCGGCTAATTTTGTGCCTATGTGTGCAAAAAAGCAGCCTATGTTAATCTGTGAAGTTGCAAAGAGTAAAAGGAAGATTTTTGTCTTACCAGAAGTAACGGTGACTGCGGTCCCTTGTCCCCAGTAATCAAAAGCATCATAGTAGCACAGTTGTATCACTCCTAACAGGATGTCTGCAAATACTGTTTTCTTAGTTTGAATTCGTGGGTGAAGCTCTCCATGAAGGCAGCGTTATTTTGAGTAGATAATGTGCATTATCTTGATGGACCTTTAAAGCTCCAAATCAAGGCTGCAATCCTATATACACCATGCCAAGAATAAGCCTTGCTGACTTTCTTCTGAGTAGAAGTGCACAGGATTGCATTCTACTGTACATAGTGCATCTTGGCAAACCGAGGTCTGTTGTAAGGATGCCCAGCCTCTCAGATTGCTGACCAGAGTACTTTGGAACTCTTAAAATACTTTTTTAGAGCAACCTTCATGAAGCTGAGGAAAAGCTGTGGGTGGGTGCTCAAGAGACTGGAGAGTGATGATCAACCAGCTACTACAATTTTCTGTAGGTTGCACATCAGCTAAATCTAACAGGACATCCATGATCGGATCTTCCCATGGTTTTTCCACCTCTCTCTGGTGGCCCTACTCTTTTTCTGAGGAAAATACCCTCCCCCCCAAGCTGCCATTTGCTCTGAAAATGAAAACTTTGGCCACCTGTTTCAGATACATTTGGACACCAAAAATTTCCATCTCTTTATAAACACACAAAAAAATTCCTTCCAGTAGCACCTTAAAGACCAGCTAAGTTAGTTCTTGGTATGAGCTTTCGTGTGCATGCACACTTCTTCAGATAAGCTTTCGGTATGAGCTTTCGTGTGCATGCACACTTCTTCAGAAAGCTCATACCAAGAACTAACTTAGTTGGTCTTTAAGGTGCTACTGGAAGGAATTTTTTTTGTTTTGACTATGGCAGACCAACACGGCTACCTATCTGTAACTGTTTATAAACACAAATCGACTCCCTTCATGCCTCCAGTTCTCCCAGCCTTCCAATCCTAGTTGGCTGACTTCCTTGGCTAGTCAAAATATCTTGGCAGTCTTTATCATGATAGTCTGGTCTGGGTCGATAAATATAATTAACAATGTACTTGGCACCAGTGGTTAGAGAATCATATGTAGATTGATTTACATGTTAGCTGATGTAACAAACGGCATTTCCTTAATACAGCAGTTTGTCAAAAACAAGGTTTGTTTGCATTGAAATGGCATTTCACAAAGATTCTAGGTAATAATCTCTAAGAAATTCTTGGAAAGTGTGGCAGAGAGAAAGGGGAAATGATTGTGTGTGTGATGTTGGCAGATAGATAAGGATCCAGGTGGGGGGACATGAGAGCTGCAGGTATCACTGAGGCAATAACTGTGGTAGCACAGGTCATAACTCTGTAAAGGAGAGGCTCAATGAGACCCCCTTTGATTGATCAATAAATGATCATTGTGGAGTTACTTTAGAAAGCAGAAGAGAACACCATTGCATGATATAGCAAAAGGTTTCCTGCCATCAACCACAAACATTTTTTTAAAAAACCAACATCTCTAAGAAATATCTGGGCATAGTCTGATATAGATACGGCTCAAAAGAGCCAGACCACAGACTTTATCTAGAATCTATCATGCTTCCTTCGTATTTATTTTATTTATTTTTTAAAAAGAAGACTCCGATATGCCCTCTCCTCATCACAGATAATTTGTTCTGTTCCTTTCCGATAGGAGAGAAAAGATTTCTCCTTTTTGTTAGATAATGGCCCAGTTTTGATAGTTTTGTATTGACTTGGGAGATTCATATTTGCACCTGAATCCCAATATATGCATCATTCTGAGAGGTGGTTCAAAAGTACAATTACATTGATAATTGGCTTATTGCATCACATATAAATTACGCTAATGAAAGTGTTACTACAGCTTTTGGAATTATCTTTAGTTCCTTCAAACAATATGGGGGGAAAGTGCTTTTGTGTTGCTATAATAATGCCCCTTTTACATTTTTTTGATATTTTTCATGTTTTAGATTTCTGACCCCAATGTTTGAGAAATCTGAGATTCCTCAGACGCCACCCAGTTGAGGAAAGGCATTGGACCAGAGGTCTTTGGTCAATTGGCCCTTTGCCGGGCCACGTAACATATGGTGACTGGCAATAGTTTAATTGATTAGACAAATTCTCGAAGCTAAAAAGCCAAAAGAGAATCTCCATGTTTGACGGCAGTATACTCTGACAAGCGGATAGTAAGCTGAATGCACCCTGCTTTTATGGGCTGCTTGTGAAATCCCAAAGGCATCTGGTTTGCCACTCCTCAAAGCAAAATGCTAGACTACTGTCACAATCACAACATACATTTAAAACAATATAAAACTACTTTAAATAGTCATATTCTTCTAGAAAAAGAGGTGCCGGAACTCACCATGAATGTCTCCTTTGTTCTTTTATAATGCCAATGGCACCCACCTGAGAGGTGCTGGAACTGGGTTCTGGAGAGTTCCGGTAAGTTCCGGCTGAAAAAAAAAGGCCTGACTTCCCCCAAGGAATTCTGGGAGCTGACGTTTGTTAAGGATGCTGATAATTGTTCGAAGACCCCTATTTCCCTCACAGAGCTATAATTCCAAGAGTTCCACATGAAGAGGGAATGGTTGTTAAATCACTCTGGGAACTATAATTCTGGGAGGGGAATAGGGAACTCCTATTCTTTGGGCGAAGACATGACACTTTAAAGTGGTATCATAGTACTTGACATGTATGGTGTGAATGTGGCCTTAGTGAGACAAGGTAGCTGAGTGCCCTGATTTGTTGAGGCATTTCCTATGCTCATCGGCATTTTAATTGAATTATTTATTAGAAAAAGCCACTATTCATCCAGAGAGGCCCAATGTTAAAGGTAGCTAAATGGAACTTGTTCACAGGGAGCACTCATTGGAGTCCCAGATCCAAGGTAAAGGTATAGGTAAGACCCCTGGGCGGTTAAGTCCAGTCAAAGGCGACTATGGGGTTGTGGCGCTCATCTCACTTTCAGGCTGAGGGAGCTGGTGCTTGTCCACAAACAGCTTTCCGGGTCACGTGGCCAGCATGACTAAACTGCTTCTGGCACAATGGAAAACCGTGATGGAAGCCAGAGTGCGCGGAAACACCGTTTACCTTCCCACTGCAGCGGTACCTATTTATCTACTTGCACTGGCATGCTTTCAAACTGCTATGTTGGCAGGAGCTGGGACAGAGCAACGGGAGCTCACCCCGCCACGGGGATTCGAACTGCTGACCTTCTGATCGGCAAGCCCAAGAGGCTCAGTGGTTTAGACCACACCCCTCCCCTCCTCTCACCCTGCCTCTGAGCTTCCAGAGTTCATCTGCTCAGCTGGTGATGTAAACAACGCAGGAATGGTTGGATCTTTGCTTGATCCTACAGTTCTTCTGCTCTTTTCATCATCTGCATTACCCTGAAGACAAACAGCAATAGACAAAGCAATAAAAAATATTTAAAAAAAAAAATGAAGACAAACAGCAATAGGCATTGTTCTTTGTTGCAGTACAGATGCACTTAACAGAGTGAATCTAGAGGCTTCCTCTCTTTATGTCCATAGAGGTTTTTGTAGGGGAATGCACCACTGTGCCCCATCCACAATGAGTCAAGCCTTGACAAAAACCATTGTTTTCCTAGTGCATTCTTGAATGTGATGTTTGTGGACACTAATACTTAGCCAGCTCTCAGGATGTACCAGCTCAGTCGTTCCAAACTAATATGCTCACTTTCGCTGCAGTCTTCTTTGTAAAGCGTGAGTGCAGTCCACCAGTCATGACTCATAATAACTGTTTGCTCTCTGAAGATTATTCGTTGCTCACAAGCAATGTTTTCCTATATCCCCTCATCATGGTGCCCTTCAGCTGGTGTCTCACTGTGAGTCATAGCAGAGCAAAAACCTGGTTTTTTGTGGGGAACTGTAGCTATTCTCACATGTTTGCCATCAGCTGTCTGGGTGCTGAATTTAGATGGGTAACTTCAAGGCCTCTGATCTCCCAGTTTATGCATCTTTACCTTCAAAACAGACTCAGGCTGAGTAACCTTTTAAATAAAAACTGCCCAGTAAAGCATATGGCTTTCCTACACATTATCTTTAAATGGAGCAAATATTTTAATAAGATGCTGGTGTGAACAGGGCGGCTGCCACAAAGTTTGGCAGTCAGCATACTGCCCTTTCCAAAGGAGCAAGGAAAGAGAAGGCTGCAATTTAGTGACAGAGTTGCATCATAATGATTTATGTGTACAGTGGTACCTCGGGTTAAGCACTTAATTCGTTTCAGAGGTCCATTCTTAACCTGAAGCTGTTCTTAACCTGAAGCACCACTTTAGCTAATAGGGCCTCCTCCTGCTGCTGCTGTGCCGCCGCTGCACAATTTCTGTTCTCATCCTGAAGCAAAGCTCTTAACCTGAGGTAATATTTCTGGGTTAGTGGAGTCTGTAACCTGAGGCATATGTAACCTGAAGTGTATGTAACCCGAGGTACCACTGTATTATTATTCATTTCTGGGGATTGTCTTTTGATGCTCTATGATGGATTTCAGGATGATGGGACTAAAAACCCAGACTTCAGCCTGCCCATTTGAGGGAGGAGCTTTTGGTACCTTCTAGAGAAGGTACACCCTCTTTGCCCTTGCACACATCCCAGCAAGCAGTTTTTGTACTGAGATGTAGCACTGTGGCCCACTATATCCTCCCACAATGGTTCGTACTAGAACTAAATCCTTTATCGGTGAGTGAGGCAGAGTATCATTGTTTTGGATGTGTTTGTAATATTTCAGCCCGAAGTGATGAATTCTGCCATGGAAATAAAATAAGTCAGTCGCTTCATCATCCACAATCCTACACGGGTGGAGATTTTATCAGTGGGCTCAAATTTTTATCATCTTGCGAACCTTAGATAAAACAACTAACCAACCAACGACAACAACGACATGATTCTAACCCTTACAATTAAAAGTGTATTAAGGACAGTGCATGGGTAAAGATCAGAATTAGCTGTGGTGGGATTTTAGGAGTGAGGATGTTGATCCGTGTCTGATGATTGCCCTCCCCCTGGGCCTTCTGAAATGCAACAATGCATTTACTGATCATGTTGGTATCCCACTTCCAACAAGGAAGATGGAAGAAGATCCCTCATTTTATCATCACAACAGCTCTGTGAGGTAGGTTAGCAGGGGCCTGAACCCAGAGCTTTCCCAAGACAATCCCCATTGCTCTATCCATTAAGTCGCTCTCAGTAAGGGCTCTCAGAAACAGAATGCCAGTGTAGCCATTTTGAAAAATGACCTGCTTTCAAGCACACCCTTAAAAATATACCCTCTCTTTCCTCTCAGTGACATAAATCACATGTAAACATACATCCTTTATATCTACTCAGCCACCTATCCATCTTTTCTGTATACAGTGGTACCTCTAGTTATGAACTTAATTCATTCTGGAGGTCCGTTCTTAACCTGAAACTGTTCTTAACTAGAGGCATGCTTTTGCTAATGGAGCCTCTTGCTGCTGCTGCACCGCCGACACACGATTTCCGTTCTCATCCTGGGGCAAAGTTCTCAACCCGAAGTAACTTTTCCAGGTTAGCGGACTTTGTAACCTGAAGTGTTTGTAACCTGAGTCATTTGTAACTCGAGGTACCACTGTATATCTTTCCTTCAAAATCTATATAACACAACTTACCACCTAATGCAACATCAGTCTCTTGCTCCCTTCTTTCTCTGTCTTATCATTATTTATCTCTACATATGCGCTTTCTACCTTGATAGTCATAGCTTCTCTGGATATATGAAGCTCACTTTGCCACCAAAGAAACCCACAGAGAAGCCACTTGGGAATTAAACAGCCATTTCATTATCCCCCATCCCCTTTCTCAAGGTCTAAAATTAATCCTAAACAGGAAGTCTGTTTCTGCTTCCTCCCACATTTGAAACAGGAAGCCAGAAAAGACCCTGAGGTTGATTTTGGAGACGATATGAAGGAAAAATAATATGTAATGAATGTTGGGGGATGGGGCAACAGAAAGGGAGAACATCCGCTATGCTTTGTTGAAATTAGCTAAAAAGAAAGTGGAGTTTTCAGAATGGGACTCCGGAACAAGTCATCCAACCATTTTTGAGGTGGAAGAGCGACTACCAAGTAACATTCCCCTGAGCTTTCATGTGACCAAAACATCGTAACTAGCGAAAGCAGAAACCCTAATCAAGCCTCTCACTTTTGCCACCCTCATTTCAGCTATTCTTCATAACTACTTTATACACTGTCTTGTTTCTTTTTACCAGGAAAAAAAACCCTGAACTTAATGCAATGATGCAAATGTAGCCATTTAGCATAATTTATTCTTTTAGCACTAACAATCGCACCACATCAGGCGGCAGGGTTTAAGTGAGCTAGAAGATGCATGGTCACGCTGCATCCAACTATGCGTTTTCTAGATAACATATTGTGGTTTACTCTTGGTATTTGTATGAGTAGAAATCACTGTGCTGCCCGGGGCTCACAATGATACAAACCCTGACTAAAAACTCCCCTTCTGCTCTGGACCACAGCCTGTAATATCCATGGAGACCCTAAGTTGAAGCAATGGGTCAAGGCGAAAAGCTGTCTGTGGAAAAACACTGGCTCCCTCAGCCTGAAAGCGAGATGAGTGCTGCAACTCCATAGTCACCTTTGACTAGACTTATCAGTCCAGGTGTCCTTTACCTTTACCTTTTTTGCTTTCTTAACAGGATAAACTGGCGGGCAGATAAATAAGCATCTTGATTTAGGAGATCTGTCTGTGCCCATGTATAGATTTCCAGATGCTCTATCATGGCTTTTAGAAAAATGTCAAAATGTTCTTTGTGAGAGCTTTGCTAAGTGTTGGGTGACTGCTTTCATTTGATCTTCCTTTTTTTCTCCTGCTGTTTTTCATAAACAGTAGCATCCATTACTATAACCTACATAGAAGTATGTGATTCATAAAACTGTAGGTGGTTTCCCATTCCCCCATGTTTTATTTTGGTTTGTATGAAGTCCAGGTGATCCATTAGCAAAGACTGAAGGTTTCTTGAGTCCATAGGAGGCCACAGAAAATGTGTGGCCTAGCCTACAGGTTGTAAGCTTTTCATGTACAGTATTATAGTGTGTACAGTGATCCAAGCCAATGCCAGAAACATAGGTGTGTGTTATCTCTGCATAGGAGCTTCTCCAGTTCCGTCTTTTATGCTCTGATCCACATAGAAGGAAAAATGAAATGGTAAAGTGCTGAGATGGTACAGTAGACCAAATATGACGGACTCATTAGAGACATGTTTATTACCAATTAGATTTATTGGTTCCCTTTTTGCCACAGCAACCCAAAGCAACTTACAGTATTCTAAGCAATTAAAACTAGCATCAAAAAAATCTAAAAGACAATTCTACTTTTAAAAAAAAACTAGACTAAAACATACTATCTATGCAAGAAGACCATAGATAATTAAAAGCCAAAGGCTTGATGAAAAAGCCTGGTTACCTGGTTCCTAAGGATATGTAATGATGGTGCCAGGTGAGCCTCCCAGAAGAGAACATTCTAGAAGTGGGGGACCACCACTGAAAAGGCCCCTTTCTTGTGTTGCTACAATGAGAATTCCCATAGAGGGAGCACATGAAGAAGGGCTTCAGATGATGATCACAGAGTCTGAGTAGACATCTGGTAGGCTACGGATATGCACAGAATGCTTGGCTAGATGGGCCTTTGATTGAACCTAGCAGGGCATACCATTATCACGCCCTATGGGCAACCAGGAAACCAGGATTTATTAATGTAGGGAGAACAGGAGTGCCATTTTGCTTGTATGTCTTTGGCATGCTGATAGGACAACTCCTTCCAAGCCTCCATAAAGAGACATCCTGTTGGCTTCCACAGGTTCCCAGTTTGGAGATATGATGGCATTTTGGAGGGCCACAGATACCCCACTTACGCTCTAGATGGTGAGATGTCTCAAGCACACCCAGCCCAACGAGGACAAGGGATTGGAAATTTAGTTGTTTGTTGGCAAAGCACCAACTCCTAAGGTGCAGGTGATGTACATACCACTCCTGCTAATTAGCTGTCTAGGCAACTACTTCTTCAGGCTTGTGCTCCAACCAAGGTAGATGGAGCAACAGCATGGCCATGCATCTTCTAGCTCACTTAAACCCTGCCGCCTGATGTGGTGTGAGCAAGAAACTGCCAACTTTGATCCAGTTTGATCCATATTTTAGATTTAGGGGAGCTAGTCTCAAACATTTGTTGGGGGAGACCTAGGTTTTTTGGGAGGGATTTATTTGTCCTGTCTCCACACTTTTTATGATAGAGGACCACTGTAGTCACCCCCAACGACACGTTCCCAAGATGGAGGGTGAGGGAACAGCTGCAGTCGCCCGTGGTTCCTGCGCAATGTTTGCCATCTTGCCAAAGGTTGCAGGCAGCTTTACCTGCAGCAATTGCATGTTGATTGCCCTCTTAAAAGACAAAGTCCAGCAACTGGAGGAATGTGTAGCTACGCTCCAAAGAATTAGAGAGCTGGAACTCTTCTTGGAGGCAACAGAGCACACCGTCTCCACCAAGGAAGAGACAGGGGACTCCCCTGAGAAGGTGGCTAGTTCACCAACACAGGAGTCAGATATATGGAGAAACGTGACTCAAAGAAGTAGGAGGCCCAGGGTTCGCTCTGATTGTTTAGAAATACGCAATCGCTTTGAGGTCCTTTCCCCTAGCATGGAAGACGAAGAGCAGACTTCATTTGAGGATCTCTCCCTCATTACAGTCGATCAGGTATATGAAGACGAGGAGCAAAGGCAGTCCTCTGGGAATGTCCAGGCGACCTTGGAACCGACAGCTCACAGAAGAACCCCGACCAGACCTAAGAGGAGGCGTGTAGTGGTGATAGGGGATTCCCTACTGAGGGGAACAGAAGCAGTGATCTGTGGGCCTGACAAGATGTCTCGGGAAGTGTGCTGTCTCCCCGGGGCTAAGATCCAAGATGTAACTGAACGACTGCAAGGAATCATAAAACCCACTGACAAATACCCCTTCCTCTTGGTTCATGTGGGAACCAATGACACTGCAAGCAATAGCCTCCAGAAGATCAAAAGAGATTACGAGGCTCTGGGCAGGAAATTGAAGCAATTAAATGCACAAATTGTCATCTCATCTGTCCTCCCAGTTGAACGACGTGGCCCAGGGAGAGAGGGAAAAATAGTGGAAGTGAACAACTGGCTTCGCAAATGGTGCAAACAGGAACGGTTTGGATTCTTAGATCACGGAATGCAGTTTCTTGAAGATGGACTTCTGGCAAGCGATGGGCTGCACCTCACAACGGTTGGGAGGAATGTTTTTGCAAAAAATCTCAGAAACCTCATCAGGAGGGCTTTAAACTGACTAATGTGGGGGAGGGAGACAGTGCTCCTGAAGGTAGGAGTCTATCAATTGATGAAGATGATCATCCAAATGTCATAGACCGAATGGAGCAAAGAGCATGCAGACCTAGTGGTGGGAGGAGAAAATCCTTAAATAAGAGACACGGGGGAATGATTAATGGACTTCAATGTCTGTACACTAATGCGCAAAGCATGGGAAATAAACAAGATGAGCTTGAGCTCCTGGTACAGCAAACTAAATATGACATAATAGGAATCACTGAAACCTGGTGGGATAAATCCCACGATTGGAATGTAATAATGGAGGGATACAATCTATTTCAAAGAAACAGACCAGACAAGAAAGGAGGAGGAGTGGCGTTATATGTCAGGGATGTGTATACCTGTGAAGAGATCCAAGATTTAGAACCTCAAAGCCAAAGTGAGAGCATTTGGGTCAAAATTAAGGGAGAGAAGAATAACAGTGACCTCATTGTGGGAGTTTACTATAGATCCCCAAGCCAAACGGAGGACATAGATGATGCCTTCCTGGAACAGATGGCCAAGCATGCAAAAGGAAGGGAGATAGTAGTAATGGGGGACTTCAATTACCCGGATATTTGTTGGATGTCAAACTCAGCCAAGAGCATAAGGTCAAACAGATTCCTCACTGCCCTTGCAGACAACTTCATTGTCCAGAAAGTGGGAGAAGCAACAAGAGGAACAGCCATTTTAGATCTGGTCCTAACCAATGTTGATGACCTGGTTAGTGGGGTAGAAGTGGAAGGATCATTAGGCGCGAGTGATCATGCTCTTCTGAAGTTTACTATACAGCGGAAAGGAGCAGCCAAGCATACTAGGACTCAATTTCTCGACTTTAAGAAAGCCGACTTCATAAAGCTTAGGGAAGTGCTGGGTGAGATCCCATGGACAGTAATACTAAAAGGAAAGGGAGTTCAAGATGGCTGGGAGTTTGTTAAGAGGGAGATAGTAAAAGCACAACTTCAGGCAATACCAATGAGACGGAAACATGGAAGGTGCCTAAAGAAGCCAGGGTGGCTATCTAAAGAACTTTTAACTGAGTTAAGATTAAAAAAGGATGTGTACAAAAAATGGAAAAGGGGGGAAACCACCAAAGAGGAATTCAAACAAATAGCCAGCACGTGTAGACACAAAGTCAGAAAAGCTAAAGCACAAAATGAACTCAGGCTTGCTAGAGAGGTTAAAAGCAACAAAAAAGGCTTTTATGGGTATGTTCGTAGCAAAAGGAAGAACAAAGAAACCGTGGGGTCACTCAGAGGAGAAGATGGTGAAATGCAAACAGGGGACACAGAAAGGGCTGAACTCCTCAATGCCTTCTTTGCCTCAGTCTTCTCCGATAAAGAAAACAATGCCCGACCTGAAGAATTTGGAGCAAATGATTCAGCAGAGGAAACACAGCCCAGAATAACTAAGGAGATAGTACAAGAATACTTGGCTAGTCTAGATGTATTCAAGTCTCCAGGGCCAGATGAACTGCATCCAAGAGTATTAAAAGAACTGGCAGATGTGATTTCAGAACCACTGGCAGTCATCTTTGAGAATTCCTGGAGAACAGGCGAAGTCCCGGCAGACTGGAGGAGGGCAAATGTTGTCCCTATTTTCAAAAAGGGGAAAAGAGAGGACCCAAATAATTACCGCCCAGTCAGTCTGACATCAATACCAGGGAAGATTCTGGAGCAGATCATTAAGCAAACAGTCTGTGAGCACCTAGAAAGGAATGCTGTGATCACCAATAGTCAGCATGGATTTCTGAAAAATAAGTCATGTCAGACTAACCTGATCTCGTTTTTTGACAGAATTACAAGCCTGGTAGATGAAGGGAACGCAGTGGATGTAGTCTACCTTGATTTCAGCAAGGCATTTGACAAGGTGCCCCATGATATTCTTGTAAAGAAGCTGGTAAAATGCGGTCTTGACTATGCTACCACTCAGTGGATTTGTAACTGGCTGACAGACCGAACCCAAAGGGTGCTCATCAATGGTTCCTCTTCATCCTGGAGAAGAGTGACTAGTGGGGTGCCACAGGGTTCTGTCTTGGGCCCGGTCTTATTCAACATCTTTATCAACGACTTGGATGATGGACTCAAGGGCATCCTGATCAAATTTGCAGATGACACCAAACTGGGAGGGGTGGCTAACACCCCAGAGGACAGGATCACACTTCAAAACGACCTTGACAGATTAGAGAACTGGGCCAAAACAAACAAGATGAATTTTAATAGGGAGAAATGTAAAGTATTGCACTTGGGCAAATGAGAGGCACAAATACAAGATGGGTGACACCTGGCTTGAGAGCAGTACATGTGAAAAGGATCTAGGAGTCTTGGTTGACCACAAACTTGACATGAGCCAACAGTGTGACGCGGCAGCTAAAAAAGCCAATGCAATTCTGGGCCTCATCAATAGGAGTATAGCATCTAGATCAAGGGAAGTAATAGTGCCACTGTATTCTGCTCTGGTCAGACCTCACCTGGAGTACTGTGTCCAGTTCTGGGCACCACAGTTCAAGAAGGACACTGACAAACTGGAACGTGTCCAGAGGAGGGCAACCAAAATGGTCAAAGGCCTGGAAATGATGCCTTATGAGGAACGGCTAAGGGAGCTGGGCATGTTTAGCCTGGAGAAGAGGAGGTTAAGGGGTGATATGATAGCCATGTTCAAATATATAAAAGGATGTCACATAGAGGAGGGAGAAAGGCTGTTTTCTGCTGCTCCAGAGAAGCGGACACGGAGCAATGGATCCAAACTACAAGAAAGAAGATTCCACCTAAACATTAGGAAGAACTTCCTGACAGTAAGAGCTGTTTGACAGTGGAATTTGCTGCCAAGGAGTGTGGTGGAGTCTCCTTCTTTGGAGGTCTTTAAGCAGAGGCTTGACAACCATATGTCAGGAGTGCTCTGATGGTGTTTCCTGCTTGGCAGGGGGTTGGACTCGATGGCCCTTGTGGTCTCTTCCAACTCTATGATTCTATGATTCTATACTTCTTCTGCATAGCAGCTCCAGCTGCTGGTGCTGCTTTGAGCCCCTCCTTGTCCATGGAGATTTGAATAGCATAACTCTTTTTGGGACTGTCTCTTCCTCTTCTGAGTCTTCCCGTGAGCAAGCAATTGGCAACTTCTCCTGCATGGCAACACCAACTGCTCCTATTACTTTAAGCCCCTCCTTGTCCTTGACTGTGGAGACAGCAGAGAAGAAGACAGGGGAGATTCCAATGGTATGACTCTCTCTGGAACTGTCTCTTCCTTCTTTAAGCCTTCCTGCCACTCTTCCTCCACCTCATCTCCTCCTGCCTCTGACAGCCCGACCTCTTCTTCTTGACTCCCTTTCTCCACCAGCCCCAACTGCTGCCCCATGGGTGGCACAGAGCCCCATAAATCACTGGCTCTTTCCCCTGGATCATACTCCTGCCCCACTGCCTCCTCTAACCAGAACTTGACCCACTTAACCTACATCCATGGGTGGTTAACCTAAATAGGGTTCTCCCATTTTGCTGGATGGCTCCTCTCCCCTGAGCTTTCCATCTGGCTCCACCAGACATTTGGAAGTCACTGGCTGGCTTTCACAAAATATCAGATGAATGCATTGAAAAGAAAAGAGTTCAGGGCTTTGCATGTTTAACCCCCCAGTTCCCAACTAGTTAAGTTTATCTCATGTGGCACAACTGAGGAGAAGAACTGCTATCAGATCTTCACTGGTGGACCATTGAATTGACTCATTACATTATCTTATCTTTCTAAGTCTCAGAATAATATGTTTTCCTCTGATAGTGTAAGATGCATTTCAAAGGACGTGGGTACTATGGCAAAGAACAGCTGGATTAAATATGTTGTCAGCTATCCATTGCCATTGTCCCCTAGTCCTTTTACATAAGGCAACCTGGAAAAGGACCTGGCTGTGTAAGAGGAAACAGCTGCTTTGCTCGTGGGCAGTCCAAGCAATTTTTGTACAGAGATGTTTCACTGTGGTCGAGACTCACTAAGAGACCTCCAAATGATTCAGTGAGCATCCCACAGTGGCATTGGCAAGTGCAAAAACCTCTTGGAGAAACATCGTTTTGGATGCTGGGGAGAGGTGCCGTGAAACCTGAAACACACATATGCCCAATTCTACAATGGAAATAAATTGTGTCTGAAAATGAAATGGGCAAAACTTCATCTCTCTTCCTTGTTTTGTTCTGTTTTATAATATTAGCAGAGATTTGTGTTGTTCACATTTCCACGCAAGCAGCAAATTTGGAAGCAAAGAACTTAGCAGCCAGAGCATATTAATTGTATGTTTTCTTTTTAAAGGGCAAGTTTCTAGCCTTTTATGAATATGCCAGTAGGCTCAAAAATATTTTAAAATTATTATTATTATTATTTCAAAAACTTATATTCTTAATCATTTTTATACAATCATACCTCTTCTTATATTAGCTTCAGGCTACGTGTTTTCGGGTTGTAGACCCGCGGGAAACCCGGAAGTACCGGAATGGGTTACTTCTGGGTTTCGCCACTCACACATGCACAGAAGCACTAAATCGCATTATGCGCATGCGCAGAAGTGCCAAATTGCGCTGGCGCAGACACGGCGCTTCAGCTTGCAAACTTTGCAGGTTACAGATGTGCCTCCATCATGGATTACGTCCACAACCCAAGGTTCCACTGTATTAATATTTGACTAGAATAGCTTGACTAAACTATAGCTTCACTTTTTAGCTTCACTTCTAGCAGGGAGGGAACTAGGCAGACGGCCTTCTCGGTAGTGGCACCCGCCCTGTGGAACGCCCTCCCATCAGATGTTAATAAGCAACTACCTGACTTTTAGAAGACATCTGAAGGCAGCCCTGTTTAGGGAAGTTTTTAATGTTTGATGTTTTATTGTGTTTTTAAAACTCTGTTGGGAGCCGCCCAGAGTGGCTGGGGAAACCCAGTCAGATGGGCGGCATAATAATAATAATAATAATAATAATAATAATAATAATAATAATAATAATAGCAACAACACAGCAACAACAACGACAGCAGCAGCAGCAGCCTCCATTTCGGCTGGAGCTGCATTCTGTCCCTTCAGGAGACTCGTTGACACATCTTAACTCCCACAGAGCCTGGGAACAAAGGACCCAAAGGCAACTCCATTTCAAAATGGTGATTTGCAATTCAATAGTTCTCATGTGATCTAAGGTTAAACACTCATGTATTAGCTAGCAGAGAATAACATCAATTATCACCCCATCTAAGAGCTCAGAGAAGCTTCTGTTTTTCCATAGCTTCAATGGAATCTTCCGGTTAAACCCTTTCAGCATACGCATAGGCATTTTCCATTTCAGAGTCAATTAAACAATTATACTTAACATATTGTCTCACCCCATATATACTTGGTCTATTGCCACTCTTTACAAGTGAAGGCCTCGTGCAAATAGCATCTTATCAGGATTGGAATGCAACCTGTTGGAATTCTCTTATTAAGTCAGGTGCCATCTCTGTTGTCTTTTAGGCAGTGGCAAAGCTACCTGCTCTGGTACCGGGAGCGGCATACATCCGGGGGCATGGCTGGTGTGCGTCCCAGGGGGTGTGGGGCACGCGTTTGGGTGTGTGTGCGGTGAGCACTGAGCAGCCTGGGGGGCGGCCACAATGTCAGCCCCCGGGATGGAACCCGTGATGGACCGCTCCCTCCGCCCCCACCTTCGTCCGCCAGTGCTTTAGGTACCTACGGAAGCCTTCTTTAAACAACTCTTTTAAGTAGACACCTTTCCAAGTCTGCATCTGTGCTGGAATTGTGTTTAGATGTCTTAATATCTTTTATTGTTTGTGCCTTTGCCTCCCTGGACTCCTTTGGGAAGAAGGGTGGAATATCAATCTAATATAATTCATGATGCGGTGCTTAATCTGCTGCTAATGCTTTTATCTGCTTTTTTGCATCTTATTTATTTATTCACTACTGTCATTTTATAGTTTTAGCGTTTTTTGTCTCATCTAATTGTTTTGCTTTACTGAGAATCTTTAACAGTCCTTGGGAGGGTGCGTTATCTTGGAAAGTGGTTTAAATCTTCATTAAACAAACAAAAGGCCTCCCTGTCTCTTGCCCCTTCCCTCAAATTCCATTCTTTACTTCCTTCAACTTCTCTACTCAAGTAACCTCTGGGTATTTGTCAGCTTCCTGCTTCAATGGTGGGAGGAAAGAGAATGAAAACAGGCTTCCTGACTAAAGATTAATTTTGGATGCTGAAGGGGGGAGGTGCAGAGGGAAAGACAGGTGGCAGTTTTATTTTTTTGTGGCAAAGCATGCTTCATGCATTTAGAGCTGCATACAAAAATCCAGGCAGACTTGACATCTTTTTAAGACAAAGAATGATAAGGCAGCGAGGAAATTAAGGAAGAGAAAGTTTGGTGCCGAGTAACGTTGGTAGTCAAATATAACACTAGATATTTATGAGTGGATAATAGAGGTAGACTTGGTATTTGTGTTGTGTGCTTGTGTGTGAGAGAGAGGGTGTGTGTGCTTGAGTGGAAAATGGAGAATAATAATGTACACATGCAGCTCCCCCCTCAACTCTTATTTACAAATGTCAACTCAGTACAGAACAGGTGCTAGATGGCTTAAAACAATAGTGCAATGACTGAATAAAAAAGCTGTTTTGCTTCATGAGAAGAGAGACTGATATGTGTTTCCCCTGAAGAACGTCAGATCTACCAGCAGGTGAGGTGCCTCTGGTTTTTTGTTTTGTTTTGTTTGTTTGTTTTTGCCTATTCTGTGTGAGCTATTTGCCTATGTTCTTAATGTGCTGGGAAAGTTTAAGGATGTATTTAAATAATGGACAAGACTTGGGAAACATCTTCTGCCTCTTGCTCCATTACACAAGTCCCAGATTGCTTTATGTGGAAAGTTCTGGAGATTTATGTAAAAAACATTGGACGTCATACTTATGTTCGTGTTCAAGGAGACAGAGAGTAGCAGGTGCTTGGGTTATTAATATAGTTCGGACTAAGATTCATTCGTTCCAGATTGATGCCTTAGCTTTGTCAAAGTGGAGATGCCTTGTGGTCTGTTGGCCTTGTGGTCTGTTGGTCTACCCATATTTCACAGGCATCCTTCCTTTCTGAACATGGGGGATTTTTGTAAGGATGTTTATCACAGTGCCGTCCCAGTTACCACTGTGACGTGCTCCCATACAAAAACTGTGTGATAGGAAACGAGTGGGAAAGCGTCAAGGACCATGCTCCATGAAGAACACTGGTTTGGAGGGAACTGTGGTTTCACATTTCCATGAATATTTTATTGTCTGAAGAAATGGATGGTGTGCTTTAGGTCAGTTTTGAAACGGTACGTTACGTTTCCTCCTAGTGCTCACAGCAGAACATAGAGCCATCACTACAGTTTCACTATGTCAATTGTGGCTGTAGAGTTGCTGCATTTTTTGCAGATATATACAATTGTCCCACAGTGGTCTGTGCCCTCACAAAACATTAAAAGCTTGCTCAGACTTGGGTTCTTTCTGGTGCAGGGAGGGACAGGACAGAAGGGGAGTTGTCAGTTTTCTTAAATAAAGCAAGATCTGGAGGGAAACCACAGAACCTCTATTGAGGTCAGGAGCGGAGAACCTATAACCTGTCAAAAGTTGTTTGATTCCAACTCTCTTCAGCCACAGCCAGCATGTGGTCAGGGATGATGGTCAGTGATGATGGGAGTTGTAGTCCAGCAACATCATTAAAGCCACGGGTTATCTGCTTCTTCTTTAAATATATGGTTTTTGATGATTACATCTCCCTTGATTTTTTAAAAAATATGTTTTGTAACATATTCCTCTCCCCCTCCTATTTTATTTGTGAAGAATATGGTTCTTGAAAAGTAGTATAGAGATATGTTAATTAAAGAAATAAAATTTGATAATAATATGATTTTTTGTGATTTACCCTAGGCACAGTCCATTTTGGGAAAGAAGTGTATAAACTGAATGAAATGAAATGAAACTATCAAAGTTTTCCATTGTTTTGGCTGGCCCTGGAACTTAGAGGAGACTCTCCAGTGCGAATGAATGAGTTTGTCACTGTCAAGGAATGCTAGAAGACCACAGTGATACATGCCCAAACCAAAACCACTGTGGAAAAATCTGACTTGTTAAAAAAAACAGATGTATCTGATAATAATTCTCTGATTTTGACAGAAAATTACCTCCTGCAGCTCTCAGGTTTTACTGATTTTATGTACAATTGCCCTCAAATCCTAAATTTAATTTAACCCTTAATCCTAAATCTAACCTCAAATTTTAACCCACACTATTTATGCCTCGACCCTGGGGATTTTTACTTGTAAACTAGATATTTAGTAGCATAGTAGCAAAAAAATATGTGTTGCAGAGATCTTTTGCAAATGAACATGGCACAATAAAAATCATGTACACAATATAAGAAGTAAATTTAGCAACAGCAGCACGACCGGCTCTATTTCCCCTTTAATAATCTGTGCAGGTTTTCGATAGGGCATTAGTCCCTGTGATAATAGCCACTGCTGTAATCATATCCACCTTGATACATGGTTTGACAAAAAATGAAGCGTTGACGGATATTGCTCAGAAATACGTATTTAGTTAGTTCACCCACTCTGACTTTTGCCCATGGTACTGTCGGTGTAAAGACATTTTCTATTCTCAGGTGAGAGCTTAAAAAGTGGACATGGAATTTGTGTGTCATCTGAATCCCTTCAGGGAAGTTTTTAATGTTTTATGTTTTATCATATTTTTAATATTCTGTTGTGAGCCGCCCAGAGTGGCTGGGGCAACCCAGTCAGATGGGCGGGGTATAAATAAATAAATAAATAAATAAATAAATAAATAAATATTATTAATGGTTTTTGCAAGAAAATCTGGTTTAAGATTTGATTTAAAAAAAACGATCCCTCCCGGTACAATTCAGAACTAAAATTTGATCCTGCCCCCTCCCCCTAATTTCAGATTGCTGCAGTTTCCACAATAGGCCAATATATTTTCCTGCCTGCCTGAGCCGCACTTAGAGAAGCACAAACATAGTGGTCCCAGGTTTTTGATAGGCTTCATTTCACTGTGCTGCTACCCCAGTTGGGCACAGTGCTGCAGTGCTGTGCAAAATCCTCCAGCATGACTTACGTTGCAACCTGCTTCCCCTTCAGCTGGAGTGGGTGTTTGTTTTGTGCTTAGGGTATGGAATTTCACAGAATATCATCCTCCCAGGTTTCTCAAAACACACATTTTGGGCTCCTGTCTCTTGAAAGGCAGGATCGAAAGTGCAGGGATGTGCTTGCTTTCAGGAGAACCAGGAGATACGGATGGTGGTGCCCACAGAGCTGTTAAGACCGTGTTCATGGAAGACAATCTTACTTGTCTATGAGTGATCGCCGAAGAAGAAAGACTTCCAGGACTTCTTTCTAGCCAGAGCTCCCCAGAGCTCCCCCCTCCCCCATTCCTTTGTGAGCTGTGATGGCTCCTCATGACCCTGAGGTTTGGGTGGCCTTCACTAGGGACTGAACTTTAGTGTGGAAGTCCCTGCCTGTAGAAGTTCAGCAGGAACCAGTCCTCCTCCTCCTCCTCCTCCTCCTCCTCCTCCTCCTCCTCCTCTTCTTCTTCTTCTTCTTCTTCTTCTTCTTCTTCTTCTTCTTCTTCTTCTTCTTCTTTCCCTTCAGATGTCTTTTAAAAACCTTGGTTTAGGCAGGATTTTACAACATGATTCTGCACCCCCTCTTTTTGCTGCTAAGTATTTATGGACGCGGGTGGCGCTGTGGGTAAAAGCCTCAGCGCCTAGGGCTTGCCAATCGAAAGGTCGGCGGTTCGAATCCCCGCGTCGGGGTGCGCTCCCGTTGTTCGGTCCCAGCGCCTGCCAACCTAGCAGTTCGAAAGCACCCTTAAGTGCAAGTAGATAAATAGGGACCGCTTACTAGTGGGAAGGTAAACGGCGTTTCCGTGTGCTGCGCTGGCTCGCCAGAGCAGCGATGTCACGCTGGCCACATGACCCGGAAGTGTCTCTGGACAGTGCTGGCCCCCGGCCTCTTAAGTGAGATGGGCGCACAACCCCAGAGTCTGGCAAGACTGGCTCGTACGGGCAGGGGTACCTTTACCTTTTATTTATGGATAGTTTTACAGATGTTGCTGTTGATTTCCTTCTTATATGCAGTGCTTTTTTCTGAGGGGACGCAGGGTTATGCATACCCCTAAACATTTTGTGAACCCCGATTTGAATTATAAAATTACGATGGTGATTTTCTTGAGACAAAATGAGAGTACCCTTAAATATATATATTTTTTAAGAGAAAAAGCACTGCTTATATGTTAAAATAATAGAATCATAGAATTGTAAAGTTGGAAGGGACCCTGAAGGGAATCCACTTTCCTTTTTTTAAAAAAATAAAAAATAAAAGTGCAGAGTATAAATTCACAAATAAATAAAGCAGAGGTCTCTGTTAGAAAGAAAGGCTGTTACATGAAAGTGATCTTTTTATCTCCTAAAGTTTTGCTACAGTGAGTTGCCTGTTCCCTTTCCGGGAATGATTATGTGAAGCTCAATGGAGTGGGACTGTAGCTTAATGTTAGAGCTTGGTTTCATGCAAATGTCCCATGTTCACACACACATCCGCTGCATCTGCAGTTATGGCTGAGAGAGATTCCCGCATGAAATCCTGGAGAACTGCTGCCGATGTGTCAACAATAGAGTGAGATGGATGAAAGGTTTGGCTGAAGCAACTTCCGGTGTTCTTAATTTGAAGGAATTATGCAGAGCGATGGCAACAAAGAGCTGAATTTTGTATGCCAATCCAGAAAAGGAGAAGCTGGTAGTGCCAAGGGAGAACACCACCTTTGCTCACATCCCTGCAAATAGTTTTTGTATTGGAATGTAACACTGTGGCCGCTATAGTATCCACAATGACTTCCACTGCTGCAAAAACCTTTATCAACACCGGGCACACTGGTTGTTGGAGGAGGGAGCCTGAAACGTTGCAACCACAAATAACAAATTCTGCAGCTGAAGGATCTTCTTCTTCTTCTTCTTCTTCTTCTTCTTCTTCTTCTTCTTCTTCTTCTTTGCATCCATTCATTTACAAGCTCTTCCTCTGGCTTACACAATAAGCAGAGCTGTTTTTCATTCATGTTTCCATTGCAGATCTTGGATTTGCAGTTTTTGATGCAGTGCTCTGAGAATCCTGGACACTGACTTCATTTTTTTAAAGGGCAAGTTTCTAGCCCTTATGGCTGTGTAGGTCAGGGATAGCCAATGGGATGCCCTCCAGATATTGTTGGACTGCAACTCCCATCATCCCCAGCTAGCATGGCCAGTACTTAGGAGTGATGGAAGCTAGAGTCTTGCAGGTCGACTACCCCTGGTAATGGGTGGAGTTGCATTTGTGCATGGAGAAAGCTTTGAATTAGATTTAAATATCCAGAATACCTCCTGCTGCTCCGCATGAGTAGCAGAAACCAAATAGATTATGCAAAATTGTTAAATTTGCACAAATTACATTTTGTGCTCTCTCTCTCTCTCTCTCTCTCTCTCTCTCTCTCTCTCTCTCTCTCTCTCGGAATGGAGAGTACAGAGCCCAGTATCTAAAAAGCTGTTAAGAGTGGCATCTGAAATGTAGATAGGAAAATGCAATAGTTATTGCAGTCTAGATTTCCCAGTCATCTCACATTCTGGGCCGAGAGGACTAACTTCCTTGACTCTGATGCTTTTATAAAGGAACACTGCGGGGAAACTCATCTTATGGTCATTTCCCCACCAAAATGACCCTCATAATTGCCTACCCTCAAAAACACCCCTGCTGCATTCTGCCAGCTCTGGTATCAGTTAAGTTCACCTTTGAGAAACTAGACAGGAGGGTGCCCATTTTCCTTGTTGCTCTGCCCTACATACTCTCCTTTCATTCTTTAGTCCCTTCATCTCATCCCCTCAAGTGACCTCAGAGTGTTTGCCAGCTTCCTGCTTCAACGGTTGGGAGGAAAGAGAAATAGAACAGGTTTCCTGTCCAAAATTAATTTTGGATGCTGAGGGCGGGAACAATGGCAGTTTCATTCCCCTTTGCCTTCTCTGCAGGCTTCTTTGGTGGCAAGCTTACTACTCATATCTAGAGAGGTGTGTGACAGTCAAGGCAGAGCCGACACATTGAAAGATGAAGAATGATCAGGGTGAAAGAGTGCGTGAGGAAGAGAGGGCTCAGTGCTGTGTTATGTGAGGAGTCATATTGAACAGGAGATTGAGCTGTAGATTGACTGACAGAATAAGGTACAGGAGTGGTACATATGTGTGTACTTGAGAGGCAGAAAAAGATGAAATAATGCACTTTAAACTTGAACTTGTTCTACCATGGCATCAGCTATTTATCAAAATGGAAACTCTGTGTGGTGGATCTGTACCTTAGTGGCTTTTTAAAATAGTGTCATGGTTGGATTAAAAAAGAAAAGAAAATTATTTTGCTCTGGTAGAGCCCAAGAATATCATTTGATCAATCAATTTCATTTGTATCCTGTCCTTCTGCCAAGGAGCTCAGGGTGGTATCCAAGGCTGTTCATCCATTTTATCTTCACAACAATCCTGCGAGGTAGGTTAGTCTGAGAGATAGTGTACAAAAACTGTACATGCCTTCATGGCTGTGTGAGTGAATTGCTGCTGTTGCCTAACTGACCCTCACTGCATTTTCAGAGTGAGTTGTGCTGTTGCTTCTTTAGTCCTGACACACTCCTAATGCCCTTCTAAGTTTCATGCTGGGAATATATAAATGGGAGGCATATATTCTTCTAAATTATGGACAAGATACAGTTAGGTTGACTCTATCTCTCTGTCCTCTACTTGATTGTGTTGATGTTTAAGAAGTTCCAAGAAACATTTGCTTAGACTGTTTTAGTTCCAGACAAAAAATTGCTCCACATATTCATGAGGGGACGCGGGTGGCGCTGTGGGTTAAAGCCTCAGTGACTAGGACTTGCCGATCGAAAGGTCGGCAGTTCGAATCCCCGCGGCGGGGTGCGCTCCCGTCGCTCGGTCCCAGCACCTGCCAACCTAGCAGTTCGAAAGCACCCTCGGGTGCAAGTAGATAAATAGGGACCGCTTACCAGCGGGAAGGTAAACGGCGTTCCGTGTGCTGCGCTGGCTCGCCAGATGCAGCTTGTCATGCTGGCCACGTGACCCGGAAGTGTCTCCGGGCAGCACTGGCTCCCGGCCTATAGAGTGAGATGAGCACACAACCCTAGAGTCTGTCAAGAGTGGCTCGTACGGGCAGGGGTACCTTTACCTTTATTCATGAGTTAGTCCCATTACACTGGGAATATCACATGTGTGATGTTATCCTTCATCATTTATGTTCTTTATTTCTGAATGTGGGAGATTTTTGAAAGGGTGTTTGGTTTCCCAGTAGCCACAGTGATAGGTTCCTGTACAAAAATTCTGTGATAGAAAGCTTAGAGGGGGAGGATTAAGGACTTGGGGAAACAGCTGCACTAGGGTCCTGTTTGTGGGCAGAGGCATCTGGTGAACTACTGAGAGAAGATGCAGGGCTTTCAGTCTGATCCAGCAAAGCTCTACTTAACCTTTTATGTATAAGACAATGGTGACTTCACATTTCCATTAATATTCTATTGCCCTTTCTTTGTGGACTTGACCATAATCACTTGTTTGCCTGTCTGTCTCAAACTCTTCACCACTGCATGCCTTGAGTCATTGGATAGATCTGCACAGTACAAGATGGGAGAGGAGAAGCATTTGCCCCACACATTTTCCCTTCAAATAAAAAAATGTTTCATACATTCATGACTGATGTTAGCTGGATACACTGTGTGGTTATTTCTCATCCTCTGCTTCATCAGAATCATTTTCTGAACACGTAATATTTTGTAAGGGGGTATTGCCTCGATCTCAAAATAATTTGGTGGCTTCTTTTTCTCCAGTTCATTGGACATCCAAACATTGACCCCTATATTTGTTTTAAACTGTGTCTTTGATCTAGTATCTCTCCCATTCTGACCTGGAAGGGCTGGGTATGGGAAGAAGAATGTGAGAGACCATGGATTTCTAAACTGTTGTTGGCTAGGCATATTTTGTGAGATCCTGTGTGAGATCTTTCTGTTAGAAGCATTATGGATTCATAGTTATCATGCAATGCTGGTATAACAGTGAGAGCACAGTGATACAGGCTCAAACCAACACTTCCATTGGGACAAAATCTTACTAATATAGATGACATTTTGAGGCTACCATAGATGTCCCTGGTCATATTGCCTAGATTTTGATTTTGGCAGAGAGTTGCCTCCTGCATGAGTTCAGGGTATGTGCATCTTACATGTAATCCCACTTAAATCCAAAATCTTAGCTTTACTCTCGAAACTCCTGCAGTGTCTTTTCCACTGCCTATTTGCTTTTGGGGATGTGGAGGTGGGGAGAGACATGATGAAGGTTTGGTGGGAAATCTGATATATGTGGTAGCCCCTTTCATTCATTATGGCTTCCTTTTGTTAATGCATCTTTTAAGATTGCAAAGTTATCCCAGGAATCTCTCTGTATGAGTTCAGTTGGCCTTCTGTTCCATATTTGTTTAGACCCTTCTCTGTGTCACCTGGAAAGCTGTCCCCAAACTTGGGGGAGGCTCAGGAATGGCTGTTAGTGCCATGCAAGGAACTGCTGCTGAAATGGGGGAGGGGACAAGATATCTCTGTGCATGTGCAGAAGCACACATACACAACTAAGAACATGCTAGCACATATTTTGGCTAGCATAACAGAAAAAGGTCATTATTTCCCCCCCTGCAGACTCTCTTCGCACCTAAGCATGAATGACTGCAAAGCAGGTTTTGGATAGAGCATTCATCACTGTGGGAGCTCCAGCTACTATAGTATGCACCGTGATACATGACTTGACAAAATCTGGAGAATTCAAAAACACTGCTCAGCTGCAAGTGCTGAGACATGTCATCCACTCTTGACTTTGCCCCGAGGCACCAGGTTTCTTTGATCACAGATGGGATTGTAAAGTTTGGATGTGGCACCATGACTCCAGTGTTAACCTATTTCAGCCAAGGGGGGCTTGTCCGGCTTAGGTGTCTCATGGTGGACTGAGTGCAGGCTGCCTTTATACATCCCTATTCTGACCAGGTTTAACTGATCCACATATATACTTTGAGTTCAGTTGGGGTTAGATAAATCTATGAATTGTAGAGTTGGAAGGGACCCCAAGGGTCATTGAATCCAACTACATGGAGAATGTTGTTCTCAATGGACAAAGGTCTACAGGATGGTGGATTGGTCAGAGTTTTTGGCATGGTGTTTGTTACTGTGGTAGCCTCCATACTGTCGCACCGTGCTACATTCCTGTGCGCAAACTTCAGTCATGTTCAGTCCTCAATTAGAGCTTTAGCAAAACAACAACAACAACCCAAGTAAATGAGTACATAAGCATTCGTTTTTTTATTGTGCAAGAGAAGAATACAAATCTAAGTGCATAATGTCTTTGACTTGGTCTTGTCTCCCTTTGTTATTATATCAAGCTTGAAAAATGATCAAAGGTTTATCTAACTTTCAGTTTATAGACTTAAACAGGGATTCCCAATCAATTGGAACTTTTAAGGTTTAGTAGGGGAGATGTTTGTGGGTCGATTTTGGTCTGTTAAGAAATATATAACATGGCTATTACCCCGGTTGTCTTCCCAGCCCATCTGTAGTTAAAAGACTTCCATTCTTGTAGGTGAATGGTAGATTTTTTCACATAGGAACAAAGCTGATAACCTCCTGAAAAACCACCATGAACCATCACCCCATTATGTTTCTTTTTCTTTTTTAGTTTTTTTATTGCTTTTCACAAACACATAAGGATTAAACAATAAGAACCAAGCAAAAAGAAACATAGAAAACAAAACAAAACAATAAATAAAATGAGTCAGGGCATCAATATGCGCTTTGTAAATAAGACAACGTAAAATGTAGACATCACCCCATTATGTTTCTGAAATATTTGTTGGATGTAGAAGAGACAGAGAGAGCATCTTCCTGTATCTGTTACACCTGTTTTTGCTCCTTTGTGGTGTTGAGGCCATCATTTGGATTTTGTGGCCAGTGATTTATTTAGCCTACTTTTGTTTTGTTTTGTATTATGTGCTGAAAACTACTCTGTGGTCACTTCATTGTGCTGCAGTAACATTTATAACTGTGGTTAATAAATAAAAACAATGCACACATATGCCATTTTCTCTTTGAAGCAGTCTCTTACTGGATGCCAAAGATTTAAGTTTTATGTATCTTAGAAGAGAATGGTTAATGCTCAGAAGAGCTATGCAATTCCTTGGGCACTTATATACACCTGTTAAAATATTCTGGTTACCATGATTTGAGTCTCCAATCAGCCATGACACCTTAGGTCAGTCGCTATTTCAAAGCCTAACCTACCTGGATGGCTCAGTTGGCTAGAGTGTGGTGCTGATCCCCGTATGGGACAACTGCATATTCCTTCATTACAAGGGGTTGGGCTAGATGATCCACGGGGTCCCTTCCAACTCTACAATTCTAGGATTCTACTTCACAGGGTTGTTGTGAGGATAGAATGGGAATGGCTGAAGAATCATGCGCACCCCCTTGAGCTCCGTGGAGGAAAGGTACTAGAGTGAAGGAAGACTCTAGTGGCAGAGGACAGAATATCTTGGACCATCACTGCTAACTATTGGCTAACTATTGGCTCATATGCAGCCAGCATAATAAATCTGTTAGTTCCCTCTCATTGTCTCCAAAGACTATTTGTACGGGATTGTATCACTGTGCCCCAGCCCCAAACCACAATGAGGAGAGTCTTGACAAAAACTTCCTTTGCTCTCAGCTTATGGGCGTTGCTTCCTGCAAATAAGTGATGAGGGTCCCTGTCCTACAGATATGCACAGCTCTATGGTACACAGAGCAGCTTTCACCAGTCTGTGCTTGGTGTCATTGCAGTCTGCCTTGCAAAGTTTGAATGTAGCCCGTCAGCTACTGCTTAAGATGACTGCTCTCTTTTCAGGATTGCCCAGGGCCAATACACCATGTTTTTGTTCAACAATATCATGGTCCCTCTCCCAGCTGAATATTAATTTCTTCTCAAATTTATATCCCCACCCTTCCTCACAAATGAGTCCAGGGTGGCAAACAACAAGCAACAAAATAAAAAACAAACAAAACGAAAGCTCATTTGGCATCTGGACGGGGTATCTTAATGATCTGAGAAGTCTGTCTGATAGGAGATGAATAGGGTATGTGTTGCTTGCTGTTTTTAAACAAACACTCAAGGGAGAGAAAGTGTCCTCTGGAGGCTTTGACATCTTCCCAGAGCATACAGTATATATACACTGTATTGTCAGTCAATGTTGTTCGATGGGTAGGTTTTCATATGGTATTTTGGATTCAAGTCCAACCTCAGCTGTGATCAACACAGTATGACTGAATGGAAATTAGTTTCTTTGAACTGGTTTACGGTGTGATGCTGCCTGAACCAGTGAAAATGAGTCCATATGCACATCTGCATACCAGGGACTTTGTAGGCCCAACAACCTGTACTAAGAACATAAGAATAGCCTGCTGGATCAGCCCAATGGTCCATCTGCTCCAGCATCCTGTTCTCCCTAGATGCCTTTGGGGAGTCTGCAAGCAGGCTTTGAGCACAACAGCACTCTCCCCTTCTGTGGTTTCCAGTAACTGGTAAACTGATGCTGGGGCCAGTCTTGAGGAGCAGCACACCTGAAGAGTCCCTCTCCCGCTGTGTTATGGTATGGTAGTAAGGCATTTCTATCTTAGCTGGGCCCTCCAGATGTGCAGAGGCGACTCACCCTTGGAGTGCATAGGGAACTTGTGAGACCCAGCAATAGTAACATTAAGCTATGGTCCATACTCCCCTGTCATACTCCCCAGCAATGTGACCAATGGGAGGCTGAGGATGATGTGGAAGCATAATAGAAGGCGATATCCATGTTGCTTTCTTAGGAGTGGTTTTGTGGGAACCTGTTGTAGATGTCAAGGGGCCAGAGGTTCTTGTGCCAGTTTGAGAAAGGACCTGCCTGTACCAAATGATAGCATCGCCCATACCTGTGTGTGTCTCCATAAGGAGTTTTTGTATTGAGAAGTAACACTGTGGTAGCCATATCCCCACACAATAATTTGTGCCAGTACTAAAATGCTTACCAGCACTCAAGACAGAAAACCATCCTTTTGTATACAGATGCGGAAGGGAGAATGTATGGAATTCTGCAACCACCAATCACAAACTTCAGCATGGAAATATATCTAGTTCTGTTGAGTGTAAATATATTGTGTATGAAGGTAGCATATGGCCTTCCCCCAAGAAGTAGAATTTTGGTGTTTCTGGTGGTGTTCCATGTAGACCAAGTTCACTGTTTCTTCGTCATCCAATCCAACAATTATGGGGAAGGTCATCATGCAGTGACTTTTCTACCTCAAAAATTGGTGTATAAATTGACTTGAGATCTTAATTTTGTTCATCTCATTAATCTGCTTAACCACCTTCAAGATCTTTGCCAACATCCTGCTCAAACTGTGTGAGGAAACAGAAACAGAATGGGCTTCCTGTCCAAGATTAATTTGCGGTACTGTTAGAGACATGCCAGTTTTCTTTGCTAGTGACTTCAGTGGCAAAGTTGGCTTTGAATAAGCAGAGATGTAAACAGCAGTCACGGTAAATGTGACAAATTTTGAGGTGAAGAATTATCAGCTGGACACAAGGTAGATGGGAAGAGAGCGATTCATCTCAAGATATATAGGGAACCATATGGAGTTTCTTTTTAAAATAATACATTTGTGCATGAATATATCTGTATGTTGAAACTGAGTAGTAGATGGCTACACAGAAGCACAGGAGTGATCATGTTTTTGTGTTGCTGAGGAGAGAGGCTAATTTCACGCATATGCTGCAACTTTTTACAGTTGACTTTTTCAAAATGGAAGCTTGGTGTAGCTCTGCATCTTGATAATTATTTACAATATATAAATATATTCAAAGATTATAAAGCTCTTTTGCTGTGTGAGACAAGAAGCCAACAACATCTGCTTGAACATCATCAGGACATAGTAAGGTGAGGTGCCTTTACTGTCCTCCTTTTGACTCTGATGTTTCCATTTGAGGTACCCTGAAGATCTTTCAGCTTCCTTTGAAACCTGAGATGGGAAGCATAACTATTAGTGCAAATCACAGGCAAGATTTGGACAGATCTATCATCTATCTAATCTCATCCTTTGAGTACTGTGTGTGGAGGAAAAAATCAGATATATAGAAGAGGTTGAAGAGTATGTTTAAGAACTTACACACATATGAGTTCATTGTTAAGTTTATGTTGAAAGAGGGAGAGGCATTTGCCTTTGTAATTTTGATTCAACATGCATGATTGATGTGTTAGGGAACAATGCATCCAGCACTGTTTATCTCAGTGGTATCCTTTCATTCTGAAGACAGAAGATTTTGTAAGGGCTTTAATCACTGTGCCGCTACCCCCGTATTCATCACAGTGATTCACTCCCATACAGAAAGATGGAGTGTGTGGTGGGAAAGTATAGGCAGGATATCACAGATTGCTCTAAGAAAAGGTTTCTTAAGGGACAGTGACTTACAAAGGTCAACGGCAATTCCTTTTGCCTGAGATGAAATGTTGAAGAAATTTTTGGCATACTCTTGATAAGTTTGAAAAGATATCCTAGGTGCCCCCCCCCCCCGCAAAAGTTCACAAAGTGCTTGCTACTTCTGGAATGTGATTTATTGATGTGCTGTCCCAGTCTGTTACACCGTGCTCTGTAAGCTCAGAAAAAACAGAGCCTGTTCAGATTGGAGTTCTTTCTGGGGCAGGGCTGTAGCTCAGTGGCAGAGTCTTCGCTTTGCATGCAGAAGGTCTCAGGTTCAACCCCCAGCATCTCCAGGTGGAGTTGGGAGACACTGAATCCCTAGAGAACTGCTGCTGGTCTTTGCAGAAAGCAATGAGCTAGATTGAACAATGATCTGACTTGGTATTTATGAAACTTTTCAGCATGTTATCCAACTTTTCAGCATGTGACTGAAACTGTGTCTTAAGCAAATAGCTCTCTCCTCCTGAGTTGGGAAGGTTGAGCATGGAAAGAAAAAGGTGAACAATTCTTTTCTTTTCCCCTTCTTTTCTATTTTTTTTTAAATTACCAAATCTCTATTTGCATATTTGCTACCCATAAATTATATTTACCTAGGTGACTATGTCTATTGCAAAAATGAGCCTACATTATGTGTGTGTGTTTATAATAATCACCATAATAGTAAATATCCATAAAATAAAACAACATTCCTCTTGGAAGAGGTGCAAGCTCATAGAGTTGGCTCCTCACTAGGAAGTTAGTTGCACTCAGATTTCCCACTGGAATTAATGGGCGTTAAATCACTGCTAACTTTTCCCATTAATCCCAATGGGACCTATGTAAATACAGCCAGATTTGTGGTTTAGTCATGCTGGCCATGTGTCCCGGAAGTCTGTCTGTGGACAAATGCCAACTCCCTTGGCCTGAAGCAAGATGAATGCTTCACCCCATAGTCTTAACTGTCCAGGGGTCCTTTATCTTTACCTTATTTTACGCAAGAGTACTGAGTTCATCCCTAGTATGCTTGCATAGGATTGCACCCATAATATACATTTCCTTGACATATTAATTAAAAAACACACACATAGTTTTAATGAACTATAAGGGTCCTTTACCCCTAAACAGGGTCCAAAGAGAAGTAGCAATCCATGTATGAAACAGAATAAATGATTTAGCAGGAGCAGCCATTTGAAACAGTTGTCTGTACATAATCTGATGAGGTTTTTGACAGGAGACCCATCATTGTGTAGGGCCAGCTGCCCACACAGTGCTACATGGCTTGGCAAAATCTAGAGGATCCCACAAAAATGCTCATTGAGATCGTCCATCCACTCAGGCGTTTGCTCATGGCTCCCTAAGCAAAAGTTGTTGTCATTTTTAAATGGGGTGATAGAAAAGAAATTTCCAGGGAGTCGCTGATCATTTAAGGCCAATGGAATCTCTTTTATCTTAGATGGTTGGTAGAGTTGGCATGGTTTCCTTTGAACATTCTTACTCCATGTTTTTCATCTGGTCACATTCCATAGTTTCCAAATGCTTCAAATTACATTAATTAAACAAACAAAGTGATGAACATGTGACCTTGGGCATGGTTGTGTGAATTCCCCTGAGTTTCTTGTGTGCATAAGAGAGAGAAACAGAGAGGGAGAATGGTGAAATAAGAGAGACTGAGGAATTGGAAGCGCTGAGGTATTGAAGGCTTCCACACAACTCATTCTCCTCTGAGTCCCACTAATTTAAAGTTATTTCCTTCCCAGTATGTTTGTTTACGATTCTGGCCATGGGGACTGCTCTGGGCATCTCTGGGTATACAGTCGGCCTTCTGAGTCACCTCTTGCTGACAGCAACCTCCATGCCATGCCACCCCCTCAAAGACACCAAACTTGGGAGAGCTTCCAGAGTGGGCTTTAGCTCAGCGCAGTGAGCTGCCACCAGAAACAAAAAACATCACAGTGCTTAAAAATAGTCACCATAGATTTTTGATTGATGTATTCGGGAACACGTAGCACTTAAAACAACCACCACCACAATTTGCCAAGTCTCTTTTCTAACTAACTCTGTCCCACATGGAAAAAGTATGACTTCATGTTTGCAAAAGGATCTAGTCACAATCACATTTCATCCAGTTGTTGGTTGATAGAGCAGGTTTTTGATGGGGCACCCATCACTGTGGTAGCCACTGCTATAATAATACACCATGATACAAGGCTTGACAAAAATCTGAAAGATTCGACAACACTTTCAAATTTATCCTTCGTTTTCCATTGTAGAAAGCCAGCATCAAAGTGCTTTCATGACTCCAGTTCTTCCATGAATGTAGGTCTTCTAGGAGATGGTTGACTGGTTGGACAGATAGTGTTTGGACATGGTTTATGTTACTGTCATAGCTCCCATAACTATAGTTAGCACCATGATATTTCCCTATACCAAAACCATTGTAACAGGTTTGCCGACCGGTTCTGTCTGAGAAGTAATGAGGAAGGACTTTCAGCTATGTGTCAGCCTAATCCACAAGTTTAAAACAGCAAACCTGCAGGTTTAGATAACCTTCAAGATATAAATAAACTGAGAGCTCAAAACAAATGGAAATCTCATTGCCTAGAGGAGGAGAAACTTTGGGGCTCTCTTTGATCTGTCAAGGAGCATCTATTTTTTTTTAAAAAATTTTTTATTAGTTTTTCACATATAAAATAAAAACAAACAAATCACAATACAATAACATACAAACATATAAACATGTATAATTTCATAATCTTATTTTCATACACCTTACTTCTTGGACTTCCCCATACCACCCCTTTTCTGCATCCTTATTTCCAATTTTTTCAGCAACCCTTCAATCATCCAATTATTCAGATCGTTTCTTTTAGTTTTCTGCCTTAACTTATTAATTACAGCTGTAATTCTTTATTTCCCGTTTCCCTGACATCTTAACATTCATCAATTTTACAACAATTTTTAAGATATATCTTAAATTTCTTCCAGTCTTCTTCCACTGTCTCCTTCCCCTGGTCTCGGATTCTGCCAGTCATCTCCGCCAATCCCATATAGTCTATCACCTTCGTCTGCCATTCTTCCAAAGTGGGTAGTTCTTGTGTCTTCCAGTACTTTGCTGTCAAGGAGCATCTAAGGTGGCCACTGACCAACTTACTTGCACGGTGGAAGATGTCCAAGCAAATCCTCTTAATTCACATTTCTTCACAAAGCTTTTGTCCTCACCTTCGCCAACATTCACTACAGTGGATGCAGTTGGCTTTAGGACAGGGATAGGGAATCTTTGACCCTCCAGTGTGGTGTGGTGGTTAAGAGCGGTGGACTCGTAATCTGGTGAACCGGGTTCGATTCCCCGCTCCTCCACATGCAGCTGCTGGGTGACCTTGGGTCAGTCACACTTCTCTGAAGTCTCTCAGCCCCACTCACCTTACAGAGTGTTTGTTGTGGGGGAGAAAGGGAAAGGAGAATGTTAGCTGCTTTGAGACTCCTTAGGGTAGTGATAAAGTGGGATATCAAATCCAAACTCTTCTTCTTCTTCTTCAAATGTTGCTGGACTCCAGCTCCAATTAGTCTCAGCCAGCATGGCCAAAAGTCAGGGATGATAGGAGTTGCATCTCTGCCTTAGGGGGTTTGTAAAAATCAGTGTGTATATGCATTGCATCTGGCATATGAAGATTTAAAGGTATTGTGTATAAAACCTGAAATAGCATTCAGAGTCAACATTTGATGTGAAACTTGCAATGATTTGTGATTGAAATGGGGGGCAGAGGTAGAATTACCACATTTCAAATTGCTACTGTTTTAGCCATGTGGCATTTTTGCTGGTTAATATTGCTCTTAAAAGATTTTTGATAGACTTCATTTCACTGTGGGAGCTGCTACTCCATTGTACATGATGTTACAGAGCTGTACAAAATCCTATGGAAGGAATGATTAGGGGAGGTGCCACTTGCTTCTCATGCAATGATCTCATGAAGGATTTTTGTGGACAATTCCAGCCCAACTGGTGGTCAACCAGCTTGAAACAGTCCACAGGTCATGTACTAGGGCCTGTCCGCTGCTATCCTTTGGTTGCCTGATTTTGAATTTTTACTAATCATAATTTTTTAAAATAATAATAATTTTATTATTTATACTCCGTCCATCTGGCTGTGTTTCCCCAGCCACTCTGGGCGGCTCCCAACAGAACAGAGTAAAACTTCAAACATAAAAAAACTTCCCTAAACAGGGCTGCCTTCAGATGTCTTCTAAAAGTCAGATAGCTGTTTATTTCCTTGACATCTGATGGGAGGGAGTTCCACAGGGTGGGTGCCACTACCGAGAAGGCCCTCTGCCTGGTTCCCTTTAACCTCACTTCTCTCAGTGAGGGAACTGCCAGAAGGCCCTCGGCACTGGACCTCAGTGTCTGGGCAGAACGATGGGGTTGGAGATGCTCCTACTACTTGCCCTGCTTTTGGCATCTTCTAGGGATTGCCCACGATTGTTTGAGGCAATGGATAGTGTGTAAGGGGGGATAGAAAATACAGTTTTCAGAGGAGAGTGCTTGAGAAATTGATTTTATTCTTGCAACTGAACATCTGATGTGAAACTTGGAACCATTTTCAGCTGATTTTTTTTTTTTGGGGGGGGCAATTGCCACATTTAAGATTGCTACAGTTTTAGTGGTATGTGAGCCAGTGTGGTGTAGTGGTTAAGAGCGGTGGACTCGTAATCTGGTGAACTGGGTTCGCGTCCCCGCTCCTCCACATGCAGCTGCTGGGTGACTTTGGGCCTGTCACACTTCTCTGAAGTCTCTCAGCCTCACTCACCTCACAGAGTGTTGTTGTGGGGGAGGAAGGGAAAGGAGAATGTTAGCCGCTTTGAGACTCCTTAGGGTAGTGATAAAGCGGGATATCAAATCCAAACTCTTCTACTCTTCTATGCCACTTTCTTCTGGGTAAAACTGTACTAGCAAGCTTTTTGATAGGCTTCTTTTCACAGTGGTAGCTGCCACTCCAGTATTCTACACCATGCTGCAGAGCTGTGCAAAATCCCATGGCAAGATTGGATATTGCAGGGACCACCTGTTTCTCATGCAGTGTTTTCATGAAAGATCTGCCTAGAGCATTGTTGACCAACTGGTGGCCAACCAGCTGAAACTAGTCCACTGGCCATATATTTGGGCCTGTTAGCTGTTATCTTTGTGTTGCTCAATTTTGGATAGTTACTTTCCCTGGTGTTGGCATCCACCTGAGCTTCAACCCTGAACTGCTGGTGGCCTGAGGCAGTGGATAGTGTATCAGGATAGTGTATCGGGGGGGGGGGGATACAGTTTTCAGGGGACAGTGCTTGAGAATTTTATTTCATTTATTTAATAGAATGTATATACCAGTTAATCATCAAAACCTCAGAGCAGTTTACATAATATATAACAATATATAATATATTAAAAGTGCTGGTAAGATCAGAAGTCAAATAAAATCAGCAGATTTAAAAATACACCTTCTAATACAAAATGGCATGCTTGTATGTATGTATGTATGTATGCCCTGCCCTGCCCTTCCTCTCAAATGAGCCAATGGTTAAAAACAAATGTGTGCTCACTTTACATGATTGGGTAGACTGGCTTAACCAAAAAACGTTTGGTAAGTGAAGGCACCTGCCTAATTTCAGTAGACAGGGAGTTCAAAAGTGTACAGTAGGTGCTGTCACACTGAAGGATCAGTTCCTTGCACACGTGGAAGGAATATTATGTTTTACTTGGAGGAAGTGAAAAAACAGTCTGTCTAGATTTTTGATTGGCCTGCTAGAAAAGCAGTCTTTTTTTTTAAAAAAAATGCCGCAACTCTTTCCCACTTAAATCTGTCCTGCAGAAAAATGATTGTTTCATGTATGTAGAAGGTAGGATTTGGATGTAACTTGATTTGATCAAGATTTGTGTTGGCGCAGCAGTTTTTGACAGAGCATCAATCACTGTGGTAGTTGCCATAATATGCACCATGATACATGGCTTGGCAAAATCTGAAGGATTCAGGAACATGTTCAGGTGCCATTGTAGAAAACCAGCACCAATGGGTTTTCAAGACTCAAGTTCTCCCATGAATGCATGTCTTCTGGGAGATGGATGGAGTTTGAGCATGTTGTATGTTCTTGTCATAGCTCCCTTAACTATAATAACACCCTGATATTTCCCTGTACAAAAGCGTCTGCAAAGTTGGTGTGAATGTTCTGTCAGCGAATGAGTGAGCAAGTATATCATGTCATCAACATCCTCAAGTTAAAACTAACAGCAATGTTTATCTTATTCATTATTGTTATTAATCTTTTCAAGTTTGTATGCTGCTTTTCCATATAAATATGATGTGGGTGTAGTTGACTTTAGGACAGGGATAAAGAATCTGTGGCCTCCCAGATGAGGTTGGACTCCAGCTCCCATCAACAGGGCCAGCACGCCCATGTGGCAGGGTTAGGCAACCGCCCCAGGCAGCAGGATCCACAGATACGGCCTCCAAGGAGCACATTACCTGTCACAGTCTCAGCAGCAGCACACACCTTTGGCAGCTGGATCTGCCTCCTCGTCAGCAGCCACTGTCCAATGCTGCCTCCATGGCCGGCTCTCAATGAATAGGAGACATTTCTGGTCTCCTCCCATCTGCTGTTCCAGGGGAGGTAGAACAGCACCCATTCACTTTATGCTGAACCTTCTAACTTTTGGCTCAGGCGTAGTGAATGGAGTTTTTGCATAGGCATGTAAATGGAGCCTTGACGATAACTTCAATTTCTCTCCGAATTTTTTTGAGACAGTGATCTGGGTGCTCTAGATATGCATTGCTGCACTTGTATGTAGAGGAGGTTGTGGTGATCTAGAACTCTTCATTTTCCCATGCAGGCTTCCCAGAAAGCTTTGGGTGTATTTGTTCACCTTCTAAGGATAGTCCAGAGCTATCATGGGACATATTGGTACAATAGCTTGACACCATGTGTCCCCCACTGTGATATGTAGTTCAACAAAAACCCATATAATACCTTATTTTTAAAAGGTTGAAAATTCACCGTGATCCAGAAAGCAAGGCAGAACACACACACACACACACACACGCACGCACACACACACACACACACACACACACACACACACACTTGCAACACTGTCCTTTGGGGCCTTACTGAAATCAACAGGACTTAAGTTATTAGTAAATTTCCCCATTGTTTTCACTGGGTACTATGTTCAACTGACATTGGCTGCACTCCTAACCCCACTTACCTGGGAGCAAGACCCACTGAATTCAATAGGGCTTACTTCTGAGTAGAATTAGTCCAAAACCGTGCCCAGATGTGAAGTAGGACAATAGCATGTTCCCAAAAGGAACATGTTTTGTTTGCCAAAAGGAAAGGAGTGAACACTTACACATTTGAAGAAGAGCATTTCAAGATTTAGCAACTTTCTATAAATAGGTGCATCACAATCTTGTGGCAATGTGGTCATGCAGGTTGGCACATTGTTAGCACAGATTTTTATGGGGCATGGCTGCCATCTACTGGACAAGCAAAAGAGCAAAGAATCCTTTTCACTGTGACTACCAATAGCTGCTGCTTTTTCCTTTCCTTAGCAACATAACGAGTGATAACTGGGTTAAGCAAAGAAGTCTCCCCATCTGACCCTAGGCAGGAAAGAGCTGGTCTTCCCTGGTTGCTCTTTCAGAAAGAGGTGACTACATAAATTAAATACTTTCCATTGCAGAAGAGTTTTGCATGTGAATAGGAAAGTCAACACACGGACTTGGGCGTAGGCATTGTAGTGTTTACTGTGCTCTTCTTTCTGATGATGGCTCCTCTGCAGGCAAGACCAAGGAAGCCCTGGGCCTAGTTGTCTACCATCACTCAACCAACCCATCTCTACAGTTTGCTGGGCCTTAGGATGGCCTCCTTCATCTCTTCTGTTCTTCAGCTGCTGGACAGCTCCTCCCAACCTCACACAGGGCTGATTCACATCCACTGCACAGGCAATACTAATTTAAAATATACCACTTCCCCCAAAGGTTCATGGGAACTGTAGCAGCTACAATTTTCAGTAAACTACAGTTCCCAAGATTCTTTGAGGGAAGTCATGCGTCTTAGATATGCCTTAGATATGCTTTGTGCTTTGCTGTGCTGGAGGGAGGATGAGGGGAAGGGAAGCATTGTCAGTATAATAAGGGTTTGGTTTTTTTGCAATTAACATATACATTGTAAGTATATGTTTCATGAAATTTAATAAAAATAATACCCCCAAAAAAACACCAATAGGATTGAGTCTTTTATGTACTATACTTAAGTGAGCCCCTTGTGCATTTTACTTATGAGGTTGTTCACTTTCCTGCTCACCAGAAAAATGGCAAATTCTGCAATACGGAAATACGGATTATTTTGCAAATGATGCAGTACGGAAGTTCAATATGCATACTGCGGGAATAAGCATGCATTCATTTGTGTGGCTTATGATTAAGCTGGGCTTTGAATTGTCTTCACTACAAGGTGTGCGTAGAATTTTGCAGTAAGGATTTAGCAACACAGTCATACCTCAGGTTGAATACGCTTCAAGTTGAGCGTGTTTGAGTTGCGCTCTGTGGCAACCTGGAAGTAACGGAGCGTGTTACTTCCGGGTTTCGCCGCTTGCGCATGCGCAGGTGCTCAAAATGACGTCACGCGCATGCGCAGAAGCGGTGAAAAGCGACGCGTGCATGAGCAGAAGTGCCATTACATTTACCTGTAGATGCTAATGGGGCTCCGGAATGGATCCTGTTCATATCTAGAGGTACCACTGTACTCCTGTGTCATTTTTAAATTATAATGACAAAGACCAAGTTGCTAGCCAAACTATGGTTCTTTTCCCACCTGAAACAAGTTGAAATCCCCCCTCCATATTTCTGTTTGGCAAGTCTGTCCACCTTCTTCAGTGGGTGGCATTGTGGGCGGGCCCTGCGGCCTCACCTGTAAACCGGCAAATGGCAGACTGGATTATATGCCTGCCATCTCCAATCATGGTGGGGCTGTGAGGGTGTGTATCTGGGCGTGGGAACAACTGTCCAATGGTGGCACTTGGCTCTACACCCAGGACCAGGATAAATTCCAGCTCTCCCTGGTCATTCGGCCTCCTTTTGTTTGGCAAGGCCCAACTGAGCTGATTTTCAAGAACTCATAGGGTGAAAGTGTCTCCTTGTTGCTTCATCTACTAAATAGTTATCCTGGTAATTATTTAATTGGTCTCATCCCATCTGCCCTATCATCCTCATGGGTCTTTACCAGCTTCTTCCTTTAATAGTATGGGCGGAAACAGGAATCACATGGGCTTCCTGTCTGAGAATAAATTCGGATGCAGAGAGCGAAGAGAATACTGCAGAGTCAAGAGGAACTCATGTCAAGATGGATAAGTAGATGAACAGAAAGTTATATAGGAGTGTACTTGGATTGCTGATCATCTGAATATACTAGAATTCCTCCTGATTTTGAAGATCACTGTTTTGTTTTGTTTTTTTGTTTTGTTTTGTTTTTAATAGACAATTTGGCATCTGCACCTTGGTGTTTTTTGATGAATCGCCTGGATTGAAAAGGTTTTGGATTGAGAGAGAACCACACTAATTTGCTCCTGGAGAACTTCAGATCCCTCAGCAGGTGAGCTGAGTTGTTCTTACTCTCCTGCTGCCTTCCTGACCCTCACTGATTTTTCTGTATGAGCTGAACTATTGCTCCCTCAACTCCCTACTGATTCTTTAAGATCTGTGTTAGGGATAAGTACCGTATTTTTTGCTCTATAAGACTCACTTTTTACCTCCTAAAAAGTAAGGGGAAATGTGTGTGCGTCTTATGGAGCGAATGCAGGCTGCGCACCTATCCCAGAAGCCAGAACAGCAAAAGGGTTTGCTGCTTTCACTGCGCAGCGATCCCTCTTGCTGTTCTGGCTTCTGAGATTCAGAATATTGTTTTTCTTGTTTTCCTCCTCCAAAAACTAGGTGCGTCTTGTGGTCTGGTGTGTCTTATAGAGCGAAAAATACAGTACAGTGGTGCCCCGCAAGACGGATGCCTCGCAAGACGGAAAACCCGCTAGACGAAAGGTTTTCCGTTTTTGAGTTGCTTCGCAAGACGATTTCCCCTATGGGCTTGCTTCGCAAGACGAAAACGTCTTGCAAGTCTTGCGATTTCCCCCCGCCTTTTCCCCCCTTTTTCTAAGCCGCTAAGCCGCTAATAGCCTTTTAGCAGCTAATCCGCTAAGCCTTTAATAGCCGCTAAGCTGCTAAACCGCTAATAGCGCTAATCCGCTGAGTCGCTAATGGGGTTGCTTCACAAGACGAAAAAACCGCTAGACGAAGAGACTCACGGAACGGATTCTTTTCGTCTTGCGAGGCACCACTGTACCTATATGGGATGTAAATATGCTTATTCAAATTACATCCAGGAGGTGGACAACAATATTCATTCTCTCTCTTTTTCTCTCTTTCTCTCTCTCTTAGTACAATACCTGACCCTCCAGATGTGGAAAATCATGTAGCTAAATAAAAATGTTCATGTGTGCATTTAAGATGCAGGAGAGCAAAAAACATTTGCTTGGCCCACTTCGATTCCAGACAAGCAGTTGCTTTGCAGATGTACAATCAACATGTTATAATGTCATAGAATCATAGAACTGTAGAGTTGGAAGGGACCCCAAGGGTCATCTAGCCTAACCCCATGTGAACTGTTACCGCTTCCTTCTCCATTAGTGTCTTTTCTTTGTGAGCATGGATGATTTTACTAGGGTGCATGTTGCAATGCTACTCCCAGGATCCACAGTGATGTATTCCTCTACAAAAAAAACATTGACTGTGAAATTCAAATCATGAGGGATACCATGTAAGCCTCCACTCCAAATACTGATGGAGCACTCATCAGAAATTTGGAGAGGATATGGGATGTTTCTTCTCACAAAAGAATATAGACAGATTAATACAATGTGAATTTATTTAAGTATGTGATCTCGATATGCAATCTATGAACGTGGGACTGTACATGTTGTTACTCTCTGGTACACAGCATTGTTCCTCAGCACTTTATATTTTGTCCCCAGCATCAACCTAGGGAAGGCAATGAGATCTCTTCTGATGATCTCATTTGGCCACTTTCTAATTTTAAGTATTTCTTATAAATTTCATTGTTACAAAACAACAACCCAGCATTGGTGGGTTTGATAAATCAATGAATGCAATTCTCCTTGGTCTACTGGATGAATAATGGAGTTTTGGGCTTGAATAGTGTCATTGTCAGACATCCCCAAACTCAGCCCTCCAGATGTTTTGGGACTACAATTCCCATCATCCCTGACCACTGGTCCTGTTAGCTAGGGATGATGGGAGTTGTAGTCCCGAGTTTGGGGATGCCTGGCCATTGTGGTAGTTCCTATAGCCATGACACACTCTTTATCCCAGGCAGATGTTGGTGGATTTCAATCCCCATCATTTCCTAGCCATGCTGGCTGGTGCTGATTGGAACTGGAATCCAGAGACATCTGGAGGGCTGCATTGGACAGAATCCATGCCCCCGGGTTCCTTAATGAGGAAGGGCAGGCAGAGGCTACAACCTCCCCTCCATCCAAACAAAGGCTTACCCAATGCCTAACCTCACAAACTTGTGACCATAGCTTCAAGGTAGGCAGAAACCAAATGGCTGGAGCCAATCTGCCAAGTGGAAAAAATTCCCCAAAATATGATGACCAACATTAGCCCATAGCAAGGTCCCGTAGCGCAGCAAAGCAGAAGAAGAGGCAAGGGATGGGAGATCTGGTGAAGGGAGTGAGAGGACAAACTCCCCGCCACACCATGGTTTAAATTCCCTGTGGCTCCACCTCCCATCAGTGCTGATTGGTCACCAGGGGGCGCCCCTTGAGTGGGGCCCTGCCCAGCACTGACGGTGTGGACAAGCAGCGGTGGGGAAGGCATCATTCTCCATCCCTGGGCCAGTTCACTGGGAGGGCCCGGGGCCCAAGACCCAGCTACAACACTGCCCACCGAATCAGGTGAGCGGACCTATCAAATCATCTGATGAAACATGACTTCATAGTTCTTCATCTAGCTTGAGGTGTGTCTTCAATGACTTCAATGGAATTTGATTTCATTGAGTGCCATTATGAAGGCATTTTGATGGTATTTACATAAAGACAAATGCTTTAATCAACTTGACAGTTAGCTCCATCTATTGGAGACAGATAGCCAGCAGTTCCTGAGCAGGTGGTTGAGACTGATTGTGGTTTTTGTACAGATGCTTGATTGCTCTGGCTCACTGTGCCATGCACAGTAGTATACTGCTGTGTCTGCAGTTTCCAGGGACCTCAACTGAAGATATACTTCATTTTTGGAGGTGTCCCTGGTGATGCTGATTCGACTTCCAAATGTTGGGCTGTATGTGGTGCCAGCACCATCTTCCGTGTCCTCAATATCCCCCATCCATTTCAGACCCTTCCCTGGAGGCTGCTGGATCCAATTCCAATAATAATCACCAACTTGAGCCCCAGAAACTGCACAGGTCAGCTTGAAGGAGTCTCCGGGCTTCACCAGTCCTGGACCAGACTCGATTATCTGTAGAGTGGAATATGTACCTACAAAAGAATGCAGAAGTTGTGTCATAATCGGGAGCCTCTTTGTGTTCTACGCAACATTTTGGTTTTATACAAAGGATAAATCCTCACCAGGAGAGCAGCTCAGGAGAATGAAAAAAAGCAATGGGAAACTCATCTTTCTTTCTTTCTTTCTTTCTTTCTTTCTTTCTTTCTTTCTTTCTTTCTTTCTTTCTTTCTTTCTTTCCTTCCTTCCTTCCTTCTTTCTTTCTTTCTTTCTTAGTACAAAACAAAAAGGGACTCAGCCAGTTCGCGGAACAATGCTGGATGGTTCTATTTAAGCACAAAGGGCCTGGTCAGGTGATTTGCATAGAGGGTGTTCAGTCGCATCTGGTCCTGCACTTAAGAAGCAGAGCGGATGAGATGAGACCTGCTTACGGGAATGACTCCAGTCAAGGTGTCGTGGGGCTGTGGGAGACACTCCCCAGTTTTTGCCTTCTACCCTAATTGCAGCTTTCATTCACAGTGCATTGTACCTTGCACCCCTAATGATGTTCTTTTTAGGAGCATAGGAAGCAGCCTTATACCTTGTAAGACCAATGCCCTTCTATCACAGTATTTCATTGCTGGCTTGCATGACAGAGCTCCTACTGATGCCATTCACCCTCCCATGCCCTTAAGGCAGTATCATTCCAGTACATTTGTGGGTGGGCAGATAGGATGGCTACTGCAACAAGGTAAGAATAGTTACAGATAGGTAGCCGTGTTGGTCTGCCATAGTCAAAACAAAAAAAATTCCTTCCAGTAGCACCTTAAAGACCAACTAAGTTAGTTCTTGGTATGAGCTTTCGTGTGCATGCACACTTCTTCAGATACACACAGTGTATCTTCTTCAGATACACACAGTGTGTATCTGAAGAAGTGTGCATGCACACGAAAGCTCATACCAAGAACTAACTTAGTTGGTCTTTAAGGTGCTACTGGAAGGAATTTTTTTGTGTGTTTATAAAGAGATGGAAATTTTGAAGGTAAGAATAGTGAGGTTCTTCCCAATTCAGGGCTCTATAGCAGTTATTATTATTTTCATTACTATGATATACGGTGGTACCTCAGGTTAAGTACTTAATTCGTTCCGGAGGTCCACACTTAACCTGAAACTGTTCTTAACCTGAAGCACCACTTTAGCTAATGGGGCCTCCTGCTGCTGCCGCACCGCCGGAGCACGATTTCTGTTCTCATCCTGAAGCAAAGTTCTTAACCCGAGGTACTATTTCTGGGTTAGCAGAATCTGTAACCTGAAGCGTATGTAACCTGAAGCGTATGTAACCAGAGGTACCACTGTATACTCAAGGCAGCTTACAGATAAAAACAAGAACCACTAAATACATCAAGAAATCAAACCTTAAAATACAATTGAACACTGATACAATTTAAACCAGGTACCCCAAAATTTGGCCCTCCAGCTGTTTTGGGACTACAACTCCCATCATCCCTAGCTAACAAGACCAGTGGTCAGGGATGATGGGAATTGTAGTTCCAGAACAGCTGGTAGGCCAAGTTTGGAGATGCCTGATTTAAACTATGTACATACAGGCAACTTGTGCCCCCTTGCACACATTCAATATGTGTGCTACCATGCACACGTGCCTCAAGCTGAACACAGAAGTGACCTGAAAATGCCACAAAAAGTGGCGGAATGGGGCAGGACAGGGGTGGAATGGGGTGTTTGCAAGCTTTTTCAATGGCGTTTCAAGGATACACAATTTCACTGATGCATGTGATGCCTTGGAACGTAACCCCCATGTAAATGGGAGATTGCCTGTATATGAAATCTGTTTAAAACATACTGATAATTACAATAAAAATGGCAGTATGCCAGCCCTTTCCACTGCAGCTGCAGTAAGCTCAACCCTCCACAAACCATCAAAGGCTTTTCTTCTCCTCAAATCGTTTGGCTCACATCGGATTTCAAGGAGGGGCGAGTGACCTTTCACTTGGGTTGTTCTTTCAGGCTTCCCATTAGGGCTTCTGGCTTGCCTCTGTCAGAGGCTGAACTAGATGGACCTTTGGCATGATCCAAATTTTAAAAGTTGTTTTGCTGTGCTTTGTCTTGTTCACGGTTATGAAGCTGCGTGACTTTTATAGATGTATCTGTGACTTCGAGATTAAAACGCAGTTTAATATAAATAAGGATGACAGTGCAACTCAGAATCACTTGGTACGATCAGTCGGTTGGTTGAAAAGGAAGATAATGGGTAACTCAAAGTCAATACTCTCCCTTTAATCACAACCTGTTTAAGAATAGAAATAATGTTCACCAATTTCCAGTACTGAGCCAGTTTAATGCAGCATTCAACTCGATGAGAAGTTTCGAAATGAATTTTTAACTTGGAAAAACATATAATCCCCAGCACCAGCATTGAGGACACAAGCCATTTATTCAACCCTCTATGGATGAACATTCCACTTACAGATTTTAACTGAAGACCCTTTACAGTCATTTTTCTGTTCTCCAATGCTCCACAGATACTGGGTCTCCTTCAGATGTGAGCTGGGATTTAGAGCTGGGTCTCCCACACCCATCAAAGGGGCTTAACTCAATGTGACTTGAAGCATTGAAGTCTATGGACGTGAATATCACCGTTAATGTTTCCCCCACTTTTCTTAGGCAGTTCTCTTTCTCTGTCCCCGACTGCTAACCCGGGATGGGAGGAAACACCTGGGAGAGGGAGAGAATAGAATATGGCATAGGTGGGTTTAAACTGAGGTGCTTTTCTTTTAAGCAGAACCAGGTATCCATAGTATATGACTTTCATGTCACTGCTTTCTAACCACTCCCTCCTTTTTGTACAGGCCTCTGCTTCACTCTGTCCCAATGTGTCTGACTGTTGTACAGTAATGCATGGCTGTGTCTGTAGTTGTCACAGAGCTCAGTCTCAGAAATGACTTGATTTGTGAAGAATCCACAGAGATGGCGATGAAGCATAGTATGAGCTTGCAGTCCACCCTCCCATCCATTCAAGCTCCTTCCCGGGGGGTCTGTCGTATCCAGTGCCACCAGTAGCTGCTTGTCCCGGGGACAAGTGTGCAGATTCACCCCCCCCCTTCGAATAAAGAGCTGCAGTCCTTATGTGAAAGTCATTACATGTAAGGCCAGGGAGCTCGAAGTTTTGAGGCTCCTTGGCTCCAAGAACCTCTTTTGTGAGACTTTGCATGTGGTTGTCAGTCTGGCGATTTGAGAGATCATCATCAACCTTTTATTCGACCGTCAGTCAGAAAAAAGTACATTTGTCAATACACAGTTAAAACATCCAGGAAGATTTTAGAACTTAGCCAACACTAAAATGGGCTAAACAGATAGCCCCATATCAATACAGTCAATTATAGTCTTGCGACGCTTAAAAGCTAAAAAAAGAAATTTGGCCACCAAGGAAGGTATAGCTCTAGTGACATTATTCAGCAAGTGTAAAACCTGGTTTTCTCCGGGTAGGAAGCTAAATTGACATAGGAGTGGGTCTGTAAAATTTTGTCTAGGCTCTGCATAAGAAGGGCAAGTCAAGAGAATGTGTTCGGTGGACTCAACCACACCCATGGCACAATGACAGGTTCTCTGGGCATATGGTACTCCCCTGTACCTTCCCCACAATATCGCAGAGTCAAGGACATTTAATCTAGCCGCTGTAAAAAGTCTGCGGTATTCCACATAGTGGATTTCTGCAAGGTAGGGGGCTGGTATGGTCCGATAAATCTGGTCCCCTAGGAACATCCCTGGTTTTACCTGGGCTATGTCCTCTTGTCTGGCAATGTCACTCAGTCTCCGGGAGATCACAGCTCTAGCTTGATTGTACGTCATAGACTCAAAGTAAAGGTGAGACAATCCGCAGGATTGAACCTCGTTAATGACCTCCCTTTCCCACAATGATTGGAAATCGTCCCTCAATATCAAGGGGGCAATACCCACTGGTTTAAAACAAAGCTTGAGCCATATCCAGAGCTTCGTCTTCAAGGCCACATACCGTAGAGCTTGCCAGCCGACCTCTAATCTCATAACCGCACCCGCTACCGAGGGGGGAATCCTAAGGATGGCTCTAAGGAATCACGTTTGGATAGAATCCAGTTTCAAAAAATCCCTACGGGAGCCTAAAGAGATGCCCACCAAAAGAAGGGGGAGGACTTTCATTTGAAAGAGTCTCAAAGCTATCTTCACTGATTGAGCCTGATTCTTAGCATATAGAGATCTAATCTGGATGGCTGCTTTAGATGCATTAGTTGTATATAGTCTCTATGGGCCAGAAAAGACCTATTTGACCGTATTACTTGTCCTAGATATTTAAAGCAGTTAACCTGCTCTAGGGGGGATCCCATTCATCGACCATCGATGGAGTCTCGGTCGGGCAGAGAAGACCATGATCTTGGTCTTAGCATAGTTGGGTTGGAGCTCATGCTGATCACAGTATTCATGTAGAGCTTGCAACATTCTCCTCAGTCCAATAGGGGATCTGGCAAGAAGTGCGGCGTCATCCGCATACAGAAGAACATTCAGAGATCGGCCTGCTAATTTGGGGGGGTGGAAAGCATCATTGGCCATGTGAGTCACCAGTGAGTTAATGTAAAAGCTAAACAATGCTGGGGCCAATAGACAACCCTGCCTTACCCCTCTAGTGGTGGTAACAGGGTTGGAGACTAGGCCTTTATTGTCTAGCCTGATTCTCAGAAAGGTGTTTGTATGGAGGCTGATAATCAGATGAAGGAGACGACGTATTTGAGAGATTGTTGTTTGCTTTGGAAAGGGTTGTCTCTGCTGCCACCTGCTAGACAAGGAGAATATAGCTGAGGGCTGGTCTGAGAGGTCATAAAAGTGATTTATTTCATATGGTTTATTAAGCATGGGTGACACTGTCATCATAACTGAGCCTAAGATGTGAGAGGCAATCACTTTTAATAACATTGAAAGTGGGAGCTGAGTCCATAAAAAACAAAAAGAAACCTAAGCCAATCTGAACACAGCGTACCCTCAACACTTCTCAGAATTTCTGCTGCTCAAAGAAAGTGTCTGAAGCATTTTGCCCTCAAAGGGGCTGCAGATATTCAGCACAAATTTAGCTGGATTCAGTGGGTGTCTGTTGGTGACAGGGATCTATCAGTTCATGTGCCAAGAGGTGGAGTCTGAGGGTGGATCTTGCAGGGATGCTTCCTTGCTTTGGTTCACTGTGTCTCTTGCCTCGCACAGCAAAATACACTGCTGTGTCTGCAGCTGTTGGGGAGCTCAGCTGGAGATACACTTCATTTCTGGAGATGTCCCTGGAGATGCTGACTCGACTTCTCAGTGCTGAATTGATCTCAGTGGTTCCTCCATTTGCAGTGCTGCGAATGAATGCTATCCATTCCAGCCCTTTCTCTGGAGGCTGTCGGATCCAGTTCCAGTAATAATCACTGATTTGAACCCCAGAATCTCTGCAGGTCAGTTTGAAGGACTCCCCAGGTTTCACCAGTCCTGGACCAGACTCAATTATCTGTGGAGTGGAGCAGATGCCTATAAAAGATTGCAGAAATTGTGTCATAATCGGGGATCTTTTTCCCTTGGGTTCAACATTTTTGTTTTTATTCCAAAGAATAAATCCTCACCAGAGGAGATGCTTAGGACAATGAGGAAAAGCAAAATGAAACTCATATCTCCTTCCTTCCTTCCTTCCTTCCTTCCTTCCTTCCTTCCTTCCTTCCTTCCTTCCTTCCTTCCTTCTCTCTCTCCCCCCCCCCCTTTTGCCTTCACTCTCTCCCCTTTAGCTTTAGTAAGGAGTGAATGGGACTCAGCCAGGCCATGGAGCCACACTGGACAATGCTATTTAAACAGAAGGAGGTTGGTGGGGTGATTTGCCTAGAGGGCGTTCTGTCATGTCAGGTCCTGCATTTAAGAAGCAGAGAGGAGAAAAGGAGACTCAGTTGCAGGAATGACTCCAAGCAATGGTTGGGGGGCGGAGGGCATCTCCCGAAATATTCCCTTTCACTGAATTGCTCTTCCACCTTTCATTCACACCGTACTTTCCTCACTTAAGCAGGTTCTTTTTTGAATATAGGAAGCCTCCTAGTTCTTTTAGGATCCTAGGAAAATTGCCTAGTAAGTCCATCTAACTTAGTGTTAATTAGACTGGCTGGCAGCAGCTGTCCAAGGTTTGTAACTGGGGAGAGGACCTTTTGCTGATGCTTTTTGCTTGTTATTTGCTATGGCCTCTTTGAAGGAGGCAAATATGCAGATCCCTAGAATGTAGAGGGAAAGAGAGTAAAGTGCTCATAAAAAAACACTTATTTTTGAAATGTATTAAACTAGGGACCTCTGAGAACCTTACCCCACACCTCCAATTAAGAACTTCATTTCTTCTGAGGGAGAGGTTACATGCAAGATCTGAAATCCAGCTGCCCTCTTAGCTTTGGGGCTCTTTGCTTCAAACAAAATCTCTTGTGGGAGTTTGCAAGTGGCTGTGAGTCTGGTGATCTAAGAGGCTGTGGTTTTCTGTAGGAAGGAACATGGGGTGGTGGGTGAATCTGCTGCCACCTTTTGGACAAGGGGGATTTGGCTGAGGGCCAGTCTCAGATGATCAGTAATAACAAGCGAACTCCTTTGGTTGTCCCAGCATCTGATTGCACTGCTGTTGTTATTATGGACTAACAGGTTGGATGCTAGAATGAGAGAAACATCCCACCCTGAATTCTGAAGAGCAGCTTGTTAGTGCAATTCTAGACAGGTCTTCTGAGGAGCAAACTCAATTGATAGATTGAGCTAGAGATATATCAACATTAGTCCAAAGCCTTAAAGTGGGTTTATCCTCCCCATTCACTCCACATTTTTTCTGAAGTGGGGACTCCACAGAGAATAGTCTGTTAAAGATTAAAAGCTTCCCTAAACAGGGGTGACTTCAGATGTCTTCTGAGAAGCCACTTCTGCCTTGAGGAGGAGGTGGGGTTGCAGGCTTCTCGCCCCCCCACCAACATGCGCAGAGGGTGGGAGGGCAGCCCTGCATGACTGGATGATTCCCGGATGCGTCACACCCCTAGCCAGCCAATTGGGTTGGTCCGGGGGTGTGGCCTGCCCCATAAAAGCAGGACGCAGCCGGCGATCGCCCTCTTTGCCGCCTTCCAGCTGCTCTGGTTTTCCCACCCTCTGGCCCTTTATGGTTTTCTTTCCTTGACCTTGCTATGGACTTCGGATGGTCACTGTTGAGGGGCCTGGTAGGAATTTTTCCACTTGGCAAATTGGAACCAGCCACTTGGTTTTCGCCTGCCTCGTAGCAAATTGTCACAGCTTTCTGGATATTGGTGGTTAGGCATTGAAATAGTTCTGTAGATGGAAAGAGGGGAGGTAGCACCATCACCTGCCCCACATATTGAAGGGTAGTCTGTTAAAGGATTCCGGGGGCATGGCCCTGTCCGAAGCCTAAGGAGGTTAGGGCCTAAGGCATGCCCCGTATCGGTGACCCTTGATGTGCATCAGCAGGACTCCCCTTACTGGTGGTTAACCCTTCTTGGACTTCCAGCAGATGGGCTGGATTCAGATATAATCGGATAGGTACAATGCCTAAGACAATACCGCTCATCACCTGTAACTAATAAAGTTGTGGCCTTTTTTAGCCCATTAACCTTAATAATTGTGTCATGTGTCTTTATTTCTGGGGGGGGGGGTCGAGAACTCGCCACACAAGTCTGGTAGTTGTTGTTCTCTTTGACATCTGGTGGGAGGGCATTCCACAGGGTGGGCGCCACTACCGAGAAGGCCCTCTGCATGGTTCCCTGTAACTTGGCTTCTCACAGTGAGGGAACCGCCAGAAGGCCCTCAGCACTGGACCTCAGCGTCCGGGCAGAATGATGGGGTGGAGACACTCCTTCAGATATACTGGACCGAGGCCATTTAGGGCTTTAAAGGTCAGCACCAACACTTTGAATTGTGCTCGGAAATGTACTGGGAACCAATGTAGGTCTTTCAAGACTGGTGTTATGTGGTCTCAGCAGCCACTCCCAGTCACCAGTCTAGCTGCCGCATTCTAGATTATTTGTAGTTTCTGGGTCACCTTCAAGGGTAGCGCCACATAGAGCACATTGCATTAGTTCAATCAAGAGATAACTAGAGCATGCACCACTCTGGTGAGACAGTCCGCAAGCAGATAGGATCTCAGCCTGCGTACCAGATGGAGCTGGTAAACAGCTGCCCTGGACACAGAATTGACCTGCTCCTCTATGGACAGCTGTGAGTCCAGAATGACTCCCAGGCTGCACACCTGGTCCTTCAGGGGCAGTTACCCCATTCAGGACAAGGGAGTCCTCCACACCCGCCCGTCTCCTGCCCCCAAAAACAGTATTTCTGTCTTGTCAGGATTCAACCTCAATCTGTTAGCCACCATCCTTTCTCTAACCGCCTCCAGACACTCACATAGGACCTTCACCGCCTTCACTGATTCTGATTTGAAAGAGAGGTAGAGCTGGGTATCATCCGCATATTGATGAACACCCAACCCAAACCCCCTGATGATCTCTTCCAATGGCTGCATGTAGATGTTGAAAAGCATGGGGGAGAGGACAGAACCCTGAGGCACCCCACAAGTGAGAGCCCAGGGATCTGAACACTCCTCTCCCACACCACTTTCTGAACACGGCCCATGAGGAAGGAGCAGAACCACTGTATAACAGTGTCCCCAGCTCCCAGCTCCTCTAGACGGTCCAGAAGTATGTTATGGTTGATGGTGTCAAAAGCCGCTGAGAGATCCAGATCTAGGAAACAGCTCTCACCTTTGTCCCTAGCCTGCCGGAGATCATCGACCAGTGTGACCAAGGCAGTTTCAGTGCCATGATGAGGCCTGAATCCCGACTGGAAGGGATCCAATGGATGTCCGTTGAAGACAGAGAGCTGGCAGTGCCAATGCACATGGCAGAGTTGTACAGTGATTTTTGCATGGATACTTCCTTGCTTTGGTTCACTGTGTCTCTTGCACAGTAATACATTGCACTGTCTGCAGCTGTCAGGGAGCGCAGATGGAGAAACACTTCATTACTGTAGGGGTCCCTGGAGATGCCGGTTTGACTGCTCAGTGCCGGATTGAGCTGAGTGCTTCTTCCATTTGCTTCGGCCCGGATAAACCCTATCCACTCCAGCCCTTTTCCTGGAGGCTTCCGGCACCAGTTCCAGTAATAATCACTGACTTGAGCACCAGAGACAGAGTAAGTCAGTTTAAAGGACCCTGCGGGCTTCAGCAGTCCTGGACCAGACTCAGTTATCTGTGGACTTGAGAAGATACCTGCAAAAAAAGGAAACAAATTGTGTCATTATCCCTTTGTGTTGGGATCGACATTATCAGTTACCCACTAAACAAAAATCCTCACCAAGGAAGATGCCTAGGAGAATGAGAAAAACTAATATGGATCTCATTTCTGTCTGTCTGTCTGTGTCTCTTCTCTTTGTACAGAATGAAAGAGACACAGCCAGGCCATGGAGTAACTTCAGGTGATGCTGTTTAAAGAGAAGGTGCCTGGCTGAGAAATTTGCATATGTGGAATTGAGTTAAGAAGCAGAGAGGATAAAAATGGGGTGCTCTTGCAGAGAGGATTCCAAGTGACTTTGTATTTCATGGTCAAATAACATCCTCAGCACAGACTAATATTTGATATTTGGTTGGAAGCCGCCCAGAGTGGCTGGGGAGACCCAGTCAGGTGGGAGGGGTATAAATGTGGTCTCCTTAACCTTGGGGGCAGCCCAGCATCATTGCCATATGTGCTCTCTCGCATGCTCTCTCTCTCTCTGCTCCAGAGCTTTCCCTGCAAAAACCTGCTCTTTACCACAAGTCAATGCAAATGACAAACCCTGGAAAACCCACATTGCTTTTTATTGTGTACCTACTTTAAAGAATGGGTTTAAAAAAAGATAGCTTTAAAGTGTGGACCTGTGCTTGCAAAGTGTGGGGTATGTGTGGCTAAGCCCTGGCCGGCAGTAGCTCTCCAAGGTTTTAGGCAGGAATTCCTTCCCAGCCCTGCCTGGAGATGCCTGGGAGTGAATCTGGGATGTTTCTACCTACAAAGCACATGCTCTGCCCCTGAGCTACTGCCCTTCCCAAAATTGTTTGATCTGCATTTGAAGAAGAGTGGAGCAGAAATGTTTTACGGTGAGCAATCGAGCATAAAATATTGAATCTGTGTAGGAGGCCGAATGACTCTGCGCAGTTTGTGTCTGGATGCTCCATTGACTTGCCTCAGAGTGCTGCTCTGTCCCTTGCACAGTAATACACAGCGTTGTCTGCAGCTGTGAGGGATCTCAGCAGAAGATAGAATTCATTTTTGGAGGCGTCCCTGGTGATACTGATTCGGGAGCTAAACCTGGAATTGTAGTATCCGTTTCCTCCCGCAGCCACACTCTGAATGCCACCCAACCACTCCAGACTTTTCCCTGGAGTCTGTCGGTTCCAGCCCCAGTACCAGCCACTCACTTCAGCACCAGAGACAGTGCAGGTCAGCTGGAGGGGCTGTCCGGGCTTCACTGCTCCCAGGCCAGACTGGGTCAGATGCACACTGCAGAAGACACCTGAACAAAGCGAGAGAAATTAGTACCACTCCGTGGAGTCTCTCTGAGTTGGACTGGGCACTGCAGTCTGCTGAAAGATGGGGGAATTATCCCAAATTATTTGGACCCTTGCCTGATATTGGGCAATTTCTCCTTCCCCCCGAACTCCCTTGCATTATATCACCCATTGTCCATCCTCCCATCCCCAATACTCTAGGGATGGATTATTTTTTGTTTGTGAAAGAAATTTAATGTCCCCATTGGGGGACAATTGGGCCCAATTGTTTGGACCCAATTTTGTCCAATGTGTAATTATAAAATCCTCACCTGGGCAGATACTCAGTAAACGGAGAAGAAACATCAGAGATCTCATTTCTTTCTCTTCTCACTCACTCACTCACTCACTCACTCACTCACTCACTCCTCTCTCTTTCTGAATGAATGGAAGGCTGTGGAGCAACACTGAAGGGTTGTATTTAAAGAGGAGGAACCCGCCCGGCAGATTTGTTTAAAGTGAGCAGAGTATATGAAACAAGGAGGATAAAAGGAGGCTTTGCTCCTTAGATGGCAACAACACAATTTTAAAGCTGGGGTTTAAAGTTCTGGGGCTGTGGGTGTGATATGGAGGTTCTGAAGGTGTGGGAAAATGTATACTTGTTGGTGGGTTAAAACAGTTTATTGATTGCAGGGCCATTTGACCATCATCAAAATACAAAATCCAATTAATAAAACAATGTGCAAAACATCCTTAAGAAGAAGCAGATGAAAATAGAAAGGCAGTTTCTGAAACAGCTGTACAAATAAGAATGTTTCAGCCTAGTGCCCAAAATACAACAATATTGGGCTGCCTCTTTGGAATTGCCCCTCTGGAGGAGACTGCTTGGTTGATTTGCAGGGAAGGTGTATAATATAGAGATATGCTTGGGAAGCTGCCTGCCTGTTTGCTTCTGACCCCAAAACAAGGTGCTCACAGTCCAAGAGGTGGTATGCCTCTCAACACTAGTTCCTGGAAATCAGAAGTGGTGTGTGTGTTCTTGTGCTCAAATCCTGCTTGTGGGCTTTCCATAGGCATATTGATGGCCATTGTGAAAACAGGATATAGGACTATCAGCAAAGGGTCCCTCACTTCCCTGGAGAATGCAGTCTCTATGGCAGCCCCTAAGTTATGGAATTCCCTCTCAATAGACGTGCTTCTGCCTTCTTCACCATTTAGCTTTTGGCAAATGTTGAAGACGGACCTATTTTCTCTGGCCTTTGCCACCAGAGATGAGGGTTTCCAGGGCCCACCTTATACCTGTGATTGTGATTGTACTTGGTTTTAACTGTTTTTAATTTAATTTAATTTTAAAAGGGTTGTTGTAATGGTGATGATAGTTTGAAGAGGATAAGCAGAAAGTCCTCACAATTTCAAAGCAGACCTTGCCATCAGTGACAGGAGGGTAAATCTGCTGGATTCAGTCACCTCCATTACTCATTTGTTCCAAACTCAAGTTCCATTTTCCTCATTTCTGCATCAGTCTGATATACGTATGTTTCTGTGTGTTTACAAAAATTCATGTGCATATTTTGCGTGAAATCTCCCTGACATAATGCATTGCTGTATGTCATCTTTACCAACATTTGCATTTTGTACACACTTTTTCCAGATATATGGAGTTCCATGCCCTTTCTTTTAAATTGGAGAACTGCAATGCAAAATTGGGAGAAATGCAAATTTCAAAGGGTTGCTGTGTCTCAGATTGCATCCTGTTTCAAGAAGTGCAAATAATGTTGATTTGTATCAAAATAAAAACTGAACCACACTTCTACCTCATCCCTATCTGCAGGACATAGCCCTCTGTTCACATGAAATGCTGCCACTTACTGGTCTATAACTGGATGCACAATACCTTTAGCTGAATAAAAGGATCCATTTGTTAGAGTAATCACATTTTTTCTTCCACTTTCACAGTAAGCACAAGCCTATCAGGTTTCTAAATGAGCCTTGGGAGGCTCAATTTTGTATTTCCCTTTTTCTACTCAAGAAGGGTCGGAAGAGAGACTGGTGAGGGGAGTAGCTGGGGTGAGTCCTGAGGGCCACCTAGAGAGGCATGGAGGGCCACATTTAGCTCTTGGGTCTGAGGTTTCCCACCCCTGCCTTAATAGGACTCTGGTATAATTTCCTCCAAAAACCAAGAAGGCAAGACTTCAAAGCATTCCAAGGTAAATGTGTTTCTGTATTTGGAAAGAGAGAGAGACAACATAGGTATGACATCCTTTGGTGGAACCCAAACACAGTCCCAATAACTAAGGGAATTGATAGCCCATCAGATCTGGGAAGTTCAGAGGTACTGGATGGAGCTGGTACCCAGCTGGGAGAGCACTCTGCCTTAATGATTCCCTCTCTCTGAGGTTCCATCACTTATGGTCACTCTGCAACCAGTTATGGAAGCCCTTTACTCTGCACAGCTGTTCACTGGTACCAGTGATGCAAAGCAGTTTGTCAGCCTGTGTATTGGTCAAAGGACTGCCTTCCCACCCCAGACAGTAGAAGGACTCAGAATTTCTGATTGGAGAATGATGCTGAGCACAACACTTCTCTCATAATAGCCATTTCCTCTTCTCTCCCTGTATGCGAATTTGAACCATACCTGAGTAATGAAACCTGAGACTATGCTATGGGAATAAGCAAGTTTTCAATGGCTTTTGTGGAACTCTATGGGACAATGAATGTGTCCTCCATCAACCCTCATTGCCTGCCACAGTGATAGGATATATTGTTTAGGTTTATGGATGGACGCTTCATTGCTTTACTTCACTGTGTCTCTTGCACAAAAATACACAGCGGTGTCTGCAGCTGTCGGGGAATTCAGCTGAAGATACACTTCATTTCTGGAGGTGTCCCTGGTGACAGAAATCCGACTACTGAATGCTGGGTTATAATAGGTGGTTCCTCCACCTGCAGTGCTCCGAATACCACCAATAAACTCCAGGCCTTTCCCTGGAGGCTGTCTGTTCCAGACCAAGTAATAATCACTGACTTGGAAACCAGAGATAGTGCAGGTCAGTTTGAAGGACTCGCCTGGCTTCACCACTCCTGGGCCAGACTCGATTAGCTGTGGACTGGAAAGGATGCCTGCAAAAAAGAAAGGGCAGATGTTAGACTTCTCATATGACCTCACTTTGGGTTGAATTCAATATTTTTTGTTTTTACACTAGGCATAAATGCTCACCAGGTGAGGCGCTTAGGAGAATGAGCAAGATTGACAAAGATCTCATATTTCCCACCCCTTAATCACTCAGTCCTTTGTTTATTAGAAACAGGGTGTGTGAGTCTCAGTCAGGTCATCAAGCATCATTGAATGGCACTCTTTAAAAAGGAGGAGTGAGCTTGGCATATTTGCATAATGGGAAGTCCATCCAATTCTGTTCTGCATTTAAGGATCAGAAGCTAAAAGGAGGAGCACTTGACAAAGCTGCCAGATGAATAAACCATAAACCTACACAATTCATCTTGAACAAGATCAGCAGAAGACAAAGTAAAGTGCAGGTATAAATATGAAGAAGATCTGCAGAAGGGACATGGAAAAGAGTTAAGAGCCTCGGATAGAAGATCACCAGGTTGATGGACTAAATGGAATGGATAGAAAGGACTGACAGAACCCGAGACCAGGAAAAAGAGACGGTGGATGAAGATTGGAAGAAAGTTTAAAAATTCATTTAGAGAAATATTGTAAAATTAATGAGTGTTAGAAAAAATGTTGGAATGAAACTATTTGGCTTTAGTATAAATGCTATAAGGAGTTATGTATAAATAAGTTTTAAGTCTTAGGGCTTTTTATGGTAAGATAAGGTTAAAATAAATTAAGACAATTTAATGACAGAACATAGTGAAAGATGGAAAGGGTTTGCTGAGATAATTAATAACTGGAATACAAAAAAGGGAGGTGTGAGGAGGTCGATGAAACAAGATAACGAAAGATAAAGATTTGGGAATATTGGATTTGTTTTTAATTTTTTGTTTGCTTTTGTTTTTTGGTTTTGATGTATTGTGTGTTTTGTTCTCTTTTTTCTTTTTATTGACTTGTACTGTTTAATTTCTTTTTCTTTCTTTCTTTTCTTTTTCTTTTTTTCTCTGTAATTTTAAATTCTCAATAAATATCATTTTTTTTTAAAAAAAAACAACCTACACAATTCATCTTGACAAGGTTGCCAGATGAATAAACTATAAAGTAGTAGTATTAGTAGTGATATTTATATCCTTCCTTTCCCCCAGACTGGGACTCAAAGCAGCTTCCACAAAACTAATAAAATACAAAAAGCTAAAAACTCAAAGCAGCTTCCACAGAACAAAGCAAAGCAAAGAAAATGCAAAAAGCTAAAAACTTATATAAAAGATAATACATAAAAAGTCACCAAACTCTGATAGAACTAAAGCAACATAAAAACAACGTAGGCATTTAGAAAACCACACATTGAAGTTAAGCAAAAGTCTGAAACTCTCAGATCTCATAGTTGCTTCCTGTAAAACAGTCCCTTGAACTACTACGGATTGACACTTATTGATGTAAAATGGTCGACAAAATTGTCAGCAAATTAATATACCATTAGATTCAAAGTAACTTATTAACCTATCTGAAAGGAGTAGACTCTAAGGGTAAAGGAAAAAAATATATGGTTCTACATCTCCTGTATGATGTAGGATTCCTTGGAGTGGTGATACCTGAAACTGAGTTTGCTCTGATAAAAGGGAGAAGTGTCTTTATTTATCATTCTCTATAGTAGCAAACTCTGGCGGCGGTGAGCCCTGTCATCTTGAAGGAGAAATAGGGCAATCTAAAAATAAGGTATTGGCCTGTATGTACTTGGGAGATTCTTTAGATAAGCAGAAGTGTGGACATTTGTAAAATAATAATAATAAAAAAGAATCAAAACATGGAGCTGTGAGCTGTGAGGCTTGCATCTAGTATGTATGTTAGTGTGCGAGTTAGAAATTTATTTCTCCCCAGAAGAGGGCTCCCAAGTCCTGAAAGGAGAATGACTGACTGTAGCACCTCATCATATCCTCCAAGTGTCCCAGTTTTCCAGGGACAGTCCCGAAATTACAGGTGCCATCCTGGTTTCTGATTTGATCCCAGAGTGTCCCGCTTTTCCTTTCTTCCTCCCCTCCACATTTCGGAGTGTTGCGTTTGCAAAGTAAAGGAAGGATTGAACTCTGATTAATAAGAATACACACAGAGGCTTGAACCAGCAAGACTCTGGGAAGGGTGCGTATAATCGTGTCTCTCTCTGTGCTTGTCTGCCAGATCTCCGCAGCCCCTGGCGCAGGCTGTTTTATTCACAAAAGAACTTTTTACAAAGTGTTCGTAAGAACCAATCAGATTTCTTCTGAGCATTTCCACAAACCCACGTGGGGAGAAAGTTAAACCACTAAAACTAATTAAGCACAGGGTAAACAAAGAACAGAACTACCCGGAGGTCATAAACAATCAGTACACATGATAAGAAGGATGGCCAGGAGGACAGTGACCATTATCACCTTAATGTGAAACCTGTTTCCTGGCCCTAAGATCAACATCCTAAGATTAACAATCAGAAAACTACAAAGACGAAACTGCCCAGTCTTTGAGGACACAGGACGCCTGCCTAAGTGTGTACGTGATTTGTGAAGAGCAAGGAGAAATGGGCAGCAGAGGCAAAAGGGCATGAAAAGGCATGAATGTAGAATCTTATGGGATTTAATCAGAAATTATTGTCAATATATCAAACCCAGCTTTCATCGTGGACACGATGGCTTGATGTATATTTTATAATTCCTCATGGTAATCCCATCTGACCCCTACACGGAGAACAATTAAATGTGGGGTGTGTGTGTAGGTGCAAAAACAGAGTCCTGTTTGATTGAAAAATAAAATCCCTGAACCAAATGAAGGAAATGGTGAAGCGGCCATACAAAGCCCATTTTGAATGAAAACGTCACCAAGTGTCAGGGAGAAGTTTCCTGACGTAGAATAGCATGTCTCCATCTGAGAAATGTTGGAGGCTGTGACTTCATTGCAGATCTTCTGCTTTCCCCCCTGCTCCTCCCTGTATTGAGTCACAAGTGTGGGCAGTCACCATTCCGTCGTTTGATAGCAACACTGAATTCATTCCCACAAGAGGCAGTGATGGCTAACAGTTTGCATGGCTAGGCCATCATCAGGCCAGATGTCAGACAGCAATGTTCAAGGCCATGTTAAGGGGGAATGTACATATTTTGTCTGGGATGAAGCAGGATCTGTTTTCTCAGGCAAAGTGTTACTCAAGAAGTATCAGAAGGAAACACTTCCTCCTTTTTGTACAGGCCTCTGCTTCAGTCTGTCCCACTGTGCCTGTTGCACAGAAATACATGGCTGTGTCTGCAGCTGTCACAGAGCTCAGTCTCAGAAAGTACTTGGTTTGTGAAGAATCCACAGAGATGGTGATTCGGTTTTGGAATGATGCAGCGTAGTACGATCTTGCAGTCCACCCTCCCATCCATTCGAGCCCTTTCCCAGGGCTCTGTCGTACCCAGATCCACCAATAGGTGCTTGTCACAGAGCGCCCAGTGACCGTACAGGTCAGCTCGAGGGTCTCTCCTGGTCTCACTATTCCTGGTTCAGATTCCTTCAATGTGACCTGGGAGAAAACACCTGATGGGATTTGGGGGGAGGGAAAGAAAAGGAAAACCAGAGTTAGGCAGTAGGCCCAGCCAGAACTTGAAGGCTATTTCTTCCACAGTTTTACCATTGCTCGTTTAATCCAAAACACATGGGTCATGGGAATTGTTATACCATTAAGTATCCTATCTAATATTCAGGATAGTTCATTTGATAAGATGTGGAAGGGTTGGAGAATGTTTTAGGAGATACGTACCTGGGAGCAGGGCCAAGAGGAAGAGGGGGACAAAGGGCAGCATCATTGTTATTTTATTTTATCCAGAGAGGAGAAAAGGAATAATAGGAATGAAAAACAATAATGCTGGAATGGAGACAGCTTTTCTCCTCAGCTGCAATGAAGCTAAATTACCAAGGAGCCTGTTATTTGAATTTGGGAGGCAGTGAGAGAATTTGCATAATGTAAAAAAGGCCACGCATAATAAAAGCAGGAGCACCATTTAGAGCCTATAGGTGTCAGCATTACTTCTTGTGTTGAGCACATTGAGTGGATGTCTATGTAAACATACAACATAAATACCATATCATATATCCTCCAACATTATTCTGATGAAAATTGGGGTGCGTGTATTTTGGTATGGTGCTACAGTGCGAGTTACTTGGCTTGCACGAGAGTGTGACACCACTGCAAGCACAAGTGCTGGCTCATCCTTCTCCCCAAGCTCAGCGGAGCTGGAGGGGGGAAGCAGGACATTCTGGGACAATCTGGAGCCAAGATGGCTTCTATTATTCTGGGATGCCCTGGGACACCTGAAGGTTGTGTAATATAGCACTATGTGGAAAAGGATGGAACAGTGCAAAATGACACAAGACAACCATCGAGGAGGGGAGGAGAGCACAGACCAGATTGTGCTGCAACATCCATGAAGCCTTAGCAATGGAACTGTTTCTTGATGCCCTTTGATCATGATGGGCTGTAGGCTATGTTGGCCTCTAGAATGGGACAAGTGTGCAGATCCATTTTGCACCCCTTCCAATAAAGAGCTGCAGTCCTTATGTGGAAGTCATTACATGTAGGGCCAGAGAGCTCATAGCTTTGAGGCTCCTTGCCTCCAAGAACCTCTTTTGTGAGACTTTGCAGGTGGTTGTCAGTCTAGAGATGTAAAATTGTTGTTTGCTCTGGAAGGGATTGTCTCTGCTGCCAACTGCTTGACAGAGAGAATATAGCTGAGGGCTGGTCTAAGAGGTCATAAAAGCGATTTTTTTCATATGGTTTATTAAGCATGGGTGACACTGTCATCATAATTGAGCCTAAGTCAGAGCTGACTCCATAAAAGTCAAAAAGAAACCTCAGCCAATCTGAGCACAGCGTACTCTCAACACTCCTCAGAATTTCTGCTGCCCAAAGAAAGTGGCTGAAGCATTTTGCCCAAAAGGGGGTGCAGATATTACACACAAATTTAGCTGGATTCAATGGATGTCTGTTGGTGACAGGGATCTATCAGTTCCAGCGCTTTCCCTGGCGGCTCCTTGACAATTTATCTCTCTTCCCCACACACTAAAGTTACCAGATTTTTTTTCAATGAATATGGGAATACTTTTCAATTTCCTACTAAACAGATGGATTTTGTCAGGGGGCAGATTTGTAAATTGTGGGATTGTCCCAGGGAGCTTTCCCTGTGAAAACCTGCTCTTTACCCCTGAGTCAGAGCAAATGACAAACCCTGGGAAATCCACATTGCTTTTTGTTGTGTACCTGCTTTAAAGAATGGGTTTTCATTTGGTACAAAAAAGATAGCTTTAAAGTGTGGACCTGTGCTTGGAAAGTGTGGGGTATGTGTGGCTAAGCCCTGGCTGGCACTAGCTCTCCAAGGTTTTAGGCAGGAATTCCTTCCCAGCCCTACCTGGAGATGCCTGGGAGTGAATCTGGGATGTTTCTGCCTGCAAAGCACATGCTCTGCCCCTGAGCTACTGCCCTTCCCAAAATTGTTTTGTTCTGCATTTGAAGAAGAGAGGAGCAGAAATGTTTTACGGTGAGCAATCGAGCATAAAATATTGAATCTGTGTAGGAGGCCGAATGACTCTGCGCAGTTTGTGTCTGGATGCTCCATTGCCTTGCCTCAGAGTGCTGCTCTGTCCCTTGCACAGTAATACACAGCGTTGTCTGCAGCTGTGAGGGATCTCAACAGAAGATAGAATTCATTTTTGGAGGCGTCCCTGGTGATACTGATTCGGGAGCTAAACCTGGAATTGTAGTATCCGTTTCCTCCCGCAGCCACACTCTGAATGCCACCCAACCACTCCAGACTTTTCCCTGGAGTCTGTCGGTTCCAGCCCCAGTACCAGCCACTCACTTCAGGACCAGAGACAGCGCAGGTCAGCTGGAGGGGCTGTCCGGGCTTCACTGCTCCCAGGCCAGACTGGGTCAGATGCACACTGCAGAAGACACCTGAACAAAGCGAGAGAAATTAGTACCACTCCGTGGAGTCTCTCTGAGTTGGACTGGGCACTGCAGTCTGCTGAAAGATGGGGGAATTATCCCAAATTATTTGGACCCTTGCCTGATATTGGGCAATTTCTCCCCCCCCCCCCAAACTCCCTTGCATTATATCACCCATTGCCCATCCTCCCATCCTCAATACTCTAGGGATGGCTTATTTTTTGTTGGTGAAAGAAATTTAATGTCACCATGAATTGTCCTGAAGTTATTTCATCTTAGGCTCCAAGTGTTTGGACCCAATTTTGTCCAATGTGTAATTGATCCAGTATAAAATCCTCACCTGGGCAGATACTCAGTAAAAGGAGAAGAAACATCAGAGATCACATTTCTTTCTCTTCTCACTCACTCACTCCTCTCTCTTTCTGAATGATTGGAAGGCTGTGGAGCAAGACTGAAGGGCTGTATTTAAAGAGGAGGAACCCGCCCGGCAGATTTGTTTAAAGTGAGCAGAGTGTATGAAACAAGGAGGATAAAAGGAGGCTTTGCTCCTTAGTTGGCAACAACACAATTTTAAAGCTGGGGTTTAAAGTTATCGGGCTGTAGGTGTGATATGGAAGTTCTGAAGGTGTGGGAAAATGTATACTTGTTGGTTAAAATATTTTATTGATTGCAGGGCCATTTGGCCATCATTAAAATACAAAATCCAATTAATAATACAATGTGCAAAACATCATTTTTTTGAAAGCAGATGGAAATAGAAAGACTCAGTTTCTGAATGAGCTGTACAAATAAGAATGTTTCAGCCTGGTGCCCCAAAAACAACAATATTGGGCTGCTTCCTTGGAAATGCCCCTCTGGAGGAGACTGCTTGGTTGATTTGCAGGGAAGGTGTATAATATAGAGATATGCTTGGGAAGCTGACTGCCTGTTTGCTTCTGAGCCCAAAACAAGGTGCTCACAGTCCAAGAGGTGGTATGCCTCTCAACACTAGTTCCTGGAAATCAGAAGTGGGGTGTGTGTTCTTGTGCTCAAATCCTGCTGGTGGGCTTTCCATAGGCATATTGATGGCCATTGTGAAAACAGGATATAGGACTATCAGCAAAGGGTCCCTCACTTCCCTGGAGAATGCAGTCTCTATGGCAGCCCCTAAGTTATGGAATTCCCTCTCAATAGACGTGCTTCTGCCTTCTTCACCATTTAGCTTTTGGCAAATGTTGAAGACGGACCTATTTTCTCTGGCCTTTGCCACCAGAGATGAGGGTTTCCAGGGCCCACCTTATACCTGCGATTGTGCTTGTACTTGGTTTTAACTGTTTTTAATTTAATTTAATTTTAAAAGGGTTGTAATGGTGATGATAGTTTGAAGAGGGTAAGCAGAAAGTCCTCACAATTTCAAAGCAGACCTTGCCATCAGTGACAGGAGGGTAAATCTGCTCGATTCAGTCACCTCCATTACTCATTTATTCCAAACTCAAGTTCCATTTTCCTCATTTCTGCACCAGTCTGATATACGTGTGTTTGTGTGTGTTTACAAAAATTCATGTGCATGTTTTGCATGAAATCTCCCTAACATAATGCATTGCTGTATGTCATCTTTACCAACATTTGCATTTCGTACACACTTTTTCCAGATATATGGAGTTCCATGCCCTTTTTTAAAAATTGGAGAATTGCAAAGCAAAATTGGGAGAAATGCAAATTTCAAAGGGTTGCTGTGTCTCAGATTGCATCCTGTTTCAAGAAGTGCAAATAATGTTGATTTGTATCAAAATAAAAACTGAACCACACTTCTACCTCATCCCTATCTGCAGGACATAGCCCTCTGTTCACATGAAATGCTGCCACTTACTGGTCTATAACTGGATGCACAATACCTTTAGCTGAATAAAAGGATCCAATTGTTCAGAGTAATCACATTTTTTCTTCCACTTTCACAGTAAGCACAAGCCTATCAGGTTTCTAAATGAGCCTTGGGAGGCTCAATTTTGTATTTTCCTCTTTCTTCTTAAGAAGGGTTGGAAGAGAGATTGGTGAGGGGAGTAGCTGGGGTGAGTCCTGAGGCCCACCTAGAGAGGCATGGAGGGCCACATTTAGCTCCTGGGTCTGAGGTTCCCCACCTCTGCCTTAATGGGACTCTGGTATAATTGCCTCCAAAAACCAAGAAGGCAAGACTTCAAAGCATTCCAAGGTAAATGTGTTTCTGTATTTGGGAAGAGAGAGAGAGAGACAACATAGGCATGGCATCCTTTGTTGGAACCCAAACACAGTCCCAATAACTAAGGGAATTGATAGCCCATCAGATCTGGGAAGTTCAGAGGTACTGGATTGAGCTCGTTGAGGAGATTTCACAATGTGTATTTTGTGTGTACTACAGATTGAGGTTTGTGTTTTAACTCTTTCCTGATAGACACAGAGTGGTTGCAGTGACTGTTTAATGATGTGGTTAAAGTGTCTTAGATAAAGGGGGAGAGAGATACCTGCAGATATGTTAAAAAATGTTGTAAGCAGAGAACAACTTTTGGAGTGTGTGTGGATGAAATGGGGGAGGATGAGGAGATTTCACCCCTCCCATATCCAAGAATCTGCTGATGAGTCTGGTGATTTTCCAGAGAGGAGGGGCGGTGTTCTGCTCTCTACTTATTCCGCTCGAGCCTAACATGAGTCAGTCAGTCAGTGTCGGGGAGAGAGAGAGAGACTGAGTGTTAGAGATCGTGTGTATAGATAAGGTTGCTGCTAAGAGCAGCCGCAGACACTCAGTGCAGTTCAGCATTCATTTATGCTTAGACCTCATTTAGCTCTGTATATAGTTATGTATTATAGTTGTAGATAGAATAAAGAAGATATTCTACAGAGCTGCTCTCCGAGTCGTTTATGCTCTGCTATACTCTGCTATACTCTGCTGTGCGACGACTGTCTTCTTGTGGAAGTGAATCTGGTGCTCACAGCTCTAAGCTGTGAGTCCACAGCACTTTGACCTGTTCTTGTGTAGAAGGTGGTCTCTGGAAGTGCTACCCAGCTCGCCTGGCCCAGTCGGGGCTGAAGTGGATGAGTCCAGTTGGTGGCACTGGCTCAAGGGCGATGCTGACACTGGTACCCAGCTGGGAGAGCACCATTTCCCTCCCACCTCTGCCTTAATGATTCCCTCTCTCTGAGGTTCCATCACTTATGGTCACTCTGCAACCAGTTATGGAAGCCCTTTACTCTGCACAGCCGTTCACTGGTACCAGTGATGCAAAGCAGTTTGTCAGCCTGTGTGTTGGGCAAAGAACTGCCTTCCCACCCCAGACAGTAGAAGGACTCACAATATCTGGTTGGAGAATGATGCTGAGCGCAACACTTCTCTCATAATAGCCAGTTCCTCTTCTCTCCCTGTATGCGAATTTGAACCATACCTGAGTAATGAAAGCTGAGACTCTGCTATGGGAATAAGCAAGTTTTCGATGGCTTTTGTGGAACTCTATGGGACAATGAATGTGTCCTCCATCAACCCTCTTTGCCTGCCACAGTGATGGGATATATTGTGTAGGTTTATGGATGGACGCTTCATTGCTTTACTTCACTGTGTCTCGTGCACAAAAATACACAGCGGTGTCTGCAGCTGTCGGGGAATTCAGCTGAAGATACACTTCATTTCTGGAGGTGTCCCTGGTGACAGAAATCCAACTACTGAATGCTGGGTTATAATAGGTAGTTCCTCCAGCTGCAGAGCTCCGAATACTACCAATAAACTCCAGGCCTTTCCCTGGAGGCTGCCGGTTCCAGACCCAGTGATAGTCACTGATTTGGAAACCAGAGATAGTGCAGGTCAGTTTGAAGGACTCGCCTGGCTTCACCACTCCTGGGCCAGACTCAATTAACTGTGGACTGGAAAGGATGCCTGCAAAAGAGACAGGGCAAATGTTAGACTTCTCATATGACCTTACTTTGGGTCGAATTCAATATTTTTTGTTTTTACACTAAGCATAAATGCTCACCAGGTGAGGCGCTTAGGAGAATGAGCAAAAGGGACAAAGATCTCATATTTCCCCCCATTAATCACTCAGTCCTTTGTTTATTAGAAACAGGGTGTGTGAGTCTCAGTCAGGTCATCAAGCACCATTGAATGGTACTCTTTAAAAAGGAGGAGTGTGCTTGGCATATTTGCATAATGGGAAGTCCGTCCAATTCTGTTCTTCATTTAAGGATCAGAAGCTAAAAGCAGGAGCACTTGACAAGGTTGCCAGATGAATAAACCATAAACCTACACAATTCATCTTGACAAGATTGCCAGATTAATAAACTATAAAGTAGTAGTTTTAGTAGTGATATTTATATCCATCCTTTCCCCCATACTGGGACTCAAAGCAGCTTCCACAAAAGTCTGAAACTCTCAGATCTCATAGTTGCTTCCTGTAAAACAGTCCCTTTAACTACTATGGATTGACACTTATTGATGTAAAATGGTCGACAGAATTGTCAGCAAATTAATATGCCATTAGATTCAAAGTAACTTATTAACCTATCTGAAAGGAGTAGACTCTAAGGGTAAAGGAAAAATATATATGGTTGAAGCAGCACATCTCCTGTATGATGTAGGATTCTTTGGAGTGGTGATACCTGAAACTGAGTTTGCTCTGATGAAAGGGAGAAGTGTCTTTATTTATCATTCTCTATAGTAGCAAACTCAGGCGGCGGTGAGCCCTGTCATCCTGAAGGAGAAATAGGGAAATCCAAAAATAAGGTATTGGCCTGAATGTACTTGGGAGATTCTTTAGATAAGCAGAAGTGTGGACGTTTGTAAAATAATAATAATAATAAAGAACCAAAACATGGAGCTGTGAGGCTTGCATCTAGTATGGATGTTAGTGTGCGAGTTAGAAATTTATTTCTGCCCAGGAGAGGGCTCCCAAGTCCTGAAAGGAGAATGACTGACTGTAGCACCTCATCATATCCTCCAAGTGTCCCAGTTTTCCAGGCACAGTCCCAAAATTACAGGTGCCATCCTGGTTTCTGATTTGACCCCAGAGTGTCCCGCTTTCCCTTTTTTCCTCCCCTAAATGTTTCGGAGAACAATTAAATATGGTATGTTTATGTAGGTGCAAAAAAAGAGTCCTGCTTAGAGGGAAAATAAAATCCCTGGACCAAATGAAGGAAATGGTGAAGCTGCCATGCAACACCCATTTTGAATGAAAAGGTCACCAAGTTTCAGGGAGAAGTTTCCTTTTTAAAAAATAAAATAAAAATCTATTCAAAATTAAAACAAAACATATTATCCAGAAACATATCATCCTTATTTTTTTCCCCATTTTTCCTCCCTCCCCCCACTCTCCCACACAAAAACCACCCCCCCACTCCCCAACCTCCCTCAGTTCCATTCTTTGATTTCTCTGGCAAAGCTGAATTCTGCATGTTACAAAGTTGTATAGATCCTCAAACTATTTAGCTGATTATAATCAATAAAAAGTTTGTGAATGTTTATTCAAAGCAGTGAAGCTGCCATGCAAAGCCAATTTTGAATGAAAAAGTCACCAAGTGTCAGGGAGAGGTTTCCCGACGTAGAATAAGATGTCTCCATCTGAGAAATGTTGGAGGGTGTGACTTCATTGCAGATCTTCTCCTGTTTCCCCCCTGCTCCTCTTGGAAACCCCTGTACTGAGTCTCAAGTGTGGGCAGTCACCATTCCGTTGTTTGATAGCAACACTGAATTCGCTCCCTCAAGAGGCAGTGATGGCTAACAGTTTGCATGGCTAGGCCATCATCAGGCCAGATGTCAGACAGCAATGTTCAAGGCCATGTTAAGGGGGAATGTGCGTATTTTGTCTGGGACGAAGCAGGATCTGTTTTTCTCATGCAAAGTGTTACTCAAGAAGTATCAGAAGGAAACACTTCCTCCTTTTTGTACAGGCCTCTGCTTCAGTCTGTCCCACTGTGCCTGTTGCACAGTAATACACAGCTGTGTCTGCAGCTGTCACAGTGCTCAGTCTCAGAAAGTACTTGGTTTGGGAAGAATCCACAGAGATGGTGATTCGGTTTTGGAATGATGCAGCGTAGTACGATCTTGCAGTCCAGCCTCCCATCCATTCGAGCCCTTTCCCAGGGCTCTGTCGTACCCAGTACCAATAGTAGCTGCTTGTCACAGAGCGCCCAGTGACCGTACAGGTCAGCTCGAGGGTCTCTCCTGGTCTCACTGTTCCTGGTTCAGATTCCTTCAATGTGACCTGGGAGAAAACACCTGATGGGATTTGGGGGGAGGCAAAGAAAAGGAAAACCAGAGTTAGGCAGTAGGCCCAGCCAGAACTTTAAGGCTATTTCTTGCGCAGTTTTATCATTGCTCGTTTAATCCAAAACACATGGGTCATGGGACTGGTTATACCATTAAGTATCCTATCTAATATTCAGGATAGTTCATTTGATAAGATGTGGAAGGGTTGGAGAATGTTTTAGGAGATACTTACCTGGAAGCAGGGCCAAGAGGAAGAGGGGGACCAAGAGCAGCATCATTTTATTTTATTTTATCCTGAGAGGAGAAAAGTACGGTAATAATAGGAATGAAAACCAATAATGCTGGAATGGAGGCTGCCTTTCTCCTCAGCTGCAGTGAAGCTAAATTACCAAGGAGCCTGTTATTTGAATTTGGGAGGCAGTGAGAGAATTTGCATAATGTAAAAAACGCCCCGCATAATAAAGGCCGGAGCACCATTTAGAGCCTAGAGGTGTCAGCATTACTTCTTGTGTTGAGATGAGCACATTGAGTGGATGACTATGTAAACATACAACATATATATATATAATATCCTCCAACATAATATCCAACCACATGTCTCATGAACCCATCCAGTGCTTTTATTTTTTAAAAAATATATGTTTAGGCATCCTGGTAGTTTCCTACTCATATTGAAAGTGTGCCCATCAATGAGGCCAAACATAGATTTACAAAATATTTAGGGGTATGCGTACCCCTGCATCCCCTCAGAAAAAAAGCCCTGCTCCCATCAATGGCTCTCATGGAGCTTAGTGTCATCATGATCATAGCACCTGATTTTGTGGTTGAACGCATGGAAATCTACAGCATGAGAACCTCCCTCCTTATCCTCTTTCTATTTTATTAACACATTTCTCCTTGCTTGCAGCAGTTTGTGTCAACCTGAGAAGTTGAGAGTGGGGAGGAAGGAGCACAGTTTCGGTGATTCCAAAATTATGTGCTTTCTTTTAAGCAGAACCGAGCATCTATAGCACATCACTTTCTGTTTTCTAACCACTTCCTGCTTTTTGTACAGGCCTCTGCTTCGATTTGTCCCACTGTGCCTGTTGCGCAGTAATACATGGCTGTGTCTGCAGCTGTCACAGTGCTCAGTCTCAGAAAATACTTGGTTTGAGAAGAATCCACAGAGATGGTGATTCGGCCACGGAGAGATGGTGCATAGTTTGTGCTCCCAGTCCAATATCCCATCCATTCAAGCCCTTTCCCAGGGCTCTGTCGTACCCAGTACCAATAGTAGCTGCTTGTCACAGAGCGCCCAGTGACCGTACATGTCAGCTCGAGGGTCTCTCCTGGTCTCACTGTTCCTTGTCCTGATTCCTTCAATGTGACCTGGGAGAAAACACCTGAAGGGATTGGGAGAAGCAAGGAAAACTAGAGTTAGGCAGGGTCCCCCCTCCAGGCTTGAAAAGCTACTTCGTAAGCAGCCACACTATGGCTCCATTAATCCAAAGTACACAGATCATGTTAACATTATACAATTAAGATTCAGGACTATAATCCTGGGTGTAAGGGACAGTGAGCATTTGGGGAGATACCTACCTGGGAGCAGCATGAGGAGGAAAAGGGGGACATAGAGCAATGCCATTTTTATTCTAAGAAGAGAAAAAATAATAATAGGTCGTTGTTGGTTTTTTAAAAAAATAATCACTGGAACTAAGTCAGCTCTTCTTCTGAGCTGCAGTGAAGATGAAAGTCTCAGGAGGCAACTATTTGAATTTGGGAGTAGTGAGCAAATTTGCATAATGTAAAACACTCAGAGAAATGCACACTTTGGTAAATAGGCTCTCTGAAAGGCCATAAACCAGGAGCATCATTTGGAGTCAGACGGTTTTAGCATCTGTACGTTCCCATGTTGCTAGAAGAGTGTTGGGAGGAAGAAATTCAAATATATAACCCATTTAAATAGAATATCGTACCCCAAGGAGTGGGATGGAACCATACAGAAATGATAGAATCACCCACCAGGGGTTGAAGGAGAAGGCACAGACCAGGCGGTCCTGCCACATAAAGTCCAAACAACCGGTCTTTTTGCTGATGCTCTTTGCTTGTGATTTGCTATGGCCTCTGGAAGGAGGCAAAAATGCAGATCCCTAGAATGGGGAGGGGGAGAGGGTAAAGTGTGCATAAGAATACATTTATTTGTGAAATGTATTAAACTAGGGAAATGTATGTATTGGGCAATATCACATACAAAAAGAATGATGAGGCTAACATGCTCAGCTAAGAGGGATTACTCATCCTCAGAATTATCTGTGGAGAGCAGTTATGCATAAAGGATGGCTCAGCCGTGAAAAAAAATGAAGCCCAAATGAAGCAATTTATCTCTCCCCCCCCCCCAATAAAGAACTTCAGTTCTTCTGTGAGAGAGGCTACATGCAAGATCTGAAATCCAGCTGCTCTTAGCTTGGGGCTCTTTGTATCAAACACTCTTGTGGGACTTTGCAGCTGGTTGCAAGTCTGGTGATTTAAGAGGCTGTGGTTTTCTGTAGGAAGGAACATGGGTGGTGGTTGCCTCTGCCGCCACCTTTTGGACAAGGGGGATTTGGCTGAGGGGCCAGTCTCAGATGATCAGTAATAAGAACCGAACTCCTTTGGTTGTCCCAGCATCTGATTGCACTGCTGCTGTTGTTATGGACTAACAGGCCGGATGCTAGAATGAGAGAAACATCCCACCCTGAATTCTGAAGAGCAGCTTGTTAGTGCAATTCTAGACAGGTCTTCCGAGGAGTAAACTCCACTGATAGATTGAGAAAGAGATATATCAACATCAGTCCAAGGCCTTAAAGTGGGTTTATCCTCCACATTCACTCCACAGTTTTTCTAGAGTAGGGACTGCACCTACAGAGAAGCAAACCCCATTGAGTTATATGATGATGATGATGATGATGATGATGATGATGATGATAATAATTTATTTATACCCCACCCATCTGGCTGGGTTTTCCCAGCTTCTCTGGGTGGCTTCCAACAAAATATTAAAATACAATAGTCTGTTAAAGATTAAAAACTTCCCTAAACAGGGCTAACTTCAGATGTCTTCTAAAAAGCCACTTCTGCCTTGAGGAGGAGGTGGGGTTGCAGGATTTTCAGCCTTCCCCCACATGCGCAGAGGGTGGGAGGCCAGCTCTGCATGACTGGATGATTCCCGGATGCGTCACACCCCTAGCCAGCCAATTGGGTTGGTCCGGGGTGTGTGGTCTGCCCCATAAAAGCAGGACACAGCCGGGGATCACCCTCTTTGCCGCCTTCCAGCTGCTCTGGTTTTCCCACCCTCCAGCCCTTTATGGTTTTCTTTCCTTGACCTTGCTATGGACCTCGGTTGGTCGCCATTGAGGGGCCTGGTAGGAATTTTTCCACTTGGCAAATTGGCACCAGCCACTTGTTTTTCGCCTGCCTCATAGTAAATTGTCACAACTTTCTGGATATTGGTGGTTAGGCATTGGAATAATTCTGTAGATGGAAAGAGGGGAGGAGCGCCATTACCTGCCCCGCATATTGAAGGGTAGTCCGTTAAAGGATTCCGGGGGCGTGGCCCTGTCCGAAGCCTAGGGAGGTTAGGGCCTAAGGCACCCCCCCTATCTGTGACCCCGGGGGAGCTCCTCCTTGATGTGCATCAGCAGGACTCCCCCTACTGGTGGTTAACCCTTCTTGGACTTCCAGCAGATGGGCTGGAGTCAGATATAGTCGGATATGTCCAATGCCTAAGACAATACCGCTCATCACCTGTAACTAATAAAGTTGTGGCCTTTTTTAGCCCGTTAACTTTTGGTTTTTATTCCAAAGAATAAATCCTCACCAGGGGAGATGCTTGGGACAATGAGAAAAAGCAACATGAAACTCATCTCTCTCTCTCTCTCTCTCTCTCTCACTTTTGCCTTCACTCTCTCCCCTTTAACTTTAGTAAGGAATGAATGGGACTCAGCCAGGCCATGGAGCCACAAAGGACAATGCTATTTAAACAGAAGGAGGTTGGTGGGGTGATTTGCCTAGAGGGCATTCTGTCCTGTCTGGTCCTGCATTTAAGAAGCAAAGAGGAGAAAAGGAGACTCAGTTGCCAGAATGGAATTTTCCCAAATATTGCCTTTTACTGAATTGCTCTTCCACGTTTCATTCATGGCATACTTTCTTCACTTAAGGAGGTTCTTTTATGAATATAGGAAGCCTCCTAGTTCTTTTAGGATCCTAGGAAACCACTGTAAACCTAGTAAGACTGCTCTGCATCTAGTTCAGTGTTGTCTACACAGACTGGCAGAAGGTACACAGGGTTTCAAACTGCAGTCTCTCCCAGGGATTCAATGTGGGACTTTCCTTGCACTAAGCTCTACCAGTCAGCCACAGCCCTACCAATGGCTTTGCTGCATCAAGTAGATATTTCTGAATCAAACAATCAACACTTGCTGGGTTTTCTGGACTAAATGAAATGAATGAAAATGGTCTCGTTTTATCACTCTTTCCCCCACTCTCACAGGGTTTGCCGTTTGTGCCGAAAGCTGTTGTCACTGCCTGTAAAGGCAACTTTCCCCCTAAGCCTTGAGTTGTGTCTCATGAACCCATCCAGTGCTTTTATTAAAAAAAATAAATGTTTAGGTGTCCTGTTATTTTCCTACTCTTATCGAAAGAGTGCCCCTCAATGAGGCCAAACTTAGATTTACAAAATATTTAGGGGTATGCGTACCCCTGCATCCCCTCAGAAAAAAAGGACTGCTTCTATCAATGGCTCTTGTGGAGCTTAGTGTCATCATGATCATAGCAGCTGATTTTGTGGTTGAATGCATGGAAATCTACAGCATGAGAATCTCCCCCCTTATGCTCTTTCTATTTTTATTAATGCATTTCTCCTTCCTTGCAGCAGTTAGTGTCAACCTGAGAAGTTCAGAGTGGAGAGGAAGGAGCACAGTTTCGGTGATTCCAAAATGATGTGGTTTCTTTTAAGTAGAACTGAGCATCTATAGTACATCACCTTTTGTTTTCTAACCACTTCCTCCTTTTTGTACAGGCCCTGCTTCAGACTGCCCCACTGTGCTTGTTGCACAGTAATACATGGCAGTGTCTGCAGCTGTCACAGTGCTCAGTCTCAGAAAATACTTGGTTTGAGAAGAATCCACAGAGATGGTGATTCGGTCGCGGAGAGATGGTGCATAGTTTGTGCCCCCAGACCAATATCCCATCCATTCAAGCCCTTTCCCAGGGCTCTGTCGTACCCAGTGCCAGTAGTAGCTGCTTGTCACAGAGAGCCCAGTGACCGTACATGTCAGCTCAAGGGTCTCTCCTGGTCTCAGTGCTCCTTGTCCAGATTCCTTCAATGTGACCTGGGAGAAAACACCTGAAGGGATTGGGAGAAGCAAGGAAGACCAGAGTTAAGCAGGGTCCCCCCACCAGGCTTGAAAAGCTACCTCGTTAGCAGCCACACCATGGCTCCATTAATCCAAAGCACACAGATCATGTTAACATTATACAATTAAGATTCAGGGCTATAATCCAGGGTGTAAGGGGCAGTGAGCATTTGGGGAGATACATACCTGGGAGCAGCGTGAGGAGGAAAATGGGGACATAGAGCAATGCCATTTTTATTCTAAGAAGAGAAAAAATAATAATAGGTCGTTTTGGGTTTTTTTTAAATCACTGGAACTACGTCAGCTCTTCTTCTGAGGTGCAGTGAAGATGAAAGACTCAGGAGGCAACTATTTGAATTTGGGAGCAGTGAGCAAATTTGCATAATGTAAAACACTCAGAGAAATGCACACATTGGTAAATAGGAGCATCATTTGGAGTCAGATGGTTTTAGCATCTGTACTTTCCCATGTGGCTAGAAGAGTGTTGGGAGGAAGAAATTCAAATATATAATCCATTTAAATAGAATATCGTACCCCAAGGAGTGGGATGGAACCATACAGAAATGATAGAATCACCCACCAGGGGTTGAAGGAGAAGGCACAGACCAGGCGGTCCTGCCACATAAAGTCCAAACAACCGGTCTTTTTGCTGATGCTCTTTGCTTGTGATTTGCTATGGCCTCTGGAAGGAGGCAAATATGCAGATCCCTAGAATGGGGAGGGGGAGAGGGTAAAGTGTGCATAAGAATACATTTATTTGTGAAATGTATTAAACTGGGGAAATGTGTGTATTGGGCAATATCACACACAAAAAGAATGATGAGGCTAACATGCTCAGCTAAGAGGGATTACTCATCCTCAGAACTATCTGTGGAGAGTAGTTATGCATAAAGGATGGCTCAGCCGTGAAAAAAATAAAGGTCAAATGAACCAATTTATCTTTCCCCCCCTCACCCCCAATAAAGAACTTCAGTTCTTCTGTGAGGGAGGTTACATGCAAGATCTGAAATCCAGCTGCTCTTTTAGCTTTGGGGCTCTTTGTATCAAACACTCTTGTGGGACTTTGCAGGTGGTTGCAAGTCTGGCGATTTAAGAGGCTGTGGTTTTATGTAGGAAGGAACACGGGGTGGTGGGTGAATCTGCTGCCACCTTTTGGACAAGGGGGATCTGGCTGAGGGCCAGTCTCAGATGATCAGTAATAACAACTGAACTCTGTTGGTTGTCCCAGCATCTGATTGCCCTGCTGTTGTTATTATGGACTAACAGGCCGGATGCTAGAATGAGAGAAACATCCCACCCTGAATTCTGAAGAGCAGCTTGTTAGTGCAATTCTAGACAGGTCTTCTGAGGAGCAAACTCCATATCTCTGAGACAGAGATATATCAACATGAATCTAAGGCCTTAAAGTGGGTTCATCCTCCCCATTCACTCCATATTTTTTCCAGAGTGGGAACTGTGCCTACAGAGAAGCAAACCCCCTTGAGTTACATATCACCTCAAGGTTCTTGAAGTGGCTTTCTATTTTCTAACCACTTCCCCCTTTTTGTGCTAGCCTTTGCTTCAGTTCCTCCTACTGTGTATCTCGCACAGTAATACACAGCATTGTCTGCAGCGGTCACAGAGCTCAATCTGAGAAAGTACTTGGTTCGGGAAGGATCCACGGAGATGGTGATTCGGTTGCGTAAAGATGGAGCATACATTGTGGTCCCAACCCAGTACCCCATGCATTCAATCCCTTTCCCAGGTCTCATCCGTACCCAGTCCCACCGGTAGCTGCTTGTGACGGAGACGCCAGTGACTGAACAGGTCAGCTCAAGTGTTTCTCCTGACCTCAAGGTCTCTGGCCCAGATTGCTTTAGCGTGACCTGGGAGAAAACACCTGCAGGGTTTGAAGGAGCAGGGAGAAGAAAAGGAGAAGCAGAGTTAGGGCTTGGTTTGCTCAGTTAATCCTAAACACCTGGAAAGGGTTGTTTTGTACTCTTAAGATTTCTGCCAAAAATCTAGTGTATTTCATTTCAAAGTATGTGAAAGGGGATAGCCTACCTGGGAGCAGGGCCATGAGGAAGAAGGGGAGAAAGGGGGTTGCCATTTTTTATCCTGGGAAGAGGAAAATATTAATCAGAATAAGAAAAGTAGTGGAACAGAGGCAGCTTTTCACTTGAGCTACAGGGACATGGAAAGAAGGAGGATGCTGCTATTTGAACTTGAGAGAATTTGCATAATGAAAAAAAGACCACACACACAAACACATTTTTTAAGTGAGTTCTGTAAAAGCTAATAAAGCCAGGAACATCATTCAGAAAGAGCCGAGTGGGGTGATTTCCATACAGGGTGTTCAGTCTCTTCTGGCCCTGAATTTAAGAAGCAAAGAGAATTAGAGGACACCCATATGCAGGGATGACTTGGAGCAAATCATGGGGAAGGGACTCTCCCCAAATATTTCCTTCCACTTCAGATCCACGGTACATTGTATTTTCCTCCCTGAGGAGGGCAACCAAGATGATAAAGGGTCTGGATACGAAGCCTAATGAGTTTGAGGGAATTGGGTCTGTTTAGCCTGGTAAAGAGGAGACTGAGAGGAGATATAATAGCCATCTTCAAATATCTCAAGGGCTGTCACATGAAGGAAGGAGCAAGCTTGTTGTCTCCTGCTCCAGAGGGTTGTACCTGAACCGATGGATTCAAGCTACAAGAAAGGAGATTATGACTACACAACAGGGAGAGTTGTTCAGCAGTGGAATGGACTCCCATGAGAGATTGTGGACTCTCCTTCCTTGGAGGCATTTAAGCAGAAGATGGAGGGCCATATTTCATGGATAAGATTCTTGCATTGCAGTGGGTTGGACTAGATGACCCTTGAGGTCCCTTCCAACTCTACAGTTTTATGATTCCATGGATGATGTTATTTTAGGAACAAAGGAAATTACCTTCCTCTTTTCTTTTTTAAAATGAAATTATTTTTATTGGTTTTAGAGATACAAAATATAAATGGACACAGACTGTAAAAAACAAATCCATATAAAGGGATTCTCTGAATCTCATGACTTCCCCCCATCCCCTCCATGGGCTCTTATTTTAAACATATTCAACTGCATTTTCATCCATAGTCCAAATTTTATATCAAACCATACTGTCCCTAAAAATTTTACACTTCAAGTGAGTCAAAATCCTGCTCTTGTTTCCATCTGCTTACAATGGTGTCCTAAATATCTCCCCCCCCCCCCATTCTTTTATAACAAATTCATCCTCTTGGTTTCTGAGTTTTCCAGTCAGCTTTGCCATCTTGGCATAGAAATCTAGTAAGACTGCTGTCCGTCTAGTTCAAATTTGTGTAGCTCTGACGGATCTGCTGAAGTTAGATTATATTTTTGCAAGCATCCCTGGTGATACTGATTTGGGTGCTAAACATTAAACTGTGTAGGGAGAGATTTCCAGTACATCTTCCAGCCAGAATTAGGGCAACGGATGTCTGCTGAAGACAGAGAGCTGGCAGTGCCAGTGCACATGGCAGAGTTGTCGGGTGATTTTTGCACAGATGCTTCATTGCTTTGGTTCACTGTGTCACTTGCACAGTAATACATTGCAGTGTCTGCAGCTGTCAGGGAGCTCAGCTGGAGAAACACTTCGTTTCTGGAGGTGTCCCTGGAGATGCTGGTTCGACTGCTGAGTGCCGGATTGAGCTGAGTTGTTCCTTTATTTGCTTCATCCCGGATGAACCCTATCCACTCCAGCCTTTTTCCTGGAGCCTGCCGGCACCAGTCCCAGTAATGATCACTGACTCGAACACCAGAGACAGAGCAAGTCAATTTGAAGGACCCTCCGGGCTTCAGCAGTCCTGGACCAGACTCAGTTATCTGTAGACTTGAGAAGATACCTGCAAAAGAAGAAGAAGAAGAAGAAGAAGAAGAAGAAGAAGAAGAAGAAGAAGAAGAAGAAGAAGAGGAGGAGGAGTTTGGATTTGATATCCCGCCTTTCACTCCCTTTAAGGAGTCTCAAAGCGGCTAACATTCTCCTTTCACTTCCTCCCCCACAACAAACACTCTGTGAGGTGAGTGAGGCTGAGAGACTTCAGAGAAGTGTGACTGGCCCAAGGTCACCCAGCAGCTGCATGTGGAGGAGCGGATGTTGGGATCAACATTATCAGTTACCCACTAAATAAAAATCCTCACCAGGGAAGATGCCTAGGAGAATGAGAAAAACCAATATGGATCTCATGTCTGTCTGTCTGTCTGTCTGTCTGTCTGTGTCTCTTCTCTTTGTACAGAATGAAAGAGACACAGCCAGGCCATGGAGTAACTTCAGGTGATGCTGTTTAAATAGAAGGGGCCTGGCTGAGAAATTTGCATATGTGGCATTGAGTTAAGAAGCAGAGGGGATAAAAACGGGATGCTCTTGCAGAGAGGACTCCAAGTTGCAGTGTTTGTATTTCACGGTCAAATAGCATCCTCAGACTAATGGTCCATCTAGTTTTGTGCTGTTTGTACTGATGGCTTATCCACACTTACCTTTCCTCTGTGCTTCCCAGGCAGGGCCTGGACTTTGGCCTGCACAGTGTTAGAAGACGGCACAGGGACGGACACACCTGGTGCAAGATTGTGCCAGCCTGCACCTCATCTCCTGGGGACCAGCGGGGCCTAGCAGAAGGCTGCAGCAGTCTGTTTGGTATCAGGAGATGCTGCAGGGATTGGAGCACCTGGCGGGAGGTTGCACCTGCCTACACTGCATCTGCCAATATTGTGGGGACTGGCAGTGCCTAGTGGAAGGCTGCACCGGCCAGCCCAGTGCTGGGAGATGTGTGTGATATCTTTTTTTATATATAAAAAAATACATCTTTATTGGTTTAAAATATAATCTTACAATAAAGGTAATGTCAGAGCTGCCCTAAGGTCCCAGCTCACAAAGGACCAACGCCAGTTCGTTGTTATATAAAACAGTCTTTATTGAAGCTCAGTTTCGCTTTCACAGCCGCGGCGCGCAGCTCTACGTCTCAAACTCTAGACCGCCGAAGCTCCGTTTGAATCTCCTCCCCCCAGACACCAGTTTAAGACTCTAGCCTTGCTCCACCTCTTCCTTTGCTCTCTTCTCCTCTGGGCCCGCCTGTCCGCTGGGGTCTCGCCTCTCCTAGACTCTTCTGACGCTGAGTCCCCTGAGTCTTCCCCCTCCCTCCGGCGGGCTTTAGGACCTGGTTCCCAATCCGGGTTTCCTGCTGTGCTGCGCGCCTGTACATTCGAACTTGGCTCGCGCGCCCAGCCGGCCACCTTCCTCCTGACCGTTACACTGCTCCTGTCACTGCTTCCCCCTTCGGGGAGGCTAGCTGCACCTGACTCTCCCTCCGTTCCCTCACTCTGCGATGGAGGCGTGGCCACCCCTGACTCACCTTCTCTCCCTGCTGGAGGAGAAGCTGGCCCTGATACATGTGACTCTTCCCCCTCACTACGCTCTGGTGGAGGAGCTGGTCCTGCTCTCCTGCTGCTGCTTTGGGAGTCCCCGCTGGCCCCTTGCTTCTGGTGTGTCCCCCCTGGGACCCCCCTTGCCCTGGCCATCGGCGCCCCCCTCTGGGAATCTTCTGATTCGCTGGAGAGACTCATGGAATCTCTCGGGCCACTTTCATACTCCCCTATGCTGCCCTCAGATTCTTCCCCTTCGCTCTCCATTTCCTCTCTCCCCTGTGCCTCTGCTCCTGAGCCCCTGACAGGTAAGTACAACAAAGTTAAGCACAGAAAAGAAAAAAAGAAACAAGAAAAGGGGGGGGGGGAGATGTGTGTGATATCATGTGACATATGCATGCTGTCAGACGCATGCAATACGTGTGGTCTCCTAAACCTTGGGGGAAACCTAGCACCATTGTCATATGCACTCCCCCCTCTCTCCTCTAGAGCTTTCCCTGTGAAAACCTGCTCTTTACCCCTGAGTCAGAGCAAATGACAAACCCTGGAAAACCCACATTGCTTTTTGTTTTAAAGAATGGGTTTTCGTTTGGTTCAAAAAAGATAGCTTTAAAGTGTGGACCTATGCTTGGAAAGTGTAGGGTAAATTTTCCTCATTTCTGCATCAGTCTGATATACATGTGTTTGTGTGTGTTTACATAAATTCATGTGCATGTTTTGCGTGACATCTCCCTGACATAATGCATTGCTGTATGTCATCTTTACCAACATTTGCATTTCATACACACTTTTTCCAGATATATGGAGTTCCATGCCCTTTTTTTAAAACTGGAGAACTGCAATGCAAAATTGGGAGAAATGCAAATTTCAAAGTGTTGCTGTGTCTCAGATTGCATCCCCTTTCGAGGAGTGCAAATAATGTTGATTTGTATCAAAATACAAACTGAACCACATTTCTGCCTCATCCCTATCTGCAGGACACAGTCCTCTGTATATATGAAATGCTGCCACTTACTGGTCTACAACTGGATGCACAATACTTTTAGGATCCAATTGTTTAGAGTAATCACATTTTTTCTTCCACTTTCACAGTAAGCACAAGCCTATCAGGTTTCTAAATGAGCCTTGGGAGGCTCAATTTTGTATTTCCCTTTTTCTACTCAAGAAGGGTCGGAAGAGAGACTGGTGAGGGGAGTAGCTGGGGTGAGTCCTGAGGGCCACCTAGAGAGGCATGGAGGGCCACATTTAGCTCCTGGGTCTGAGGTTCCCCACCTCTGCCTTAATGGGACTCTGGTATAATTGCCTCCAAAAACCAAGAAGGCAAGACTTCAAAGCATTCCAAGGTAAATGTGTTTCTGCATTTGGGAAGAGAGAGAGAGAGACAACATAGGCATGGCATCCTTTGTTGGAACCCAAACACACTCCCAATAACTAAGGGAATTGATAGCCCATCAGATCTGGGAAGTTCAGAGGTACTGGATTGAGCTCGTTGAGGAGATTTCACAATGTGTATTTTGTGTGTACTACAGATTGAGGTTTGTGTTTTAACTCTTTCCTGATAGACACAGAGTGGTTGCAGTGACTGTTTAATGATGTGGTTAAAGTGTCTTAGATAAAGGGGGAGAGAGATACCTGCAGATATGTTAAAAAATGTTGTAAGCAGAGAACAACTTTTGGAGTGTGTGTGGATGAAATGGGGGAGGATGAGGAGATTTCACCCCTCCCATATCCAAGAATCTGCTGATGAGTCTGGTGATTTTCCAGAGAGGAGGGGCGGTGTTCTGCTCTCTACTTATTCTGCTCGAGCCTAACATGAGTCGGTCAGTCAGTGTCGGGGAGAGAGAGAGAGACTGAGTGTTAGAGATCGTGTGTATAGATAAGGTTGCTGCTAAGAGCAGCTGCAGACACTCAGTGCAGTTCAGCATTCATTTATGCTTAGACCTCATTTAGCTCTGTATATAGTTATGTATTATAGTTGTAGATAGAATAAAGAAGATATTCTACAGAGCTGCTCTCCGAGTCGTTTATGCTCTGCTATACTCTGCTATATTCTGCTGTGCGACGACTGCCTTCTTGTGGAAGTGAATCTGGTGCTCACAGCTCTAAGCTGTGAGTCCACAGCACTTTGACCTGTTCTTGTGTAGAAGGTGGTCTCTGGAAGTGCTACCCAGCTCGCCTGGCCCAGTCGGGGCTGAAGTGGATGAGTCCAGTTGGTGGCACTGGCGCAAGGGCGATGCTGACACTGGTACCCAGCTGGGAGAGCACCATTTCCCTCCCAACACTGCCTTAATGATTCCCTCTCTCTGAGTAGCACACACTAGAGATTCCATCACTTATGCTCACTCTGCAACCAGTTATGGAAGCCCTTTACTCTGCACAGCTGTTCACTGGTACCAGTGATGCAAAGCAGTTTGTCAGCCTGTGTGTTGGGCAAAGAACTGCCTTCCCACCCCAGACAGTAGAAGGACTCACAATTTCTGGTTGGAGAATGATGCTGAGCGCAACACTTCTCTCATAATAGCCAGTTCCTCTTCTCTCCCTGTATGCGAATTTGAACCATACCTGAGTAATGAAACCTGAGACTCTGCTATGGGAATAAGCAAGTTTTCGATGGCTTTTGTGGAACTCTATGGGACAATGAATGTGTCCTCCATCAACCCTCATTGCCTGCCATAGTCATGGGATATATTGTGTAGGTTTATGGATGGACGCTTCATTGCTTTGCTTCACTGTGTCTCGTGCACAAAAATACACAGCGGTGTCTGCAGCTGTCGGGGAATTCAGCTGAAGATACACTTCATTTCTGGAGGTGTCCCTGGTGACAGAAATCCGACTACTGAATGCTGGGTTATAATAGGTGGTTCCTCCAGCTGCAGAGCTCCGAATACCACCAATAAACTCCAGGCCTTTCCCTGGAGGCTGTTGGTTCCAGACCCAGTAATAATCACTGACTTGGAACCCAGAGATAGTGCAGGTCAGTTTGAAGGACTCTCCTGGTTTCACCACTCCTGGGCCAGACTCAATTAGCTGTGGACTGGAAAGGATGCCTGCAAAACAGAAAGGGCAAATGTTAGACTTCTCATATGACCTCACTTTGGGTTGAATTCAATATTTTCTGTTTTTACACTAAGTATAAATGCTCACCAGGTGAGGCGCTTAGGAAAATGAGCAAAAGGGACAAAGATCTCATATTTCCCCCCTTAATCACTCAGTCCTTTGTTTATTAGAAACAGGGTGTATGAGTCTCAGTCACGTCATCAAGCACCTTTGAATGGCACTCTTTAAAAAGGAGGAGTGTGCTTGGCATATTTGCATAATGGGAAGTCCGTCCAATTCTGTTCTGCATTTAAGGATCAGAAGCTAAAAGGAGGAACACTTGACAAGGTTGCCAGATGAATAAACCATAAACCTATACAATTCATCTTGACAAGATTGCCAGATTAATAAACTATAAAGTAGTAGTTTTAGTAGTGATATTTATATCCATCCTTTCCCCCATATTGGGACTCAAAGCAGCTTCCACAAAACAAATAAAATACAAAAAGCTAAAAAACTCAAAGCAGCTTCCACAGAACAAAGCAAAGCAAATAAAATGCAAAAAGCTAAAAACTTATATAAAAGATAATACATAAAAAGTCATCAAACTCTGATAGAACTAAGGCAGCATAAAAACAACGTAGGCATTTAGAAAACCACACATTGAAGTTAAACAAAATTCTGAAACTCTCAGATCTCATAGTTGCTTCCTGTAAAACAGTCCCTTTAACTACTACGCATTGACACTTCTTGATGTAAAATGGTCGACAAAATTGTCAGCAAATTAATATGCCATTAGATTCAAAGGAACTTATTAACCTATCTGAAAGGAGTAGACTCTAAGGGTAAAGGAAAAAAAAATATATGGTTGAAGCAGCACATCTCCTGTATGATGTAGGATTCTTTGGAGTGGTGATACCTGAAACTGAGTTTGCTCTGATGAAAGGGAGAAGTGTCTTTATTTATCATTCTCTATAGTAGCAAACTCAGGTGGCGGTGAGCCCTGTCATCCTTAAGGAGAAATAGGGCAATCCAAAAATGAGGTATTGGCCTGTATGTACTTGGGAGATTCTTTAGATAAGCAGAAGTGTGGACGTTTGTAAAATAATAATAATAATAAAGAACCAAAACATGGAGCTGTGAGGCTTGCATCTAGTATGTATGTTAGTGTGCGAGTTAGAAATTTATTTCTCCCCAGGAGAGGGCTCCCAATTCCTGAAAGGAGAATGACTGACTGTAGCACTTCATCATATCCTCCAAGTGTCCCAGTTTTCCAGGGACGGTCCCAAATTTACAGGCGCCATCCTGGTTTCTGATTTGATCCCAGAGTCTTCCGCTTTCCCTTTCTTCCTCCCCTCCACATTTCGGAGAACAATTAAGTGTAGTGTGTGTGTGCAGGTGCAAAAACAGAGTCCTGTTTAGATGGAAAATAAAATCCCTGGACCAAATGAAGTTAATGGTGAAGCGGCCATGCAAAGCCCATTTTGAATGAAAAAGTCACCAAGTGTCAGGGAGAAGTTTCCTTTTTTTAATTTTTTAAATTCAAAATTAAAACAAAACATATTATCCAGAAACATATCATCTTTATTCCCCCCCATTTTCCACCCCCCCACAAAACCCCCCCACCCCCACCCCCCGACTTCCCTCAGTTCCATTCTTCAATTTCTCTGAGAATGCTGATTTCTGCATGTTACAAAGTTGTATAGATACTCAAACTATTTCGCTGATTATTATCAATAAAAAGTTTGTGAATGTTTATTCAAAGCAGTGAAGCGGCCATGCAAAGCCCATTTTGAATGAAAAAGTCACCAAGTGTCAGGGAGAGGTTTCCCGACGTAGAATAAGATGTCTCCATCTGAGAAATGTTGGAGGGTGTGACTTCATTGCAGATCTTCTCCTGTTTTTGCCCTTGCTCCTCTTGGATACCCCCGTACTGAGTCACAAGTGTGGACAGTCACCATTCCGTTGTTTGATAGCAACACTGAATTCACTCCCTCAAGAGGCAGTGATGGCTAACAGTTTGCATGGCTGGGCTATCATCTGGCCAGATGTCAGACAGCAATGTTCAAGGCCATGTTAAGGGGGAATGTACACATTTTGTCTGGGACGAAGCAGGATCTGTTTTTCTCAGGCAAAGTGTTACTCAAGAAGTATCAGAAGGAAACACTTCCTCCGTTTTGTACAGGCCTCTGCTTCAGTCTGTCCCACTGTGCCTGTTGCACAGTAATACACAGCTGTGTCTGCAGCTGTCACAGTGCTCAGTCTCAGAAAGTACTTGGTTTGGGAAGAATCCACAGAGATGGTGATTCGGTTTTGGAATGATGCAGCGTAGTACGATCTTGCAGTCCACCCTCCCATCCATTCGAGCCCTTTCCCAGGGCTCTGTCGTACCCAGTGCCACCAGTAGCTGCTTGTCACAGAGCGCCCAGTGACCGTACAGGTCAGCTCGAGGGTCTCTCCTGGTCTCACTGTTCCTGGTTCAGATTCCTTCAATGTGACTTGGGAGAAAACACCTGATGAGATTTGAGGGGAGGGAAAGAAAAGGAAAACCAGCGTTAGGCAGTAGGCCCAGCCAGAACTTTAAGGCTATTCCTTGCGCAGTTTTATCACTGCTCGTTTAATCCAGAACACATGGGTCATGAGAATTGCTATACCGTTAAGTATCATATCTAATATTCAGAATAGTTCATTTGATAAGATGTGGAAGGGTTGGAGAATGTTTTAGGAGATACTTACCTGGGAGCAGGGCCAAGAGGAAGAGGGGGACAAAGGGCAGCATCATTGTTATTTTATTTTATCCTGAGAGGAGAAAAGTAATAATAGGAATGAAAACCAATAATGCTGGAATGGAGACAGCTTTTCTCCTCAGCTGCAATGAAACTAAATTACCAAGAAGCCTGTTATTTGAATTTGGGAGGCAGTGAGAGAATTTGCATAATGTAAAAAAGGCCAAGCATAATAAAAGCAGGAGACCATTTGAAGCCAATAGGTGTCAGCATTACTTCTTGTGTTGAGCACATTGAGTGGATGTCTATGTAAGCATACAACATAAATATCATATCATATATCCTCCAACATTATTCTGATGAAAATTGGGGTGTGTGTCTTTTGGTATGGTGCTGCCGTGTGAGTTAGTTGGCTTGCACGACAGTGTGACACCACTGCAAGCACAAGTGCCGGCTCATCCTTCTCCCCAAGCTCAGCGGAGCTGGAGGGGGGAAACTGGACATTCTGGGACAATCAGGAGCCGAGATGGCTTCTATTATTCCGTGATGCCCCGGGACACTTGAAGGGTATGGAATATAGTACTATGTGGAAAAGGATGGAACTGTGCAAAATGACACAAGACATCCATTAAGGAGTGGAGGAAAGCACAGACCAGATTGTGCTGCAACATCCACGAAGCCATAGCAATGGAACTGTTTCTTGATGTCCTTTGATCGTGATGGGCTGTAGGCTATGTTGGCCTCTAGAAGGGGACAAGTGTGCAGATCCATTTTGCACCCCTTCCAATAAAGAGCTGCAGTCCTTATGTGGAAGTCATTACACGTAAGGCCAGAGAACTTGTAGCTTTGAGGCTCCTTGCCTCCAAGAACCTCTTTTGTGAGACTTTGCAGGTGGTTGTTACCGGTAGTTTGGCGATTTGAGAGATTGTCGTTTGATTTGGAAAGGATTGTCTCTGCTGCCAGCTGCTTGACAAAGAGAATATAGTTGAGGGCTGGTCTGAGAGGTTATAAAAGCGATTTATTTCATGTGGTTTAATAAGCATAGGTGACACTGTCATCATAATTGTGCCTAAGAAGTGAGAGGCAATTAATTTTAATAAAATTTAAAGTGGGAGCATAATAGTAAATAATAATAAATTGATGCAACAAAAAACAGCATAAAATACAGTATAAAATATGAATAACAATAAATTCAGAATTCAAATATCAGTTTAGGGGGGAAATCCATCCAGTAAACATTAGATGATCATCAGGGCTAGCTGGCTAAGTTAGTCCTATTTGGGCCAGTGAAGAGACCAGGGGAGAATTACCCAGAGCGGGTAATCTTCATAAAAAGGGGAGGGGGAGGGAAGGAAAGGGAATAAAAATCAGGCTAAGTTCAAATTGGAAGCCATGTGGAATAGCTCTATCTTACAGGCCCTGTGGAAAGAAGTTAAATCCTGCAGGGTGCTGGTCTCATGGGACAGAGCATTCCAACAGGTCGGAGCCATCACTGAGAAGGCCCTGGCCCTGCTGGAGGATAATCTGACTTCCTTAGGGCCCGGGACCTCTAAACCAAGGTCCTCTGCGGGGCATACCATGAGAGGCGGTGCTGTAAATACGAGGGCCCTAAGCCACAAAGGGCTTTTGTGACATTAAATTAGGAGAATGAGAAAAACCAATGTGGATCTCATGTCTGTCTGTCTGTCTGTCTGTCTGTTTGTCTGTCTGTGTCTCTTCTCTTTGTACAGAATGAAAGAGACACAGCCAGGCCATGGAGTAACTTCAGGTGATGCTGTTTAAATAGAAGGGGCCCGGCTGAGAAATTTGCATATGTGGCATTGAGTTAAGAAGCAGAGGGGATAAAAACGGGATGCTCTTGCAGAGAGGACTACAAGTGGCAGTGTTTGTATTTCACGGTCAAATAGCATCCTCAGACTAATGATCCATCTAGTTTTGTCCTGTTTGTACTGATGGCTTATCCACACTTACCTTTCCTCTGTGCTTCCCAAGGCAGGGCCTGTACTTTGAGTTGGCTTCATAGGACTGCATCCTAAGACATCAGTTAAGAAAGTTTAGGGACGGGAAGTCCTCCAACCTCTTCTCCCTTCTGCAATTATCCCAAATTATTTGGACCCTTGCCTGATATTGGGCAATTTCTCTCCGCAGCCTCTACCCCCGATCTCCCTTTTATTGTATCACCCACTGTCCGAACAACATGACCAGTCCAACGAAGTTGATGTTGAAGAATCATTGCTTCACACTGGTGGTCTTTGCTTCTTCTAGTACACTGGCATTATTACCTGGCCCTTGACACCTGAAACTTGTGCTTGTGATTACAGAGTCTGTTCAACTGCTTTTAATTCTGAATTTTAAACTGTTGTAACCTGACATGGGCCCTACTCGTTAAGCCTAGATAATAAATGCAACAGCAACAATGTTGTGAATGCCAGTGGCCGGCAATCTCAGCTGGGGAAGTAGCACTCTTGGACTGCTTGCAGGCTTCTCACAGACATTTGGTTACGCACTGTGAGAATTCTCAGCTAGGTGGACCTTTGGCCTGATCCAGGAAAGCTCCTTTATTTAAACTGGGTAATGAAACCTAGGGCAGTAAAATGCAAATAGGAAAGTTTTTGATGGCTTTCATGGGATTCTATCTGGCAACCAATCTTCCCTCAACCCACCCTCAATGCCTGCCCTGGTACTGGATATATTACTAAGTTTCTGCATGGATGTTCATTGGTTTGGTTCGCTGTGGTCTCTTGCACAAAAATACACTGCTGTGTCTGCTGCCGTTGGGGAATTCATCTGAAGATACACTTCATTTCTGGAGGTGTCCCTAGAGATGCTGATTCGGCTGCTGAAAGCTGAATTGCAGTAAGTTCTTCCTCCATCTCTTTCTCTCTGAATGTTTCCCAACCATTCCAGACCTTTCCCTAGAGGTTGTCGCATCCAGCCCCAGTACGAGAGACTGACTTCGACACCTGAGACCCTGCAGGTCAGTTTAAAGGACTCTCTTGTCTTCACCGCTCCTGGGCCAGGCAGGGTCAGCTGTGGGCTGGAGCAGATTCCTGCCGGGGGGGGGGGATGTCAGAAAATTAAATTTATAATCTGCGTTCTTTTTGATGCGGGTTAAGCATTTTTGCTTTTACAGCAGGAGTAAATTCCCACCAGGTGAGATGCTATGGGTGAGATGCTATAGCACCATTGGAGAATGCTATTTAAAGAGGAACAACCCTGAATTTAAAAAGCAGAAGGACTAAAGGAGACACGCTTGTCAAGGCTGCCAGAGGAATATTCCAAGCTGAAAATCCTCACCTGGTGAAACAGCCAAGAGACCAAGAATAAGCAGCACAATAGATTTCATCTCTCCTCCTCACTTGCTCCTCTGCCTCCTCTTTTCTGTACAAAACAAAAGAGACTGAGGGTAAAAAATCAGACAATGCTATTTAAACCAGAAAAGCTTCCTTTGGAGATTTGCATGAAGGCCATTGGGTTCTGCATTTAGGAAGTGAATAAGATAAAAGGAAGCACTCCTGCTGAAGCACGGAGAATTCAACATGAAGCTGCCCCATCCCAAGTCAGACCATTGATCCTTCCAGATGTCTACTCTGTATCCTGGGTGTCAGGCAGGAAACTTTCCCAGCCTGATTGAAAATGCCAGTGATTGAGCCTGGGACCTTTTGCGTGGAAATCACATGCTCTGCCACTGCGCTGTAGCTCTTATTGACCCTTCAGCGTTCTCTCTATTGTTGCTCATGCCAGGCTGGGCTCCATGTCACCAACACCAACGCAGCCACCATTTAGGAATGGCCCAGTTCAAATACAGGGGGAGAAGGCATCCTGTTCAAAGTCCAAGAGGGATAGCAGATACTTTTGTCCCAAATTCTTTTGTCTGACAGATAGGAGAGCAGCTGCCAGCCAGTGTAGACTATACTGAACTAGACGGACTATTGGCCTGATTCAATATAATGCTCAGTGAGATGAGATTTTGGGCTCAACCACCATTAATGGGGCAATGAGATCTAGGCTGTGCAATGCACCTAAGCAAGTTTTCAATAGCTTTCATGGGATTCTCTGAGCAATAGATCTTCCCTCCACCCACCCTCATTGCTTGACCTAATGCTGGTGTGTTACTGATTTTTTGCATGGATGATTCATTGACTTGCTTCACTGTGTCTCCTACACAATAATATACTGCTGTGTCTGCAGCTGTTAGGGAATTCATCTGAAGATAGACTTCATTTTTGTTGGTGTCCCTAGAGATGGTGGTTCGGCTGCTGAAAGCTGAATTGCAGTAGCTGGTTCCTCCACCAGAAGTGGGCCGAATGTTACCCATCCATTCCAGATCTTTCCCTAGAGTTTCTCGGATCCAGCCCCAGTAATAACCACTCACTTGGGCACCAGAGACGGAGCAGGTCAGTTTGAAGGACTTGTCTGGCTTCACAATTCCAGGGCCAGATTGGGTCAGCTGAGGACTGCAGGAGATACCTGCAAAGGAGGGCAAATATTAGAACTCTAATATGGATTCTTTCTGGGTTGGGTTCCAGATTCTTGTTTTTACAGCTAGGATAAATACTCACCAGGTGAGACACTTAGGACAATGAGGAAAATTAGCAAAGATTGCATGTTTTTGTTTTTCTTTATTCACTCCTCTGTTTTTTATACAGAATGTAAGTGACTCAGCCGGCCCATGTCTCACCATTGGAGAGGACTATTTAAACAGAGCCATGCTGCTTGGCAGATTTGCATAAAGAGAACTCAGTCTAGTCCAGTCCTGTATTTAAGAAGCAGAGAGGTTTAAAGAAGGTCACAGTTGCTAAGGCTGCAAATTTAATATTCTATTGACACGGACAAACAGTCTTCTCAAAAAAATAAGGTAACTGTCATAACATATTTTAGGATACTCGATACATAAGAAGTGTATAGTGATGTACTTGAAAGTATGTCTGTCCCCTTTTTAAAAGGAATCAAAGCAGGTAGCAGTGAGTTTTGAGAAATATAAAATATTGAAGACACAGAGAAAGGAAAATTACAGAGTAATGCATCCCATTGACAGAATAGCAAATTTCCAAATTCACATTGAATGCCCAAAGACAGGATATTCTGTCCTTGTTGCTGCCTTTTGCTCCATATGTGAGAGGGGACACATTGATGCGCAGTGACAGTTGTGCTCAGAAGCCTGGATTGTTTTCTGTCAAAAGTTCTTGTGTCTGCCCCAGATGATGGGGGGGGGGGGGAGCTCTCCGGGAGTCAGCAACAGCATAAATATCAGGGGTGTACATGTGTATGAAAGAGAGTAGTGGGTAAGGGTGTTGGGCTTAGCTGAGGAGGAGGAGGAGGCCTCGCTGTGGCGTTGAACGAGGGACACCTGGGATTTAAAACAGAAGCAGGGCTGACTTCAGTAGATTTGGGATGTCGCACTCAAAGTGGAACAGTTTGTGTGTATGCCGATTTTTGTGTCTCTATGTCTGCATGAATGCACATTGAGCATGAGTAATGAATGGATTCTGGGGTGGGGCTCTGTAGATGAAAGGGTGGTGCCACGCTAAGGAAAATGTTCAATAGCTTACACAGAATGTTATGAGACAAAATAAGTTGGCCTCTGAAGAAAAGAGGTACAGCCGAGTAGACTTGCCCCGGACCTCAGAGGGTAAAGGTAAAAAGTAAAGGAGCCCTGGACCGTTAAATCCAGTCAAAGGCGAGTATGGGGTTGAGAGCTCATCTCCCTTTCAAGCCGAGGGAGCTGGCGTTTCCAGGTCATGTGGCCAGCATGACTAAATTGCTTCTGATGCAATGGAACATCGTGAGGGAAGCCAGAGTGCACGGAAACACTGTTTCCCTTCCCACCGCAGCAGTGCCTGTTTATCTACTTGCACTGGTGTGCTTTCGAACTGCCAGGTTGTCAGGAACTGGGACAGAGAAATGAGAGCTCACCCCGTCACGGGGATTTGAACCGTCGACCTTCTGGCTCAGTAGTTTAGACCACAGCGCCACCCACATCCCTTCTTCAGAGGGGTCAGCCTCCAGGGACCAGCTGCTTTTTGGTTTGAGTATATAACTTTCCTCTAACAAGACTCCCTCCAGGGGCCTCAGACAAGTCCTGCCCAGGCCTGAAAAAAAGTACTGTTAACTCATTCTCCCTCCCTGCCATGGTGGTGGGTATTTTGCTTGTGTTTGTCAACAATAATCTTCCATCCAGACCATGCAGATTATTTATTTGGAGTTCTGGTCGAAACGGAGAGCTGGCTGTGTCACTGTAGACATTCAAGTCAGAGTGTGGTTTTTGCTGGGGTGCTCCACCGCTTTGCCAAACTGTGATGCTTTTGCACAAAAGTACGTTGCAGTGTCTGCAACTGTCAGGGAGCTCAGCTGGAGGTAGACTTTATTTCTGGAGGTGTCCCTGGAGATGCTGGCTCGGCTGCTGAAAGTTGGGTTGTAATAGGCATTTCCTCCATTTATTGAGTGCTGAATGAAACCCAACCATTCCATCCTTTTCCCTGGAGGCTGCCGGTTCCAACTCCAGTAGTAACCACTGACTTGGACACCAGAGACAGTGCAGGTCAGTTGGAGGGACTCTCCGGGCTTAAGCTCAACTGGGCCAGACTGAGTCAGCTGTGTACTGGATAAGACACCTGCAGAAAGGGGGCAGAAATGTAGAGTTAAATCTGGCGTGCACTTTTTAATTAGTTTAATTTCTTTTTTAAAAAAAGATCTGATGCATAAATCCTCACCTGGTGAAACAGCCAAGAGATCAAGAATAACCAACACAATAGATTTCATCTCTCCTCCTCACTTGCTCCTCTGCCTCCTCTTTTCTGTACAAAACAAAAGGGAATGAGGGTGAAAAATCAGACAATGCTATTTAAACCAGAAAAGCTTCCTCTGGAGATTTGCATGAAGGCCATTGCATGCTGCATTTAGGAAGTGAATATGATAAAAGGAAGCACTCCTGCAGGGGTTGCCAAACTGGAAGGTCAAGCACCGAGAATTCAACCTGAAGCTGCCCCATCCCAAGTCAGACCATTGATCTATCTAGATGTCTACTCTCTATACTGGGTGTCAGGAAGGAATCTCTCCCAGCCTGATTGAAGATGCCAGGGATTAAACCTGGGACCTTCTGCACGCAAATCACATGCTTGGCCATTGAGCTATAGCTCTTATTTACCCTTCAGGCTTCTCTCTATTGTTGCTAATGCCAGGCCAGGCTCAACGTCAGCAACACCAACAGTGACACAGTCACCACTTAGGAATGGCCAGTCTCAAATACAGGGGGGAAAGGAATCCTGGACAAAGTCCAAGAGGGATAGCGGATACTTTTGTCCCAAATTCTTTTGTCTGACAGATAGGAGAGCAGCTGCCAGCCAGTGTAGACTATGCTGAACTAGACAGACTATTGGCCTGATTCAATATAATGCTCAGTGAGATGAATGGCCAATGAGAATGCTAAGTGAGATGAGATTTTGGCCTCATCCACCATTAATGGGGCAATGAGATCTGGGGCTGTGTAATGCACATAAGCAAGTTTTCGATAGCTTCCGTGGGATTCCCTGAGCAATAGATCTTCCCTCCAAGAATGCTACAAAAATGCCACCCAGAGCTCTGGTCAAAACAGGGGTCTAGTGGTGTCTGTAGAGGCATTCATGGTGGAATGTGTTTTTGAATGGATGCTCCATTGCTTTGCTTAACTGTGGCGCCCTTCCACAATAGTACATTGCTGTGTCTGCAGATGTCAGGGAGCTCAGCTGGAGATACACTTCATTTCTGGATGTGTCCCTGGAGATGCTGGCTCGGCTGCTGAAAGCTGGACTGTAGTACGAAGTTCCTCCAGATGCAGTGCTCCGAATGTGACCCAACCATTCCATCCTTTTTCCTGGAGGCTGTCGGATCCAGCCCCAGTAATAACCACTGACTTGGACACCCGAGACAGAGCAAATCAGTTTGACTGTGTCTCCAGGCTTCACTTCTCCTGTACCAGATTGGGTCAGTTGTGTACTGGATAAGATACCTGCAGAAAAGGGACAGGAATTACAGAGTTCTGAAATAAATGCTCTTTTGGTTGAAATAAGCTTTCTGTATTTTACCACAGGGATAAATACCCACCAGGTGAGATGCTCAGAAGAATGAGCCAAAAGGATCTCATATTTTTAATCACTCACTCCTCTGTCTTTTGTACAGATTGTATGAGGCCCATTCAGGTCACAGAGTACCACAGGACACTGCTATTTAAACAGGAAGGGTATGTCTGACCAATTTCCATAAAGGGAGGCCAGTTCAGTCCTGTCCTCTATTTAAGAAGAAGGACAGGCTAAAATAGGGCTGCCATATTTCAAAAGGTGGAAATCTGGACACAAAACTTGTTGCGGGGTCCAGGGGTCCTTTACCTATAATATGTCGCAGTGTGTGCAGCTATCAAGGACTTCAGCTGCAAGGAGAATGAATTGGTGGGTGTATCTGCAGAGATGGTGATTTGTCCTTGTAGAAATGAGGCATAGTTTGTGTGCCATCTGGACCTAGTCCAGTTTACCGCTCCCTTTCATTCCAGCCCTTTTCAAAAATGTTTCTGGACCCAGTGCAAATAAGGACCCAAAACAGAAAATTCAGTGACCGTACAGGTGAGGCTGAGGGCCTCTCTTGGAGACACTGTCCCAGATCCGAACTGGACAAGTTGGATATCAGACAAGGAACCTAGGTGGGAAAAGAGGGAGGATCAGAAGTAAGGAAGGTCTCAGTAAGACCTAGATGATGTGTAACACAGACATTACACACTTACCATGAGTAAGAATCCAAATAAAGGCATTCATCATCTTGGACGGTATGAAAGAAATATCAAAACATTAGAATTGTGTGGAGTATTTATTTGCATAACGTAGATTCATGCCTCAAGCAGGCTTAAGACAGACGCCAGGATCAACACTCCATTTCCTTTTCCGCTCAGTAGAAATGACAAATTGTAACAAGCTTGTGTGTTGGAGGCAGAGGCAAGACAAGAGGGAAACAAATGGTCATTATAGACTCACTTTACAAAGGCTGCTTCCAAAATTACTGCTCATTTATCACCAGCATTATTGGCAGCAATAATGTTTGTATATTGCCAGCAACACGCATAATGCTTCAATGTGTAAAGAAAATGCTTGAGTTTAGATGCTTCAACATTTGTGCATTTGTGAGTACTTTAATTTTTTTTTTTAAAAAAAGATCTATCCCAAAGAAAAAGGGAATTGAATATGCATTTTTTTGACCACTGTCCAAATTTGGATTAAAATAGGCCAACAAGGTTTGGGGTCAGGGATGGAGGAAACAAAGTGATTCTCCACCCCTCATTTTGTTGTGCAGGAAAGAACTCAGGGGTGGGGTCTACAGAGAGCAAGGACTCACCCATACAGCTGCAAATAAAATGTTTTAAGGGTGTTTTAAGTGCAATATACAATGTGACGATGGTGATGGTGAGCCTTAAGGAAAATTCAATGTATTTTTTTAAAGCTTTTAAAAAAGCATTTTTTGAGCGGTTTTTATATGTGTCTAGATTCCACCCAAGACTCAAGTGATTTCCTTGTATCTGAGCTTTCTCACAGAACCCTTTGCAAATATATTCAGTGACTGGCATGCACATGATTCAGTACACTATGACAAGCACTGCCTTTTTGGTGATGGTTGTCCATACCCTCCAACTTTTCACAGATGAAAGCAAAAATCAATCCCATTGTGTATATGTTGTGTATACACATGTGAATTTTGACCTGCTCTCTGTCTTGCATGCATTTTTCCACCTGGCCTGGGTGGGCAGGGCCCTGACTGACTCCAGCTACAAAAGCTGAGGCTGCTGAACAGACTCTTGGGTTAGGTTTGGGGTTTTTCTGTTGTTGTGTGGGTGGACGTTGTTGCTGTCATTGATATTAATTTATTGTATCTTTATTTTTAGGGACGCGGGTGGCGCTGTGGGTAAAAGCCTCAGTGCCTAGGGCTTGCCGATCGAAAGGGCGGCGGTTCGAATCCCCGTGGCGGGGTGCGCTCCCGTTGCTCGGTCCCAGCGCCTGCCAACCTAGCAGTTCGAAAGCACCCCCGGGTGCAAGTAGATAAATAGCGACCGCTTACTGGCGGGAAGGTAAACGGCGTTTCCGTGTGCTGCGCTGGCTTGCCAGATGCAGCTTTGTCACGCTGGCCACGTGACCTGGAAGTGTCTCCGGACAGCGCTGGCCCCTGGCCTCTTATGTGAGATGGGCGCACAACCCTAGAGTCTGTCAAGACTGGCCCGTACGGGCAGGGGTACCTTTACCTTTACCTCTATCTTTATTTTTAAATCTTACTATGATTTAATGTGGGAATTGTTCAGTCTGGTTATATATGTTTTGATATGCTTTCTTTACTGTTTATAACTATTTTTTTTAAAAAGTTTTTGTTAATACTTTTCAAATTTATACATTTCATTAATTTTACAATCATTTTAACATTACAAAGTTTGATGTCCTTCCCCCTGCTTCTGTGGTTCCTTAAATTTATTTTTTAATTTTGTCCCATTCTTCCTTTGCTGGGACTTCTGCTTCTTTCCATTTGGGGGCGAGTAGCATTCTTGCAGACATAAATTTCTATACAATTTAGGTAGTTCTGTCCCTATAATTCCCAAAAGGAAAAAAGAAGAAGAAGAAAAGTTATTTTGGGAATAACTATTTTTGTTATATTATGCAGTACAGTGATCACAATAGTCTGCTGAATCAGATCTTATCAGATGCACGAAAAATTCAGAGAGATAGTTTTCTTAACCAAGCCTCGATTCAGTGGATATGATCAGATTTCCGTAAGGCACAGCCACAGAGCAAAAAGAAACGCCCTTGAACCCGGGGGAATTAGTTGGTACACAACACAATCAAAGTTCAAATGAAAGTGTGGGTGAGTTTCTAGGGAGAGGAAACAGAATGAAGCACAGGCTTCCTGCTGAGAGTTAAATTTGGATTCAATGGAAGAGAAAGAAAGGGAGAAAAACAGGTGGCCAACTGGGACTGCCATCACCCAAAGGGAGAATCAGAAACGCAACAGAAAGACAGATGGAAATTCATCACCCAGTTCAGCTTGAACTGAGACTTTTGCCCTAGTCAAAAGTGCAGATCTGTGGTTTTCCTATCTCGGCTTCCAAATGGGTTTCTGTATGGGTGATTAGCACTGTGGTTGTTACTCCATCCACTATGACTGAAGCCTTGACAAAAACATCCCATCCTATGAGCTTGTGGGAGTGTGGAACCGACACTCTGTTCCTGGTGATATGGATGGTCCAGTCGATACCTGACCACTAGTGACAAACGCACCCCCCCATCTTTCTGTTTGCATTGGCAGAAACCCCTCCCCCCCATCCTCTCTCTTTCTCTAAATATTGTTTGCACCTTGGCACCTGGGAAAGGGCCAAAGGTGTTCTTTTTCAGAGCCAGGCATTCTGGGAGAAGAACAGAAAAGTTCAAAATCAAATGATCAACAATTCATTTTGTTTGCCACATCATCCTGGTTTGTTCTCCTCCATCCCATATGACATTTCCCTTCTAACTGTAACCCAGTGGCCCCTTATCTCTAAGGCATTGTCTGCACTATACTTCTTTGGGGATCACTTGTAGCCGAGTAAGATTGTCTTCCATGAACATGATCTTAACTGTGAGTCCGTAAGTAACTGTGGAGGCTAATTCTGGATCCACACGTCCTTCCACAGTGGTGTCAAGATGCTGTCAGCGGTTCCCGGCTGGTTGCCCAGGAAAGTATAAAGACAGTCCTTTTTTATTTCAAACCTTACAGAGAGAGGCTATAGAACCCAGCCTCTTGGATAATGAGTGAATCTCCAACCCCAGCCCACCCCGCCCGTCTCTCCCACTTCCTCATTCGTCGTCATCATCACCTCCTCTGTGGGTGCCGCTAAGTGCCCTCTGTGTTCAAGCTCTCATGTACAGGGGTTCATTTTGCTCTCTACATTTTTCTTGACGCTTTCAAGTGGTGGAAATCATGTCCACCTAGAAGGTACCTAAGGCATTGTCTGCACTGTACATTCAAAGCTGGGTCATGCAATTTTAAACAGTCGCAGTTTGCCCCAAAGAATCCTGGGAACTGTAGTATATTAAAGATGCTGAGAGTAGTCAGGAGACAACATTTCCCTCACAGAGCTACAATTCCTAGAGTGGTTTGACATCCATCCCTTTCCCCATGGAATGCTGGCAATTGTAGCTCCGTGAGGGGAATGGGGATCTCCTAACACTCAGCATAGTAAAAAGCTAAGACGAAATGGGGAACTCAACATTCCAAATTGAGGAGATGTTATGGAACCATGGTACCTGAACCAGGAAGTGTTCTGAAGCTAATGACAGGCGATTTTATTGAACTAGATATGTCAAATGTATACCATCAGTGTCATCTGTCAGTATTAATTCAAATGTTGGACCTCAACTCCTGGTGGCTGAAAAGTACTGCATCTTTTACAATGTACTTTAACAGTGTCTAGATGTCTCAGAGAGATGAATGGACAGACAGACAGAACACCAGGAGAATGCAAATGAATGTGCGCTCTCATATATAGAGAGGAAAGGGTCTCTGTATCTTTTGCACTATTCACTCCAACAATCACTTTGTGCATCATTTCCTCCAGCTTCTCCTCTCTGACCATACAACCTTGGTGACATTGACCAGGTTCCCCGATTGAGTGGGAGGAAGCAAAAGCAACACAGATTTGAAGCCAACAGTTAATTTAAGATATACAGGGAGAAGGAAGGGAAACAGGTGGCTGCACCAAAAAGGGCAACCAGAACCCAACACAAAGACAGATGGAAGTTCATCAACCAATTCACTCTGAATTGAGACCTCTAAACTTTGGCCCAGCCCACTGTGCAAACCTGCAGATTTCCCATCTTGGTTTTCGTATGGGTGCGTAGCACTGTGGCTCCCACCCCATCCACAGTCACTGAAGCCTTGACAAAAACCTACCGTCCAATGATCTTGTGGGAAATACTAAGTGTAAGCATGGGGTGCGCACTCTGTTCCTGTTGATACCGTATGCCTTCCAATTGTCCCCATTTTCCAGGGACAATCCTGCCTGGAATTACGAAAGCCATCCTGGTTTCTGATTTGACCCCAGGGTGCTTGTCCCGAGTGGTGAGGACAGCAAAGGACCATCCTGTTGCCTCTCCATGGCTACTGCTGCCGGCCTTCTCCCTTGGGCAGCTTGTAGTGGTTTCTGGAGAGCAGACGAAGAGGGACAGGCAGAGGACAAGGCTGCCCTGGGCAGGAAGAAAGGGGAAGCAGAGCGGAGTGCAAGGAGCCTTTAAAAAAATGTTTTGTGCCTGCACGCAGGGGCGGAGGAAGGGGGGTGCAATGGGGGGCAGTCCACCTGGGGTGTCACCACTGAGGGGTATGACAAAATGTTGGGCGGCGCTCACCATGGGGCCTGCAGTGCGCCCGGGCCACGCATCTCTCCTGGGAGTGACACAGTGGCTTGGGCGCCCACAGGCTCTACACTTCCCCAAACAGTCCGCCTGCCGCCTCCCCCTCAGTTATAGGGCGGCTGAGTAGGAGGAGGCAGGCAGACTCCTCAGAGGTCCTGTGGAGCGTCCTGCCCTGGCTGGCCCCGCCCTCACGGCAGCTGGCTCCGCCTCTAGCCGCAGGGCACGCACGCACGCCGCCCCAGCCGCCCAATCAGCTTGCTCTGCCGCTGCACGCACATCTAATCTTGCCCCTTTCTAAAATCCATTGATTGGTGTGTGTTTTTCTTTTTGTAAATCTACCAAAGAATAAAATAAAATCAGGATTAAGGGGTTTTCTCAAGATGGTGGAGGGTGTGTGTGTGTGTCCCATTGAGGTAGTGGTGGCAGGATTCGCCCTTCTTCTGATAGGAAATGCTCTCTGGACCTGACCAGAGAAGAATGGCAGATTAAGTTGATGGACTATGCCGAAACGACCGGAAGGATCAGAAATCAGGGAGACCAAAATTTTAATAAGGAAAGGGGGAAATTTAGAACTTACCATAAAAACCATTGTAAACAGTTAAAATCGTTAGTAGGATTGGAATAACACTTGTAGAGTAATGGTGAATTTGGGATATAATAGAGATGTAAAAGATCTAATTAGAATCATAGAATCATAGAGTTAGAAGAGACCACAAGGGCCAACCCCCTGCCAAGCAGGAAACACCATCAGAGCACTCCTGACATATGGTTGTCAAGCCTCTGCTTAAAGACCTCCAAAGAAGGAGACTCCACCACACTCCTTGGCAGCAAATTCCACTGTCAAACAGCTCTTACTGTCAGGAAGTTCTTCCTAATGTTTAGGTGGAATCTTCTTTCTTGTAGTTTGGATCCATTGCTCCGTGTCCGCTTCTCTGGAGCAGCAGAAAACAACCTTTCTCCCTCCTCTATATGACATCCTTTTATATATTTGAACATGGCTATCATATCACCCCTTAACCTCCTCTTCTCCAGGCTAAACATGCCCAGCTCCCTTAGCCGTTCCTCATAAGGCATCGTTTCCAGGCCTTTGACCATTTTGGTTGCCCTCCTCTGGACACGTTCCAGTTTGTCAGTGTCCTTCTTGAACTGTGGTGCCCAGAACTGGTGCCCAGAACTGATTATAAAAGATGCAGGAGGAAATGATTAATAATAGGACCCACAAAGGGGAGAAGGGAAGTGGAGGATATTCTTTGGAATCTTGTTTTTATGTTGTATGTTGGATATGTGATTGTAAAATTCTAATTTGAAAAACCAAATAAATAAAATTATCAAAAGGGGGGAAGAGGGGGGGGAATGAAATTCTCTCTGGGGGGCAGGAGTGGAATGTGGGCTTGAGGAGGGTTAGTTGTGGGGGATTGAGAAATGTCCTTATTTTCATCTAAGGAATCTTGGAGGGTGTGACGTGGTTGGCTACAATCAGGGCTGGTACCAGACTTCAGGAGACACCTGGCGCTGTCCAGCTGATATCTGCCTGTTGTCACTGAACCTACCCTACCCTTTGCCTTGGCAGAACCCGCTTCCTCCTTTCCCATGATGCCACCCCATTCCACCTCCCCTCGCCCACACTCTTACTTTAAAAAAAATAAAATGCAAATTTAAAATTTCAATGTTACTGGATAGCTCAGTTGGTTAAACAGTGGTGCTGATAACGCCAAGGTTGCAGGTTCGATCCCCATATGGGGACAGCTGCATATCCCTGCATTGGACGTGGGTGGTGCTGTGGTCTAAACCACTGAGCCTCTTGGGCTTGCTGATCAGAAGGTCAAAAGTTCAAATCCCTGCAGCGGGGTGAGCGCCCGTTGCTCTGTCCCTGCTCCTGCCAACCTAGCAGTTCGAAAGCACACCAGTGGCAGTAGACAAATAGGTACCACTGTGGCGGGAAGGTAAATGGGGTTTCCATGTGCTCTGGCTTCTGTCACGGTGTCCCATTGCACCAGAAGCAGTTTAGTCATGCTGACCACATGACTTGGAAAGCTGTCTGTGGACAAACGCTGGCTCCCTTGGCCTGAAAGCGAAATGAGGGCCACAACCCCATAGACACCTTTGACTGGACTTAACTGTCCAGGGGTCCTTTACCTTTTACCTGTAGGGAGTTGGACAAGATGATCCTCAGGGTCCCTTCCAACTGTGCAATTCTATGATTCTGTGATATGAATAAAATAAACAAACACATTCCAAGAAAGGAAGGGAAGCCAAGGTTCACTTCTGTGCATATATCTCCATTTACGAGGCATCACCCAGGTCACTTTAGGCAGGATTGGGACAGTGATTTACCAGGGAGAAGCATGAGAAAGCAGAGGAGTCTCAGGTAAATGGGAAGAGTTGGTGCATATGTGACAAAAGCTCCATTAGAGCTGACTTCCGTGGTTGGCAGTCATGTGCATGGTGGCCTTGGGACAGGCTGACATGGATAGGAGCTTCTACAAGGACTTTGGCATAGCTTCCAAGCAGCTGTGGGAATCGGGCAAATGGACTCACAATCTACCTGGACCTTTGTGGAAATACAGCGCCATAAACTATGCTTTTGTTATGAAATGCTGCCACCTGCTGGCACATCACAAGAAGGGCAGTACTTTGTTCAGGCATGATAGAAATAAAATGCAGTCATTCACGGCACTGGATAATGGGTCAAGCCTCTTAGGGAAATCACAAACTCTTGTCTACAGTGAACTCAAAACCCTTTCAGGTTTTTACTGAATTGTGCAGACACTCTCTCTCTCTCTCAAATGAATCTAATCTCCAGGTATTGTCAGATATCATATATCCCTGTCACATCTCTTTCCCTGGCTCTCAAGGCTTTGTTTTGATTTTGTTTTTTGTTAATCACATTGTCCTAGTCTGTTCTCATCCATCCAACATTGCATTCCCTTTTAAAGGTGGCCCAGTGATACCTTATATCTTAGGCCCCATCTGCACTATATATTTAAAGCTATATCATGCCACTTTAAACAGCTGTAGCTTTCCCTAAATAATTCTGGGAAATTTTCTGTTTTACAATTTAAAATACTCATTTAAACAGCCTTAAATATCAATGACTTCCCTTCTTCTCTTTCCATAGTTCCTTGAGCTCAAAAGCGAAACACAGGGCTTTCAGTGGCTGACGGTGGTATTGGTATGGAGGAAAATCACTGTGTGTAGTTCCCACAATGATACAGACCCTTACAAAAACCTCCCTGCTCTAGATCTTTGCCAGTGATATCTACTGAGCGACTGAGAGCAAGAGGAAGGGATGGGTCAAGGCAGAGATGTCTTTATTCCGCTTAAGTCCAAGGCACACAGGCAGGTACTTAGGAAGCTGAATGGGTCCATTGGTGCATCTAGCTTAGTATTGTCTACCCTAACCACCAGCAGCTGGCTCTCCAGAATTTCAGATAGGAGTCCTTTCCGAGTTCTACCTAGAGATGCTGGGACTTGAACCCGGGATCTTCCTCATGCAGAACACAACTTGTTTGAGGATTGGGGTGTCAGTACATTTCATTCCCATTTGTTGTTTGGAGTCAATAAAGAAAACAAAATGCTGAAAATATGTTTATTTCTGTATCTATGTGCTTCTACCATTGGGGATATTTATAGTTAAAGTCATACCTCGGGTTACAGATGCTTCAGGTTGTGTTTTTTCAGGTTATGGTCCCCCAAACCCCGAAAGTACCGGAATGGGTTACTTCCGGGTTTCGGCAGTATTGCATGCGCAGAAGCGCTTAATCATGCTTTGCGCATGCGCTGAAGTGCCAAATCGCAACCCGCACGTGCACAGACACGGGTTGCGAATGCTACAGGTTGCGAACGTGCATCCCGCACAGATCACATTCACAACTTGAGCGTCCACTCTATAATGCACAGATCAGGGTTTCCCAAACTTGGATCTCCAGCTGTTTTTTGGACTACGACTCCCACCATCCCTAGCTAGCAGGACAAATGGTCAGGGATGATGGGAACTGTGGTCCAAAACCAGCTGGAGAACCAAGGCTGGGAAACATTGGCATAGATAAAAAGTACGCCTGAATTTAGGAGAATGGATAGGTAGGATGAAAGTCAGTTGGGAAAATGGCTACCTTGGAGGACAGCCTTGTGTCTGCTATATGGCTTGGACGATATTTCTCATCATCTTCAGGTGGCACAAACATGTAGTCCAAATAGCTGAAGGGCATCTGGTTGGAGAAGGTTGAGCTACCACTACAGGACCATTCCCAAGAATTCTAGCCAAGGCATCCCATATTAACAAAATTGAGGTTTATTAAAGCAACAAAAGCAACCAACATTATTCCTTACAGAAGAAGCTCCCCTACATCTCATTAAAACAAAACAAATCAAGAATGCTATGCAGCAGAATGATAAATTGGGAAACATTGGAGGGGTGCAGCTGCTGGTAATCAAAACTTATATGTTTTAAACCTTGGGAAAACACTTAAGTAAAAAACGAAACAAAACCCAAACTATTCACCAGGGTTTGGCAAGCCCTGAAATTCCCTGGACCTTCAAAAGGACCTTCTTGTAGGTTGTGGGTTGGGAGGGAATCCACAGAATGTCACAGTCCAACTGCAAATGAGGGTTGTGGAAGCAGATGTGGGGACATGTTGGTACCTGCCCCACACCTGATATGTGGGTTGGGGGAAATGGCATGCACACATGATTGGCCTGATTAGGCCCATGGGCTGGAGTCTCCACATACTTACACCAACCCTGGGCAACTTCTCTTCTGACCTCATACTCTTCTTTCCATTATGGTGTGCTCTGGAGGGCTTCAAAGATCATCTGCAAGATGCTTTTTGAAATACGAGGGCTGTAATGGGATCCTCTGTCTTTCTGCCAGAAATGAACCATGTTTCTGGAAGATGGCTTCTGGTCTGTGGGCCTCTTCATCAGTTTGAGCTACAGAATATGCGTACACCCACCTGCCTAGCGCACAGCACCTCCTTCCATAGGAGGCTCAGCATCTCTGAACACTTCAGCCCCTTTTAACATGTCCTCTTTCTCAGGGCAATTGGCAGTGGTGAGTGCTTGCCTCTTCTTTTCTCTCCAGGCAGCTTTCTTTATGCCATGGCTTTGCAACCAAATGTGCATCCCATACTTTAGGTGTAATATCCTCTCCAGGACTGAGCCAATAATAGACATCCTCTTTTCAGAATCCCTGTGGGAACTGGAAGAGGCACACCTTCCCTGGGATCTCAAGATAGCTCCAGACTTCAGGCAAGATCTATCTTTAGGCCTCTGTCCCACCTTCTGATCTCTACTGTCTTCTTCAACTTGCACATTGTCACTGTCCCAGTCTCCTGCTCTCTGCCACTCACATACATTGCTGAACTGGGACTCGCCTTCTATTTGTGGGTAGCATTGCTTGCAGGGGGTCTCTGGCTGTGTCTGAGAAGCATCCTTAGGGACCAAGACAGAGATCCTCCCAGACTCTATTTCTAAACCCTCACCTTCGGTTTCCAAGTGAATCCAATCTGAAGGAGGGTCTGGCAAGTCACTGTTTGCATCCAAAGAAGATGCACACGAGTCTCCAGAGGCCTCGGATTCTCCTGAAACTTCAGAGCTCTCACTTGAAGCACTTCTACTTTCTTCAGCAGACTGGATGTCTTCCCGGTCCTGCAGAACCCGAGAGCTATTATTGGTGTTGAGAGATGGAGCAGGTGCCATGCCTGAACATACCTCATGGGAGTATTTGCTGGCCCGTCTGCTCCTTGGTTCTTGAGTATATGCCACTGCAGATGTCTTTTGCTGCCCCCTTGCACTGGCTCTATGTCCCTGGGCCTGTAAGGGCAGCCCTTGGCTTTCCTCTTCGGGCACCCCCAAACTGACCCTCCTCCTGTGTAACTGGCTGCTGAGTCTCTCCTGACGTTCTTTGGATGCCTTCTTGACCAGTTCAGCCACCATGTCTTCATAGGCAGTGTGTGAGGAGATGACAAGGCAAGGAAGGATGAAGGACCCCAAGGCTCTCTGGGCAATGTGGGTCCTGAGCAAGTGATCTCTTGCTACTTCAGAAGGCTTAAGGAGATTGTCCCCTGAGACTTCCTGCTTGGGGCAATCAATATCCATTTTGCCTTCCACCGAAGGCAAATCCAAATATCCCTGAGTTCCATTATTTACCGCAGTCCCACATTGGAAGGTCGTTGCACCCCTTGGGACCACCCCCTGTTGCTGCTGACACTTTTGATCTGCACCCATTACACATGGAAATTTGGCGTCTATTTGAAGAACTGCAGTATGGCACACACAGGGCGAAGCAGTAGCATGTGAGATATCTAGAGGCTGAGGTTTCCTCAGACCTCCTGGATGCTGGTTGTTCTGTACCATCCCCTGGAGGCTGGATTCGAGCTGCCACGAAATACTGCATTTATCCCCAATAAATCTTTCAATGCAAGTACATGGAATTGGCTCTTTGCTTTTGTCTAGAGACCTGAGCCCCCGGGATTCAGGAACTTGGCTGGATCTAGGGCTTGCATTGTGATCGCTGAGCAGTGTGGCACCAGGGAACAGAACTTTCTGTTCATGCTTCTCTGGCTCAAGAGGAATCTCCGAGTCCTGTTCTGGTGCCGTCTTCTGCATATGTACATGCAGAGTGGATTTCAGTACCGCCTTGTGCCTCAATGCCCTTCCTTTAAGATAGGAAGGTCTGCCCAGGCACTTCCCAGGTTTCATCTCCTGGCTGCCTCCTTTGCCTCCCCCCTCTGGGATCACCATAGAGGGATGGGCTTTTGGAGAAATTAAAGGAAGGGGCTTCTTCGTGGCCCCACAAATACTGATTTTCCCACCACGCTCTACCTGGAGCCGCAGTTCCGTCCGGAAGACTGGTGTCTTCTTCCGCAGGCCTGATTTCATTTTGGCTTGGGATTGGTCTCCAAGTCCTCCTGTCAGTTTATAGCCCCTGTGGTATCTGGGCTGCAGATGAAGCAAGAATGCCTGTGGGAATTCTTGGATTCGTTTCAGAAAGCCCCACCTGAAGGTCACAGCTTGCCTTCTGGAGTGCGCTTCCCCATGTTGCTTAGTGTCTTGAGATGGCTTCCTACTACACCCAGCCTCTTCAGCCTCAGGAGCTATCACCGGAGACCTCTCACCAGCAACTCTAACGCCTTCTTCTCCCTGCAGACTCTCTGTAGCTGTGACTGGTGGGTGCTCACCAGGCACACCCTCTTCTGCTTGGGGACTTTCCCTTTCTGCAGTTCCTTCCTCTTTGGATGATGGGCACTCAGACAGAGTGCTCTTCTTTGCTGCAATCTCTGAGCTCTGGTCCCTTTCATCTGTGGCCTCTCGGCTTTCACCAGCAACTGCTTTCTTCTCTGGTGTTGGTGGGCTCCCAGGATCTATGCTTGTTTTCTCTCTATTTTGTGGATTTTCACCCATAAGGCCAATTTCATCATCTTCTTGGGAGCTTCCTGTAGTTGTGACCAAGGGAATCTCATAAATAATTTCCTCTTCTGCTTGTGGGGCCTCTCCATCCTCTGCAACATCAATTTGGATCTCAGGAGCGACATCCATTTCCTCTGATGCTTGTGAGCTCCTGGAAGTCACACTCTCACTCTCCAGATCCTGTGGGCTTTCTCCAGCAATGGTCACCTCCTCCCCTGTGACCTGTGAAACCTGACTAGCCTGTTGTTCAGCAACTCTTGCATCTTCAGTGGCTTCTAGACTCCCAATAGCAATGGCCACTTCTTCATCCTCTTTTGAGCTCTCTGGGCTAGTGGCTACTTGTGTGTTCTCATAAGTGAGGTTCTGTTCCTCTGTGTTACATGGACTTCTCTCACCAGATACAGTGTCTGCAGCTTGTGGTATCTCACTAGCAGCATCTTCTGTGGCTTCCAGTCCGATGAACCTTGCTTCTTCTGTGGCTTGTGAGCTTTCACTGGTAGATAGTTCTTCTTTAACTACGTGTGGGCTCTTTGTATTAAATACCAGTTCCTCAACTCTTTGTGGGGTCTCCCCCGTATAATTTGCTTCCTCTGTGCCCTGCAGAATCTCCAAATAAATATTATCTGCAGCCTCAGGTCCCAAAATGTTCAGGGCATCCGTGGCCTGTGGGCTGTTATTAACTTCCTTCATGACATCTAGTGGCTCATTTATCACAGAATCTTCTGCTGACATTTGTGGTCTCTCACCAGTGGTGTCCTTTGAAGAGTATAGGCTTATCTCAGTAGGAACTCCATTCTCAATTTCCTGTGGGATTCCATCAATGGTGCTCATTTTCTTGTCGCTCTGTGTTTTCTTGGTACTAACGTCAACTTGCTCTACAGCCTGTTGCTCTTCCGAATAGAGAACCTTTTCATCTTCCGCAAAGAGATTATCACCAGTGGCACTTCCTTCTTTTTCAGTGTCTGGATCCATACTAATGATTTCCTTGGTGACCTGTGGACAAACAGGAGGAAGGGACTTAGGAGGAGATGGGCAAAATGCTCTCATGGATTTCTGCACAACTCGTGATAAGCCCCAATCGTGAAAGATTTTCTTATGTTTGGTATAGGATTCTACTTGGTCCTGAGCCTCATCTTGAGAGGTTGCACAGTCAATCATTTGGTCATCTGCTGGTGCCATTGCCACCGAATGCTCCTTGTAGATGTTAATTTCTGGTTTCTCTTTAGCCTCACTTCCATCCAGGGAAACATTCATTGAGTCTATTCCTGTGAAACTTTCATCCATGTGTGGCCAGGCTGCAGAGTTTGCATATATCGTATTCAAGATTTCACTCTGTTGACTAGGTATATGCTCTGGATACTCGTGCCTGATGTTCAGCTCCCCCTTATCCACTGCTTCACCCTCCACCAAGGGCAGAAATGAGCTTCTGGACTTCACTTGGCTGTAAAGAGGGGCAAACTTCTGGAAAGGGTCATCAGGTGTGACCTTGAAGCTTCCCATGGGCTGGAGATCAGTTTCTGTGGACCTTCTCCTGAGGCTAGGGTGATCTGTAGAGGCAGCTGATGATTCAGAAAAAGCTGCTTCAGGGACTTCTCCTGCCTCCGTTTCCTGGTGTGGGCTGACCATTTGCTGTGCCCTGTAAGCCTTGGGTCCATGTGTGAAGATGTTCTCACCCACAAACGTCGCCTGCCTTGCCTCTGCCAGCTCTTCTCTGGCTACTGGGATGGGGGAGGAGAATCTGCCCAGAGAGTCACAGCTTTTATTTTGGTACTCTGTATTTTGTAGTTCCAAGGGACCTGTCCCAAATGCAGGGTTGAAAATCTTGATAGATTCCAGAATCCTCTTAGGCAGCTTCCATTGTCGCTGTAGCATCATCCTTTGAATGTGGAATTCCAGCTGACTGTAGGTGCTTTGGGGAAGGAACGATGGTTTCTGTAGCAGAATGTAGACATGGGCTTCAGCCCTTTGGAGACTGGGCAGTGGGGGAGCCTGTGACTTGAAGCCATGCAAGGATTTCTGAATAAGACTAGGCAAGCCCCATTCATGCTGTAGCTTCTTTTTTCTAATGTGGAGTTCTAAGGCTTGCCTTTCTTGCTCCAAGAGGAATGGTGTCTTTGCTTCTGAAAACATGAAGGTGGTTGCTGTTCTGGGAATGGAAGGCTGCAGTGGTGACATGTGCCTTGTTCCACCCAGACCCTTCATGCACGAGAGAGACAGCAAATGGTCATCTTGCATGGCCGACTCAACCTGGTCCATGCTTTCTGTCCAATCAGATGGCTGGATGTCGTTGTGTGGCTCCAGAAGCCCATGACTATGGAGGGTCTTGGGGAGAAACTGACTCAGTGAACTTGACATGCATTGCCAAGTATGTCTGGCCAAGGTTGGGGAAATGTCTGGACCTTTTTCATCCAAGTGGAGCATCTTATGCTCTGTAGTTTCAGACTGAAGTGTGGGGTACACCAAAGGCTGACTTGTCATTGTCCTCCTCCCTATCCTAGTTCCATCCTGTTTCCCTGCAACAGCCACAATCTCTGGGGAAAGCAGCCTGAGGGACTCAAGGACCCTTTGGGGTAAGCGCCATCGGTGAAGCGTAATTCTTTTCAGCAGATTCTGCTCTAGTTCTTGGATGATGGCATCACTGAAGAAGGAGAGCTCATCCAGAAGAACATTCACTTCCACGTGCTGCAATGTCCGGTGCTGCTGTGATTGGGGGACAACTGGGAAAACAGAATGGAGAGATCTCTGGACAAGGCTTGGCAACCCCCAAGCATGCTGCAACCTCTTTTTTCTCACGTGCCATTCCAGATCCTCCCGAGTCCTCTGCTCAATGAATGGGATCTCTGCTGAGGTGAAGTCAAATATGGTATCCTTTCTGGGCACGGTGGAAAAGGGCACCTGAATGGTGTCCTCCTTGTACAGATAGGATAAAGGTTTTCTGTAGAGTGTGGACAATCCTTGCCTGTGAGCCAAACCTTTGCTTGCAATGTTGAGTTTGATATGAACGGTGATGTCTTTCTCTGCGAATGGAACCTCATGGGATTGAGGCTGCTGGGCTTTCAAACCAAGTGGGGCAACTTTAGGAGGGTCATGTTCCTTGACTTGGTGGCCAGCTGACTGAGGCAAATGAATCACGGGGTCAACAAGCTCCAGTGAGATTTCAAGAGTCTCTTGGTCCACGGGTCTTTTCAGCACTTGATGCTGGTTGCACTGTGCCTTTGGCATCCCAGAGAAATTTGGTGCTTTTCCCAATGGAAGGTTCCCCAGAATCCTCTTCCCCTTGTGGGATGCAGACATCTCCTGACTGCCTTTGGGCTCCTTTGTTAGTGGAGTGGAGTGGTGGAGGGACTCCATGACTTGCTTGGGAACGCCCCGCCCCTGCTCTACGACCTTACCCTTGATGTGGCCCTCCAGGTGCCTCTGGGTCTCCAAGGTGGCAAAAGGCAAGGAGTTCCTAGGGGATACCCTCACTTCCCCTCCCGAGTACAATTTGGAGGAAGCATGGGGTGCTGTTGTTGGTGTAGGCAGGTGGAACTTTTGCAAAGACTCTTGTATCAGTTTGGGCTGGCCCCATGGGTGTTGAGCCCTCTTTCTGATGACATGGGATTCCAAACACTGCTCCTCATTGGCAGGAAGAAAAGGTGTCCTTGCGTGGACAAACTCAGTGGCGTGATGCGACCAAGATGGGGGAGCTAGCAACTCAGGAGAACTGGGTATTATATTGCTCAGGGGTTGAATGTACAGTGTAGGGGGGCCCCATAGGAACTGAATGCCTTTATACTTAACATTCATATCCACACAATCTGCCTTCCCCCGGAGACTTGGCCTTGGCCTGCTGAGTCGCTGAGGGTAACTGCTGTGCGATAGGGTCAGCTTGGGCAAGGGGGCTTTCTTCTCCTCTGGGACAATTATTCTCTGGGAATTCTCTATTAGCTTGTGTCTGGCCTTAAATGACTTCTTACCAGTTGTAGTCTGGGGGTTTGCTTCGGAAGGAGGGGGAGATTTGAGGGCTGTTTCCCTGGTTGTGGATTCCCAGTGTAGAACGTGCCAGTGAACCTTCCCTTCTCTCTCACCCTTGACGACGCCTCGGCCTTTTTTCCTGTGTGCAGATGATGCTATATTTGTGGTGAGGTGAGAGGCCCGCTTCATGTGCTTGAGGGCCTCTTGGACTTGCCTTGGCAGCCCACAACGCCGCATGCAAATCATCTTTTTCATGTGTTGCTCCAGTGTCCTGCTCTTTGCCACACTCATGAAAGGAAGAAGCCGAGGCCTCATCAACACAGTAGCCTCCTTCTTTGTGGGGCGCAGGAAAGTGGAATCCATACCAAGAGGCAAAAAAGCCTTGAATGACCTGAGGACGACTGATGGAAGACCCAGTTTGTGTTGAACTCTTTTCATGACCAAATGCTGCTCCAAGGTCCTTGGAGCCTTAGCCATAAAGGGAGTCTCTGCGGTAGCGAATTCAACCCTAGGAGACTTGATATTTGCTTGTGAGACCACAGGTAAGAAAGTGGGGAAATGTCTTGCTGCTTTAGGGTAGAATCTCATGCCCTGGTAGTTCTCCTTTTCACACGAAGAGGATGATTCATTTTTCCTCTGCCGCAAAGGAATGTGGTTCTTCTTGCTGAAATTGGATAACTCTGGCAGTTCAGTAGAGGGGCTGTGATCTGCCCAGCTATTGAAAGACAGCACAGAAGATGTGCTAGAAGAGGAGTAGAAGTGGTCCCTCATTTCCCAATTTCTGTCATCAGAGCTGTCATAACGTTCATTCATAGTGAACATGGAATGGTTGTTGAGATGGCTGGGACTCATGCCATACTTCCTGAAAATGGAAACAGCTTGCTGAACAGAATGGAGTGGCTTATCCTTCTGCCTCTTGCCTTTGGGAAGAACTTGCTCCTTCCTGGATGAAGGAGTTGTTTCTGGGCCCAATTCTGGATGGTGACAGTTTGGGGCAGGTTCACTGTTGCTCCATGGGGAAATGATGTCATCTCTTTGAAACCCAGGGTTTAATCCATGGACACGCATCACTTCCTCAGCCTCCATGGCTGCCCTGTCACATAAGGCACAGGCTATATTGTCACATAGCAATCTGCGGATGGAGGCACAGCGACTGCCTATATTTTGTGGTTCTCTCTCCTGGTGGTTGGTACCTGTAAGCCAAATGAAGGCACTGGTGAGCTTTTCTCCACCTCCAGGTTGGTATGGAGCCCATTGACTCTCATATTTTGTCAGGAACTGGCCAGATGAGGAGCCCGCCGGGGAAGACAGGGAAGATGAGGACTTAGAGCCCGGGTCCTGGTGGTGGGACAGTGGGGAAGGGTTGAGTTGGGTGGTGCTGGATGTCTTGCCTGCTGCCAAGCAATGAGTAATATAGAACCAGAAGAGTAGGACCTAGCTCCCACATTGCAGTCACCGTCTGTTGGTGAGGGCTCCAGAGTGAGAGTGTAGAGGGGAAAGGTGGGGCCAGAGCTAAGTTTCCTGCAACTTCTCAAGCTGAAGGAATTAAGCAGGGAAGAGTTCACTGTGTTACTTTTTGTGAATAAAAAGCCAGTTGCATCCCAAGCGTCCAGCCTCTTCTTGACCTGTGGGGGCCTGACACTTCCCTGTCAGACCTCATGACATATTTATATATTTATTAGATGTGTTAGAATACTTATATACCAATTTGTGGGCCTAAGAGGCACTGACTTTATTTCAGAACAGCAGTGAATCTGTGGCCTTCCAAATGTAGCTGGACTGCAGTGCCCATCAGCCCTAGCAAGCACGTCCAATGGGCAGGGATTATATGGGCATTGTAAGCCAACTTCTAGATTGCATTGCATTGACTAACTCAACTCAACTCTAAGTATTTTTATGAGATGCTCCTCTGCTAGTTCTCCTGTGTGTATTCTCTCTCCTCCTATAATTTTAAGTTTCAAATATGTTTTCTTTTGTTTTTTAAAAGATTTTGGATCTGGGTTTTAATATCTTGAACTTATCTTATTGAATGAACCCAACCAACCAACAAATGTGTGTATGTACACTTTCATGGATGCTCTGAAAGACCATGTGAATGATCAAATGTCAACATTGAGCTTGGCTCTTAAAAATAATAATAAATCACCGGGATGAGCTGATTCCTGTCTCAATGGCTTGCCTTCTTCTTTTCCAACAGCTGCTTGGAGATGGCTTCTGTGTTCCACATGTTCCTTCTAGGAAGAGAGGAGGCAGCGAAGTTATTCAAAGGGAAGAACAACCAATTGGAAATACCACCTTACTAAACAGGGTACTATGCCATCAGGCAGAATGAGGCATGTTCCAAGTTCCATCCCTGGTATCTCTAAATAGGACTGGGGAAAATCCCAGTCTGAATCCCTGGAGAGCTGCCACTGGTCTGCTTTGACAGTTCTAAACTGGATGGACCAACAGTCTGGATTTGTATAAGGCTACTTCCTGCATTCCTGTCTCCTGGTGGCCAAAGCATGCAATACTGTCAGGTCATTTTTGACTCCTCCCATCTCACTTAGAAGTTCATTCAATGTCGAAGTTTGTGTCAATGCAAGACTCAAATGGCCCGTTAAAATGCCATTTTCATTATGACCATGGCATCACATTGCTGCTTTCTGCCCATTGAAGGCCCCTAAAACATGGAACCCCATCCCCATGAATGCTCATTAAGTAGTTTCTGTCATTCTCTCAGCCTTGCCTTTTGACAGTTAAGATGTGTGTGATTTCTGTGAGATCATCTGTATTGTCATATAATTGTTTTATTTTGGATTTTGATGTTATTTGATTATATGGCTGTGACCTGCTCTGGGAAGCTTTGTGCTGAAGGAAAAGTAGGAAATCTCTTGAATAAATTTGTAAGTACATATTGCTGTTGTAAGCTGAGAAAACCAAATGTGGTGGGGGTGAGTCAACTTGTCTGTACTCTCACATTATTGTTTTATTTTGGATTTTGATGCTATATGGCTGTAACCTGCCTTGGGAAGGTTTCTGCTGAAGGATGGGTAGGAGATCTCTTAAATAAATGAGGAAGTAAATATTGCTGTTGGGAACTGAAAACCCCCCCAATGTGAGTCAACTTCAGACATGAACAAAGGTGTCACTGAAACTCACCATCGGTGTGCCGGTCTCAGAGCGGAACCGACTGCCCAGCTGTTGCTCCAAAAAGTGGGGATTCTCAGTGATCTCAGGTTCCACTGAAAAGGACAAGATGCTTCTCCATGCTTGGCCAACTCTCTTGCACCACACAAAGGAGCCACATAGGATCATTTGGAAGAGGCTGATGAACAGAGCCAGGACTAGAGTAGTGTACAAGTTGAAGTAGCAGTCCAAAGGGGAAAAGCGATTGATAAGGGAAATCAGTCCCATCTTTGTGAATGCAGTCTTTGCACCCAAGAGATGGTATGTATCCCCCAGGCAGTGGCAGTTAGCAGTGTTTTAAAGCAATGTTCCAAAGAACAACATAAAGAACCAACAAAAGAACCTTGGGAACACCCTGGGTTCTCTCCAGTCATGGATGCCGCTGCCGCCTGCTTGGACTTAATTGCATTCCATCAGAGCAGTGGGCAAACAGGTTCCAGCAGTCTTATGATCAGTGCAAATTTGCCAGTCAAAATGCACACGTGATGATTCCATGTTGCCTCCCCTGCTTTTGCTATGAACCTGAAATTAGCAATGAACCAGATCAAGCCAATACATTCAATTCTCGATGGAGCAGTCAAACTGAACACTGCATACGGCTTGGTGCTTGTGAGTTCAAATGGAATTCAGCCCACCACAGGATCCTCTGTATGCTTCCTATATTCACATTCCCAGTGGATGGAATCTGATAGTCTGGCACAGAATTTACCACCCTATTAATCTCAGCTTTCATTTTCAAAGTTGTAGCTTTTCTGGATAGCAATAGAAGCTTTAAAATAATGGATGGGTGGTGGTAACCCACTGATAGCCCAAACCTAGTCTCTCCTTCCATGCTCTCTCCTCAGTGTGGTGTAGTGGTTAGAGTGTCAGACCAGGATTGAAATTCCAACTCACCTATGAAGCTCACTGGGTGACCTTGAGTTAATACTTGCCTCTCAGCCTAATCTGCCTCATATGGTTGCTGTGGGGATTAAATGAGGAGGGAGAAAACCATTTATGCCACTTTGATGCCCATGGGGAAGAAGGTGGGATGAAAATGCCATAAATAAAATAATTAATTGATTAAATAAATAATAAATAAATAAAACCATTAGCCTCCAATAAACCTTGCATCAAAATGTTCATCTGGAGCCTTCCAAAGGGAAATAGGAGTGTGAAGATGGTTTCTTAGGGTTTCAGGAACCTGTGGTCCTCCAGATATTGTTGGACAACAGCTCCCATAATCTCTGGCCATTGAATATGGTGGTTGCTGGGGCTGCTAGGAATTTGTAATTACAGTGGTATCTCGGGTTACAAACACCTCAGGTTACAAACACTTTGGGTTACAGACTCCGCTAACCCGGAAGTAGTACCTTGGGTTAAGAACTTTACCTCAGGATGAGAACAGAAATTGCACGCCAGTGGCATGGTGGCAGCAGGAGGCCCCATTAGCTAAAGTGGTACCTCAGGTTACGAACGGTTACAGGTTAAGAACGGACCTCCGGAACGAATTAAGTTCATAACCAGAGGTACCACTGTATGACAGTTATTACCTGCGCTTGAAGCTTTCAGGTTAGTTTACAGAAACCAGTCAGCTTTGAATGTCCTGTATAGCTCTAGAGGTATTCCTAATTTACACACATATTTGTAGCCCTGTATCTGGTGCTGAGGGATGCGGGTGGCGCTGTGGGTTAAACCACAGAGCCTAGGACTTGCTGATCTGAAGGTCGGTGGTTCGAATCCCCGCAACGGAGTGAGCGCCCGTTGCTTGGTCCCTTCTCCTGCCAACCTAGCAGTTCGAACGCATGTCAAAGTGCAAGTAGATCAATAGGTACCACTCCGGGGAGAAGGTAAACGGCGTTTCCGTGCGCTGCTCTGGTTCACCAGAAGCGGCTTAGTCATGCTGGCCACATGACCCGGAAGCTGTACGCCGGCTCCCTCGGCCAATAAAGTGAGATGAGCGCCGCAACCCCAGAGTCGGTCACGACTGGACCTAATGGTCAGGGGTCCCTTTACCTTTTTTATCTGGTGCTGAACTTGTACTTCCTCAACCAATAAGTGAGCTGAAACACAGATGTCCTTTGAAATCCACCCTTTTCTGATTTTTGTGATGCTTTTCTTCAAACCCAAAAGTTTACACTTAAAGTTGGGGAAATGGCATACTAAGAAAACACAAAATTTACAGATTCAGCTCTCTCTACTGCAGAGCTGTTCATATTACATGACAAGATTCTAGAGCCCAGCAATGTCAGATTCCAGGCCCACATTCAGCCTGAGTCAGCTGTGTATAGACTTCCATGGGATTGGGATCTCTAAGAATCTATACTGGGACTGCTGCTTTTTCACTTATTCATAAATGTCCTGGAGTTAGCAGTGAACAGTGAGGTGGCCAGTTTTGTGTATCATGCCAAATTATTTAGGGTTATAAGCAAATCAAAAGGATCTCCCCCAACTGGATGGTGGTGAAAGGCACTAGCAGAGGCTAGTGTCTTTAAGAAATATGGTTTATGTTACACACATTCCATGGAGGGAGTGCAGAACATTATGCTTCAAAAGTGTCTCTCATTGCTCCTTTCAAGGTTGTGTTGAGAGTAGCAGTCAGTCATGGATTCTGGTCTCTCAGCGCAACCTCCTCCAACCAGAACTGCACGGAATTCTGCCTACTTCCTCCTTTTTGTTCCCAGAACACCTTTAGATTTCAAAAGGGCAAGTTTTCCTTTGACATCACGCACCCCCCACCATCTTGGCAACCTGCCAATTCTTCTGTCTCTTTCCACTGCTTGTGGCGGTGGGGGGGGGGGAGTGCTTTTGCATTGCTAATGACTCTTAATGACTCAGTACTTGGATCTCCATTGTTCCTTTATGTCTCTGCATTTAGCCAGGCCACTTTGCATAAACTAATCCAGGAATTTCTTGTCTGGCACAATTCTGCAGCTTGTATTTTCCCTTCATATCCTAAATACCATCTTAATACTACTTTTTATTAATTTCTACCATTCTCTAGCAGACTCTGGTACCCTAGATCTATGGCAGTATTATCTAAGGTAAGGTAAAGGTACCCCTGCCCATACGGGCCAGTCTTGACAGAATCTAGGGTTGTGCGCCCATCTCACTCTATAGGCCGGGGGCCAGCGCTGTCCGCAGACACTTCCGGGTCACATAGCCAGCGTGACAGCTGCATCTGGTGAGCCAGCGCAGCACACGGAACGCCGTTTACCTTCCCGCCAGTAAGCGGTCCCTATTTATCTACTTGCACCCGGGGGTGCTTTCGAACTGCTAGGTTGGCAGGCGCTGGGACCGAGCGACAGGAGCGCACCCCGCCGCGGGGATTTGAACCGCCGACCTTTCGATCGGCAAGTCCTAGGCGCTGAGGCTTTTACCCACAGCGCCACCCGCGTCCTGGCAGTATTATCTATCCTCAAACAAAATGGGCTACAATTTAAATTTCATGCAAAGGAACAGTACTAAGATCCCAAACACCAAGAGATCTTTAAGTTTAATAAGCTATACATGAATTGCACAAACTACACCTGATTGAAAAGTATGTTCCAGAGTGGCTTCAAGGACTTTTGGATCATCTGTCAATTTTACCACTATTCATGAACTCAAATGACTTCTTGTGCATTATTTCCATGGGTCACAGAACACTAGTTGAGCCAAACCAGCACATCGTGGTTATTTCTGTGTGTCCCCCACCCCCTGCTAAGAAAAAGCATAGATGAAACCTACCCCTGAGCACATTGTGATCTTAATAGGGATTTAAGACAAGAGATAACATTTTCTTTTTTAGCTTGAGGGCCTAGTGGGCAATCTTCTGGGGTCCACATGCCTGTGGTGGGTAGGACAATGGATACAACTCTTATATTTGTACAATAGGCTGCAATCATACAAGTCTCATAAAAGCCAGGGGTACCTCTCTCCATCCAGCCTACAAAGAGGTATCAGTACAGTTCAATGGCACATTCCAACCAGGCAATGAACAAATGAACAAAAACCAGCTAAGAAGGTGAAGTAGGACCAGGGATTTGTGTGGCCATTTGTGTGGCCTGTGAAGATTCCCAAGGGCCAGATCACCTCTCAATGGGTTTGTGCCACTAATAACTCTGCACCAGAGTACTAATAACTTCTTGTGAACCAATGAAGGTGAACACCAGGACCAGCAGGCACATGGGCCAGCCCCAGTAGAAGATGGGTGACCACCCAGCTTAGACTTGAATGGAGTGAATATGCAGTTGCTCCCCTAGAGCTGCCTACAGTAGTTACCTTACAGTAGAGTGGTCATCTAAGGCAGGATTGGGGAACCTTTTTCATCACAATGGCTACATTCCCTTCTGGGGGACTATTAGTATTTGTACTGTATTTGTTAGAAAATGTATTTTACAAAGAATAAATTGTACTGGGGAAAAGAAAACCAGACAAAAACACTTAAGGGGTGTGTGAAGCAGGGCCGGTGAGGGGCATGTGTGTGACCTGGTGAGGGTTGCAAGTGCCAGATAGAGGGTCTTAGCAGACTGCATTTGTCTCCATTCCCCACCCATCTTCTAAGGTGGCTATTATATTTAAGTGCTGCAAACCCCCCAACACAGTGCTGCTAACATAGAGATTTATTGACAAAAACGTATTACATTACAAAACAATTTAAGAATGCTTCATACACGGTAAAAAAAGGTAAGTGATAGGTTTGCTGAGCCTTCAGCATCTAGACAACCATCAGTGGAAGGTGGAGCCTTGTGCTCTTTTCCCATCACCACCATTTGATATTCATGGTGCTGCGTTTTAAAAAATCCTTGTCATCAAGGTATCCTACACACTCCACCAGAGCAGCTTATCATTTTCTCTTGGCCTCTTTGTCAAGGGGACTAGATCTTGCACGTTGCTGATGCTCAGTTTTCAATCCTTAGTGCACACCTTGCCACTCACTCAACTGCTGCTCCATCTTTGCTGCTTGTCCCGGTGCTTTCTGGACTTTTTAAATTTCTGCTTGACCTGCTGCTTGAACTCGGGTCCTTGCTGCTTGACCTGTTTCTTGACCGGCTGCTCAATCTCGGATTTCTACTGCTTGAACTTGGGTCCTTGCTTCTTCCCCGGCTTCTTGACCTGCTGCTTGAATTTCGGCCCTTGCTGCTTCCCCGGCTTCTTGACCAGCTGCTGAATCTTACATTTCTGCTACTTGCCCTGCTCCTTGTCCGGCTGCTTGATCTTGGTTCCCTACTGCTTGACCTGCTTCTCGATCCACTGCTTGATTTTTTATCCCTGCTGCTTGCTCTGAGCTTTGACATTATGCTCTGCTTCCAGCTCCTGAAACTTATTCTCCCTTTTCTGGGTTTAGATTCATGATCCCATCGGACTGATCCCCTTTCTTTTTTCTCAGGGAGCCTTGTTTCACCAGCACCCCCACTCTGCTTCCTCTTGTACAACACGCTTTGAGTCATCTTCCTTTCACTTTTCTTCCTAAATTTGGACTGGGCCAAATCCTTTCTCTCTCTCTGACTTTCTCCAGGGTGGTTTCCCATGCCGCTTGTTGCATGGCCAATGCCGGCGCCTCGTTTCTTTGACTTCCCTTCTGAAATGACCCCCGGCCTTTCAGTATTCTGCATCCAGATATTCATCCCATCCCTCAGATGCATTTTTCTCTCCAGGATTTTACCAAGTATAGACAGTTTCCCATCTGTTTTCACAGTGTGTTTTGAAGATATGCCACCTACAGAGTGAGGGTGGGAGCCTTTTTGCACCGGCTGCTTGTCCATCCCATGTTCTAACCTGGGGGCCTCTTCCCCTCTTGTTGTCTTAGCTACCTGTTTGCTTTCATGTTTGGTTGATAACTCTTTTTCTCCAATAGTTTCTTTATGGGATGCCTTTCCTCTCCCACCCAAAATTTCTTCACCATTTCTGTCTCTTACTTCTCCCTCTCCATCTCTTATTTCTCCTTCTCCATCTCTTACTTCTCCTTCTCCTTCTCTTACTTCTCCTTCTCCTTCTCTTACTTCTCCTTCTCCATCTCTTACTTCTCCTTCTCTTACTTCTCCTTCTCCATCTCTTACTTCTCCTTCTCTTTCACCTCCTCCATCTCTTACTTCTTCTGCTTCTCCTCTTTCTTCCTCCTCATCCTTCCTCCCAGCTCCTTGGTGTTCCCCACCTCCAGGATCTATTGTGGATGCTTCTCCACCAGCCTTTCCTTCTCCTTCCCTGTCATCCCCCAAGATCTCTGTCTGTTCAAAATCACGATTTTCCTCCCAGAAGGCCACTCTTTTGTGGGATACAGAGAGTGGCCTGGAGAGATCCAGAGCTTCAGTCATTTCATCTGCAACTGACTGAGGTGCACGGAGGTGTTCAAATTGTTCAGAAACTGCTTGCCTTGCCACATCAAACACCTTTGTTTTGCTTAGGCTGGCCCTTTCATCTGAGGTCTCTGAGGAAGGCACAACATCCTCTGGAGAAACTTGGGGTGCTCCTGCTGTCAGAGAATCTGCATATCTCAGGCTTCTGGGCTCTACCATGGGCATCTCCTCTGCATCTTCACTACTGACTCCTTCCTCCTTTCTCACACACGAGCTCTCCTTGCCTATTTCTTCGCCACCATCCCAGTCTCCGACTCTCTCCAGTTCACATTCTGTGCTGTACTCAGAAGATGAATAGGCACCACCTTCCTCCCTTTCTTTCCCCATATTATCACTTGTCTGTAGCAGGGAACCATCTGTGGGCTGCATTTGGAATTCAACTTCTGTGTTTGCAGAATCTTGATTTTGAGATAAAGGTGACACCTGCTGGTTGGATTGTTCTTGATCTTGGGAGTCTTCACTTGAGGTCTCCCTATTCTCAGAGACTTGGATACCTTGGTGCTCCATGGGGTCCTCACTTTTGGGGGTGGGTGGGGGAGGTTTCAGGTTACAGCAAGGGGATTCAGAGGACCACCCTTTTAGCTGTCCGGGTGCTTGGCCCCCTTTGTCACTGCTGGTGGCTGTATCTTCAATAATTTGGTTGGTTATTTGCTTCCTTTCCTCACTGTCACAGCTTTGTTTGTCCCATTCTGCCTGGTGCTGTTGATCTGCCTGGCTATAATGCACAGGGTCCACCACATGCTCATGGAAACATTGAGAGTCAAGGGTATGGGGTGGCGGTGTGGTGGGATCCAAGGCTTGCTGGGAGACAAGAGTGTTGTACTGTTGAGTGTCATCTGCCTTCAAAGGCCCAAAATATGCCTGGGAAAATTCATGTTCTGAGAGTGAAGCATCCTTCATACATTCACCTAAGGATGAACCAGAGACTTGGGATTCAATATTATGTGATATCTGAGAAGTGGCATCTGCCTCTGCCTCTTGTGAGAGGGAAGGATCTTTATTATCTCCTGAGGATGAAGAATGGATCTGGAGTTCGGTATTCAATGATGGCTGAGAAGAGGAGTCAGCCTTGCCTTCCTTTGAGAGGGAAGTATTCTTATCTCTGTCTCCTGAGGATGAATCAGAGTCCTGGCATTCAATATTAGCTGATGTCTGAACAGAAAAATCCACCTCGGCTTCCTTTGAAATGGAAGAATCTTTTCTACTTTCTCCTGGGAATGAAACAGAGTCCTGGGGCCCATTATTCTCTGATATCTGAGAAAAGGACCCTGCCTCTGTCTCCTTTCCATTTTCCTGGGAATTTTCTTGCTGCTCTTGCCTCCACCTTTGCTCTGCAACTAATTGTAATGATGAAGCTGAGCCTTTTGTGGATGTTGATGAATGACATGAGCAGGGACAGTTGAATATCTCACAAGACTCCTCTGCCTTGCCAGGAATTTGTGGATACTGTGCAGCATGATGTAGATTCAGTGTAACTATCTGCAGTGCACTCACTTGCGGTGCTTCTCTTTCACCCTCTGAGCTGCTGCTTGTCCCTTGGATTACTGTGAAATGCTGAACTTTTGTAAGAGGATAGAGAGATCCACTATCCTTTTCGGCATCTGGCCAGGAAACCATCCTATGCTGTATTTTCCAAAACAGCTCTGAGCTGTATGTGGGTTGATCTTCTGACCCTGAGCTGGCTTCCTTTTCTGCTCCTGTTTGAAAAGGAGTGTTTGGCACTTGGAGGGTCTGAGCACCAGAATAAGTCAAAGGCTCCTCCTTCTCCATTTCATCAGCTTCTGGGATAAAGTCCCTTGTTGACTTCTGAGCCAGGTTAGGGAGGTGCCACTGGTGCTCTATGTTGAGGTTCTTGGTGTGTTTTTCCAGGTGTTCTTTTGATCTTGAGTGTAAGAAATGTGAGTGCTGGGAAGAAACAGGAACCTCTGTTGTCGTAGGCCATTCCTTGGCACCAGCTCTCCATTCATCAATAAAGTTATTTTGTCTCCTTCCAGCAGTGCTCACTCCCACTGAAGTTTGGGGGCTCTCCTGTGGCTCCAAGGGGGGTGGAGCAAATGCACGCACCGATTTCTGAATAATGGCTGGCAAGCCCCACTGATGCTGGATCTTCTTGTGCTGGATGTGGACTTCCAGAACATCTTGAGCACCATCAGCGAGGAAAGGCAACTCTGCCACACAGTCTATAAAATGGGTAATAGATGAGGTTCTTGCCAGAAGTCTCTCCTCCTCATTCTCCCCCAGAAGTTGGGTGTGAGAGTCTTGATAAAATGTAGAGTTGTGGGGATGAGTTTGAGGCCTGATTTCCTCAAACTGATGTGACACAGGAGGTAGAAATGCTCTAAGCATATTTTGAGCATGTTTTGGAAGCCCCCATCTATGCTTTGCAGTCATGCTCCTAACATGAGCATCTAGACACTCTGTTGTGTCTGGACTGAGGAATGAGAGAGTCGGAGTAATAATGTATACTTCCCCTCTGTCCCATGAAACTCCGTTGGCTATATTCTCTCCTTCCATGTATGGTGGGTGCTTCTCTGATTCAATGAGAAATGGAGCAAAAGCATGCAGGGATTTCAACACAGAGGAAGGTAAGCCCCATGCATGATGGAGTTTCTTGTGCTGAATGTGTGATTCCAGAAGGTTCTGGGCCTCATCCGTGAGGAAAGGAAGAGTCACCTCAGGCAATAAGAAAGTAGTCGCTTGAGCCAATACAGGTGTAGCTGCTGCCTTTTGAACATAATTGAGCTTCCTCTCCAGTTTCTCTACTGCCATTTTTCTTACCTTGGCATCTTCTAGAAAGTCTTCCTTGTCATCTTCTGAATGGGAATCAGCTTCAGGCTCTTGGGAGAATTTGCGATGAAAAGGTGTTAGAGACCTTGCTTCACCCAACTCAGATTGGGAAAATGCTCTGGGATTCCGAAATGCCCTCAGTGATTGTGAAACCTGTTCTGGAAGGTGCCACCTATGGTGTGTAGTCATACGCCTCACATGGGCATCCAGGTTCTCCTGTAACTCTTGGCTGAGGAACGTGAGACTCCTTGAAATAATATTGGCTTCTTCTTTCTCCCATGGGTATCTCATGGTCATGCTTTGCCTGTGTTTCTCTGTCTCAAGATGAAATGGAGCAAAGGCATGCAAGGACTTCAGCACATTGGAGGGTAGGCCCCAAACATGGTGGAGTTTCTTGCGCAGGATGTGAAATTCAAGAAATTCCCAGGTCTCATTGGTTAAGAAACCAAGTTTCACTCCAGGCCACAAGAAAGCAGTTACATTCAAGTTCATAGTTGAGTCTGCTCCCTGTTTCAATTGGTTGAAGACCTCCATATTCCTTATTGTCCTTCTTTTGACCATGGAGTCTTTCATGTCTTCATTGTCACCTTCTGTTTCAGAGTAATCTCTAGCCACCTGGGAGGATTTGTAGTGAGAAGGAGAAAAATCCTGTGCATTCTCCAATTCCAATCCTAAAGCATGTCTGGGATGTAGAAATACTCCCAGTGATTGCTGAACCCGCATTGGAAGGCCCCATCTGTGCTTAGCCACCCTCCTCCTCTCATGAGCTTCCAGGCGATCTTTTGTGTCTGGACTTGGGAAGAAGGGATCCCAGACAATCTCTTTCACTTCTACCTTATCCCCTTGGCGTGCCTTAGTCATTCTCTTGCCTAAGCTTTCCACATGCGTCTGAGACCCATGGAGAAATGGGGCAAAGGCATGCATGGACTTCAGCACAGAGGAGGGTAGCCCCCATGTGTGCTGGAGTTTCTTCTGTCGGATATGGAATTCCAGAAGATCTTGCGCTTCATCTGTGAGGAAAGCAAGCTTTGCCCCAGGCCATAAGAAAGTAGTTTCTTCAAAGTTCACAGTTGTGGTTGCTCCCTGCTTTCCTTGTGGAAAGCCCCATCCTTTCTCTCCTGTTCTTCTGTTGCCCATTTCCTCCTCCACCAAGTCTTCCTTGTCCTCTTCTGAATGGGAATCAGCTTCAGGCTCTTGGGGAAATTTGCCATGAAAAGGTGTTAGAGACCTTGCTTCACCCAACTCACATTGGGGAAAGGGTCTGAGATGCCGAAATGCCCTCAGTGATTGTGAAACCTGTTCTGGAAGTTGCCACCTATGGTGTGTAGTCATACGCCTCACATGGGCATCCAGGTTCTCCTGTAAGTCTTGGCTGAGGAACGTGAGACTCCTTGAAATAATATGGGCTTCTTCTTTCTCCCATGGGTATCTCATGGTCATGCTTTGCTTGTGTTTCTCTGTCTCAAGGTGAAATGGAGCAAAGCCATGCAAGGACTTCAGCACATTGGAGGGTAGGCCCCAAGCATGGTGGAGTTTCTTGCGCAGGATGTGAAATTCAAGAAATTCCCAGGTCTCATTGGTTAAGAAACCAAGTTTGACTCCAGGCCACAGGAAAGCAGTTACATTCAAGTTCATAGATGAGTCTGCTCCCTGTTTCAATTGGTTGAAGACCTCTATTTTCTCTGTTGTCCTTCTCTTGACTTTGAATTCTTTCATTTCTTCATTGTCACCTTCTGTTTCAGAGGAATCTCTAGCCACCTGGGAGGATTTGTAGTGAGGAGAAAAATACTGTTCATTCTCCGATTCCAATCCTAAAGCATGTCTGGGATGTAGAAATACTCCCAGTGATTGCTGAACCCGCATTGGAAGGCCCCATCTGTGCTTAGCCACCCTCCTCCTCTCATGAGCTTCCAGGCGATCTTTGGTGTCTGGACTTGGGAAGAAGAGATCCCAAACAATCTCTTTCACTTCTACCTTATCCCATTGGTTTGCCTTAGTCATTCTCTTGCCTAAGCTTTCCACATGCGTCTGAGACCCATGGAGAAATGGGGCAAAGGCATGCATGGACTTCAACACAGAGGAGGGTAGGCCCCATGTGTGCTGGAGTTTCTTCTGTCGGATATGGAATTCCAGAAGATCTTGTGCTTCATCTGTGAGGAAGGCAAGCTTTGCCCCAGGCCATAAGAAAGTAGTTTCTTCAAAGTTCACAGCTGTGGTTGCTCCCTGCTTTCCTTGAGGGAAGCCCCATCCCTTCCCTGCTGTCCTTCTGTTGCCCATTTCCTCCTTCACCAAGTCCTCATTGTCATCTTCAGTCTGGGAATCAGCTGTAGGCACTTGGAAGAATTTGCCTAGGGAAGGCTGCACATTATCCTGACGAGATCCGAAAGGTTGTCTGGGAAGCAGAAATCCTCCCAGTGATTGCTGAACCCGCTTTGGAAGGCCCCATCTGTGCTGTACCACCCTCTTCCTCATGTGAGCTTCCAGGTGCTCTTTTGTGTTGGGACTCAGGAAGGAGAGACTTGGGATAACAACTTGTACCTCCATCCAATTGCATTGCGTTGCCGTTGTCATGTTCCTTCTTGTGTGTTGCATCTGCTTCTGTATCTCAAGGGGGTATGGGCCAAAGGCCTTCAATGACTTCAACACAGAGGATGGTAGGCCCCATGCATGCTGGATCTTCTTATGCTGGATGTGGAATTCCAACAGGTCCTGGGTGACCCTTGTGAGAAAATTTAGGTTCACCTCAAGGCTTGATAAAGCAGTTACTTTAAAGTTTGATTGTACAGTTACTCCCTCCTTCCCTTGGGGAAAAACCCATCCCTTTCCTGCTGCTCTTCTTCTGTTGTCCATTTCCTCCTCCACCAAGACTTCATTTTCATCTTCAGTCTGGGAATCAACAGTATGCTCTTGGAGAAATTTGCCATGAAAAGGTGTTAGAGACCTTGCTTCACCCAACTCAGATTGGGAAAATGCTCTGGGATTCCGAAATGCCCTCAGTGATTGTGAAACCTGTTCTGGAAGTTGCCACCTATGGTGTGTAGTCATACGCCTCACATGGGCATCCAGGTTCTCCTGTAACTCTTGGCTGAGGAACGTGAGACTCCTTGAAATAATAGGGGCTTCTTCTATCTCCCATGGGTATCTCATGGTCATGCTTTGCTTGTGTTTCTCTGTCTCAAGGTGAAATGGAGCAAAGGCATGCAGGGACTTCAGCACATTGGAGGGTAGGCCCCAAGTATGGTGGAGTTTTTTGCGCAGGATGTGAAATTCGAGAATTTCACAGGTCTCATTGTTTAAGAAACCAAGTTTCACTCCAGGCGATAAGAAAGCAGTTACATTCAAGTTCATAGTTGAGTCTGCTCCCTGTTTCAATTGGTTGAAGACCTCCATTTTCTCTGTTGTCCTTCTCTTGACTTTGAATTCTTTCATGTCTTCATTGTCACCTTCTGTTTCAGAGGAATCTCTAGCCACCTGGGAGGATTTGTAGTGAGGAGAAAAATACTGTGCATTCTCCAATTCCAATCCTAAAGCATGTCTGGGATGTAGAAATACTCCGAGTGATTGCTGAACCCTCATCGGAAGGCCCCATCTGTGCTTAACCACCCTCCTCCTCTCATGAGCTTCCAGGCGATCTATGGTGTCTGGACTTGGGAAGAAGAGATCCCAGACAATCTCTTTCACTTCTACCTTAACCCATTGGTTTGCCTTAGTCATTCTCTTGTCTAAGCTTTGCTCATGCGGGCAAAGCTTAGACAAGAGAAATGGGGCAAAGGCATGCATGGACTTCAACACAGAGGAGGGTAGGCCCCATGTGTGCTGGAGTTTCTTCTGTCGGATATGGAATTCCAGAAGATCTTGTGCTTCATCTGTGAGGAAGGCTAGCTTTGCCCCAGGCCATAAGAAAGTAGTTTCTTCAAAGTTCACAGCTGTGGTTGCTCCCTGCTTTCCTTGAGGGAAGCCCCATCCCTTCCCTGCTGTCCTTCTGTTGCCCATTTCCTCCTTCACCAAGTCTTCCTTGTCATCTTCAGTTTGGGAATCAGCTGTAGGGACTTGGAAGAATTTGCTGGGGTAAGGCCGCACATTGTCCTGCCCTGATCCGAAAGGTTGTCTGTGACGGAGAAGTCCTCCCAGTGATTGCTGAACCCGTTTTGGAAGGCCCCACCTGTGCTGTATCACCCTCTTCCTCATGTGAGCTTCCAGGTGCTCTTTTGTGTTGGGACTCAGGAAGGAGAGACTTGGGATAATTACTTGTACCTGCATCCCATTGCATTGGATTGCCGTCGTCATGTTCCTTCCTGTGTGTTGCATCTGTATCTCAAGGGGGTATGGGCCAAAGGCCTTCAATGACCTCAACACAGAGGATGGTAGGCCCCATGCATGCTGGATCTTCTTATGCTGGATGTGGAATTCCAACAGGTCCTGGGTGACCCTTGTGAGAAAATTTAGGTTCACCTCAAGGCTTAAGAAAGCAGTTACTTTAAAGTTTGATGGCACAGTTCCTGCCCTCTCTTGCTTTCCTTTTACCCTTCTCTTGGCTTCTTCTGATGAGTGTTCATTGTCATCGTCAGTCTGGGAACCATTAGTATGCCCTTGGGAAGATTTGTATTGACGAGATAACGGATCCAGTTCAGATTGAGGAAGTGATCTGGGCCGTTGAAATGCCCTCAGTGATTCCTGTACCCGCTTTGGTATTTCCCATCTGTGCTTTGTGGTTATATTCCTCACGTGAGCCTCTAGTCTCTCCTTCATATCCGAGCTGATGAAAGCAAGATTACTGATTATCGTTCTCACTTCTACCCAATCCCAGGGGTGAATATTTGTTATGTTTTCTCCCCGATGATTCTCTGGATCAGGGGGAAATAGGGCAAAGGCACATAAGGACTTCAGGACAGTGGAGGGAAGACCCCACATGTGCTGGATTTTCTTCTTTCCAATGTGGAATTCCAGAAGATTCCAAGCTTCCTCTGTGAGCAAAGGTGGCTTCATCTCAGATGATTCAAACGTAGTCAGTTCCACACCTGTGCCTGTGGTTGCCACTCCATGTCCTTGGTGGATAGTAGCTTTTGGATGACCCCTGGCTCCTGCTTTGGGTGTGAGTTGCTTCAAAGGCTCTCTTCCCTCAGAAAGAGTAGGGATTTCATCTTGCTCGTAGGACTTACGATGATCTTCTTTGAAATGGGACGCAAGTTGAGTGGGAGCAATTGCCCTCAGAGAATCCTGAATCAGTTTGGGAAGTCCCCACTGGTGCTCCATGGCCCAGCTCCTCACGTGGGCTTCTATGCCATTCTTGACATCTGGACTTACAACACGCAGGGCCTTTTGAGGGGGGATGGTCTCTAACACAGATTGTGGTACATGGGCAGTCGCTTTCTCTTGATATCCCAGTTTCTCAACAGTGACATGTGTTGATGCGCCTGCTTTTTTACTCCTCTGTAGCTCAGGTGGAAGAGGGACAAAGGCATGCAAAGATTTCTGCACTAGAGATGGCAGCCCCCACTCATGCTGGAGTCTTTTGCGCTGTATGTGAAGTTCCAAAAGATCGCAGGCTTCCTTTGTAAGAAATGTTGGCACTGGCTCCTGAAATACTTCCGTCAATTGGAATTTAGCCTCCATATTTTTTTTCTTGAGATGGTCTTCCAAAAGATTCATATTTGAAGCAGGGGTCACTGATTTCCCTGAAGAGGGTTTGTGTGCAGTGTCTGCAAACATCGGCTGTGGGGATCTAGTCATAAGCAACTCCCTTGCTTCATTCTGGAATATTGGGGGTTCCAGCTCCTGGACCCTAATCTTCACTTGGCTGATTTGGGATGAGGAACATCTTTCCTGGAACACTGTAGCCAAAGGTTCCAAGTGCATGCTGGGCAACTCCCCCAAGAAAGTGAAATGTTCCCTTGTTGAAGATGAGGTGACAACATTTGGAATATCTCTCAACTGCATCTCCCTGTGCTTCTTGGCCAAGTGGTGGTTCATCTTGTCCAAACTATGGGGCTTCAGCATAGAAAGAACTTGAGCTGACTGTGGGGAGGCAGGCATCAACCCAAATGTTTTTCTGTTGCTTACTTCTTGGTGTACAGTACTCAATCCTGGGTGCTTGTATGTTATCCAATAGCAAGGGCAGTAGAAGTAGCGGTCTTCCACTGCTGCCCTGGTTATGGCATCTTTCCCATTCAAGATTTCACTCTGTTGACTAGGTTGGTGCTCTGGAAACTCATGCCTGATGTTCAGCTCCCCCTTATCCACTGCTTCACCCTCCACCAAGGGCAGAAATGTGCTTCTGGGCTTCACTTGGCTATAAAGAGGGGCAAACTTCTGGAGGGAGTCTTCAAGTGTGATCTTGAAGCTTCCCATGGGTTGGAGATCAGATTCTGTGGACCTTCTCCTGAGGCTAGGGTGATCTGTAGAGGCAGCTGATGATTCAGAAAAAGCTCCCTCAGGGACTTCTCCTGCCTCCATATCCTGGTGTGGGCTGACCATTTGCTGTGCCCTGTAAGCCTTGGGTCCATGTGTGAAGATGTTCTCACCCACAAATGTTGCCTGCCTTGCCTCTACCAGCTCTTCTCTGGCTACTGGGATGGGAGAGGAGAATCTGCCCAGAGAGTCACAGCTTTTATTTTGGTACTCTGTAATTTGTGGTTCCAAGGGACCTGTCCCAAACGCAGGGCGGAAAAGCTTGATAGATTCCAAAACCCTCTTAGGCAACTTCCATTGTCTCTGTAGCTTCATCCTTTGAATGTGGAAATCCAACTGACTGTAGGTGCTTTGGGGAAGGAATGACGGTTTCTGTAGTAGAATGTAGACATGGGCTTTCGCCCTTTGGAGACTTGGCAGTGGGGGAGCCTGTGATTTGAAGCCATGCAAGGATTTCTGAATAAGACTAGGCAAGCCCCATTCATGTTGTAGCTTCTTTTTTCTAATGTGCAGTTCCAGATTCTCTCTGACCTGAGCATAGAGAAACTCTGTCCGCACTTCTAAGAACTCAACAGCAACTTCTCTAGCTCTAGGAAACGTGGGCAGCAGTTTGGGCTTCATTGCACTCATGGCCAAGGTTGGGGAAACGTCCGGCCATTTTTCATCCAAGTGGAATATCTTATTCTCTGTTGCTTCAGACTGAAGTGTGGGGTACATCAAAAGCTGACTTGGCATTGTCCTCCTCCCTATCCTAGTTCCATCCTGTTTCCCTGCAACAGTCACCATCTCTGGGGAAAGTAGCCTGAGGGACTCAAGGACCCTTGGGGGTAAGTGCCATCGGTGAAGCATGATTCTTTTCAGCAGATTCTGCTCTAGTTCTTGGATGATGGCATCGCTAAGGAAGGAGAGCTCAGCCAGAAGAACACTCACCTCCATGTGCTGCAATGTCCGGTGCTGATGCAATTGGGGGACAACGGGGAAAACAGAATGGAGAGATCTCTGGACAAGACTTGGCAACCCCCAATCATGCTGCAACCTCTTTTTTCTCACGTGCCATTCCAGATCCTCCCAAGTCCCCTGCTCAATGAATGGGATCTCTTGTATCAGTGTGGGCTCGTCCCATGGGTGCTGCACCTTCTTTTTAAGCACATGGGAATCCAAAGACTGCTCCTCATTAGCAGGAAGAAAACTTGTCCTTGCTTGGACAAATGCAGCAGTGTGCTGCGACCGAAGTAGCATCTCATGTCTGGCCTCAAAGGACTTCTTCTCAGTTATAGTCTGGGGGGTTGCTTTGGAAGGAGGGGGAGATTTGAGGGCTGTTTCTCTGGCTGTGGATTCCAAATGTAGAACATGCCTATGAAGTTTCCCTTCCCTCTCACCCTTGACGACTCCTCCTCGGCCTCCTTTCCTGTGTGCAGATGATGCTATATCTGTGGTGAGGGGATAATCTAGCTTCATATGCTTGAGGGCCTCTTGGACTTGCTTTGGCAACACCCGGCATTGCATGTGAATCATCTTTTTCATGTGTTTCTCTAGTGTCCTCCTCTTTGCCCCACTCATGAAAGGAAGAAGCCGAGGCCTCATCAACACAGTATGCTCCCTCTTTGGACGGTACGGGCAAGTGAAATCCATACCAAGAGGCAAAAAGGCCCTGAGTGACCTGAGGACGACTGATGGAAGACCCAATTTGTGTTGAATACTTTTCACAACCAAATGCCACTCCAAGGTCTTTCTCACAGTCTTAGCTACAAAGGGAGTGTCCTCAGTAGCAAATTCAACCCTAGGAGATTTGATATTTGCTTGGGAGATCACAGGTAAAGAACTGGGGAAATGCCTTGTTCCTTTATGGTGGAATCTCATGCCCTGGTGGTTCTTCCTCTCACTCAGAGAGGACCCTTCATTTTTCTTATGCCTCAAAGGCATGTGGCTCTTCTTGCTGAAATTTGATAGCTCGGACAGGTCAGAAGAGGGACTGTAATCTTCCCAACTATTGTAAGACAGCTCTGATGATGTGCTAGAAGAGAGGCAAAAGGGATCGCTCATTTCCCCACTGCTGTCCTCAGAGCTGTCATAACATTTATTTATACTAAACATGGAATGGCTGTCAGAACAGGTGGGACTTATGTCATTCTCCCTGGAGATGGGAACATCTTGCTGAGCATAATGGAGTGGTTTCTCCTTCTGCCTCTTGCCTTTGGGAATGTGTTGCTCCTTTCTGGATGAAGGGGTTATTTCTGGGCCCAATTCTGGATGGCCACAGTTTGTGGCAGGTTTACTGCTGCTCCATGGAAAAATTGTGTCATCTCTTTGAGCAGAAATGGCTGGTAGGCTGGAGCTCCCCACATAAGAGGCAATGGGAAGTGATGGCATTTGCAAAGCAGAAAGCCCAGGTTTTGATCCATAGACACGCAGCACTTCCTCAGCCTCCTTGGCTGCCCTGTCACATATGGCGCAGGTCACGTTGTCACATAGCAATCTGCGTATGGAGGAATGGCAACTGCCTCCATTTTGTGGGTCTGTCTCCTGGTGTTTGGTACCTGTAAGACAAATGAAGGCACTGGTGACCTTTCCTTCACCTCCAGGATGGTATGGAGCCAATTGGTATAGAGACAATTATATTTTGTCAGGAGCTGGCTGGATGAGGAGGAGTGGCAGGCACTGGAGGAGGAAGAGGAGTGTGGGGGGAGCATACCACCCACGTGTGCCACGCCCCTGCGGGCAGTATGTCCTGCCCCCAGGACATGGCCTGCCCTGCCCTGCCTGCTCTCCACCCCCCGGTGTCAGAGCATGAAGCTCCGCCACTGGTGGCAAGAGCCTCTTGCCCAGAAGCTCCCCAGGGAAGACAGAGAAGACGAGGACTTAGACCCTGGGTCCTGGTGGTGGGAGGTGCTAGAAGTAGGAGGGTGGAGTGATCAAGGGAGGGAGCGGGTCAGAGGAAGAAGGCCCTTCCATAATTTCTGCCCCAAAATGGAAGGAAGTACACAGACATGGCAAAACATGGAGTACACAGACATGGCAAAACTTACCAGAAGAACAAGAAACCAAGAAGAAAGACTTTTTAAAATGGAGTGGGGGGGGAATTATTGACTATCTGAAGACACATTGTAAACAAATCAAAACATTAGTAGGACTGATTTAAGCACGTGCAGTAAGAGAAAGCTAGGGAGAACATAAGGGGAAATTAGTAAATAGATATGAATTGGATATGCAGTAATAAAAATAAAAAGGAGGGGAAGGAAGTCAAAGGGAAAGTACATTGGATTTGTAAAGTGTTTGTTTTTGTTCCTGTTGAAAATATTTGTGAAATGTGAAGAGGAAATTTAAACTTAGAAATAAAGCACATTCCAAACCAAAATGAGAAAGAGGGGAGGCGAGAAGGGATGGAGGGTACACTGACCATTCCACAGCAGGACAATTCCAGTCTTGCTGGTTCTCCTCCTCTCACACCCCCTCTTGGAGTGTCCTACATGTTGTCAAGCAATGGGTCTGGCAGAAGCAGAGGAGGAGCTCACTGCCACATTGCAGTCCCCATCTGTTGGGAAGAGCTGTAGAGGGGAAAGGCAGATCCGAAGCTCAGTTTCCTGCAACTTCTCAAGCTGAAAGAGTTGAGCAGGGAAGACTTCACTTGCTACATTCTGTGAATAAAAAGCCAGTTGCATTCCAAGCGTCCTGTCTATTTTTGACCTGCAGGGGCCTGATACTTCCCTGTCAGCACTCATGGCACATTTATATATTTATTAGAAGTATTAGAAAACATATATACCAATTTGGAGACCCAAGAGGCACTGATTTTATTTCAGAGCAGCAGTGGTGAACCTGTGGCCTTCCAAATGTTGTTGGACTCCAGTGCCCATCAACCCTAGCAAGCATGTCCAATGGTCAGGGGTAATGGGCATTGAAAGCCAACTTCTAGATTGCATTTACTAACTCAACTCTAAGTACTTTTGTTAGGCGATCCTCTACAAGTTCTCCTGGGTGTATTTCAGTTTTAAATAAGGCTGTTGTTGTTTAAGATTTTTAATTTGGTTTGTATTATCTTGCAGTTGTCTTATTAAAGAAACCCAAGCAACAAATGACAAGGGTGTGTATGTACACTTTCATAGATGTTAAGAAAAGACCATGTGAATTATCAAATGTCAGCAGTAGTTTTTACGCTCTCTCTCTCTCTCTCTCTCTCTCTCTCTCTCTCTCTCTCTCTCATCACCAGGATGAGCTGGTTCCTGTCTCAATGGCTTACCTTCTTCTTTTCCAACAGCTGCTTGGAGATGACTTCTGTGTTCCACGTGTTCCTTCTAGGAAGAGAGGAGGCAGCAAAGTTATTCAAAAGGAAGAACAACCAGTTGGAAACACCTTACCAAACAGGGAACAGATCCATCAGGCAGATTGAGGCATGTTCCAAGTGTCATCAGGGTATCTCTAAGTAGGACCAGGAAAAATCCCTGTCTGAACCCCTGGAGAGCTGCCACTGGTCTGCTTCGACTATACTAAGCTGGATGGACCAACAGTCTGGATCTGTATAAGGCTACTTCCTCCTGGTGGCCAAAGCATGCAATACTCTCAGGTCATTTTTGACTCCTCCCATCTCACTTAGAAGTTCATTCAATATCAATGTTTAACAGAGACTGTTAAAATGCCATTTTCATTATGATCATGGCACCACACTTCTGCTTTCTTCCCTAAAGCATGAAAATCCATCCCCATGAATTATCATTTTCTCATTTTCTGCGCCATATCTGTGAGATCACCTGTATTGTCATATAATTGTTTTATTTTGGATTTTGCTAATATTTGATTTGAGGTAGTGGAGGACAGAGGTGCCTGGCGTGCTCTGGTCCATGGGGTCACGAAGAGTCGGACACGACTAAATGACTAAACAACAACAAATATTTGATTAGGCAGTGGAAGACAGGAGTGCCTGGCATGCTCTGGTCCATGGGGTCACGAAGAGTCGGACACGACTAAACGACTAAACAACAAATTATTTGATTACATGGCTGTAACCTGCCCTGACTTTGCACTGAAGGAAAGGTAGGAAATCTCTTAAATAAATTTGTAAGTACATATTGCTGTTGTAAGTTGAGAAAACCAAATGTGGTGGGGGGGGGGCTGAGTCAAATTCAGACATGAACAAAGGGGATACTGAAACTCACCATCGGTGTGCCAGTCTCAGCGGGGAACCAACTGCCCAGCTGTTCCTCCAGGGAGTGGGGATTCTCAGTGACTTCAGGTTCAACTGAAAAGGACAAGATGCTTCTCTATGCTTGGTCAAGTCTCTTGTACTATGCAAAGGTGCTACATTGGATCATTTGGAAGAGGCTGATGAATAGAGCCAGGGCTAGAGTAGTGTACAAGTTGAAGTAGCAGTCCAAAAGGGGAAAGTGATTGATGAGGGAAATCAGCTCCATCTTTGTGAAACTGACCTGAATGCAGTCTTTGCACCCAAGAGATGGTATGTATCCCCCAGGCAGTGGCAGTTAGCAGTGGTTTAGAGCAGCATTCCAAAGAATATCACAAAGAACTAACAAAAGAACCTTGGGAACACCCTGGGTTTTCTCCAGCCATGGATGCTGCTGCTGCCTCCTTCTTCACTGTCCTTCAGAACATGCTTTTTTTCTTTGTTATTCTGGAAGCCACAGTCATACACCTCCATACAAAAACACATGAGTCTATGGTTTTTTGGTTTTTTTAAGAACTAGATAGACACTACCAGAGAGATGAACAATGTTTGCATCTAAAGTTAGTTCTACTCAGAGTAGACCCACTGAAATCAATAAACCTAAGTTAGTCATATCCATTAATATCAACAGCTCTGCGTGGATTAGTATTGGACACAACCCAAAAACTTGTAATCTTAGCTTAACATTTATTTACTCAGGATAGGAAAGACTGTGTGTAGTGCAGTTGCATACTGTATATTGTAAAATGCTGTGGTAAATAAAGGTAAAGGAACCCCTGACTGTTAGGTCCAGTCTTGGACAACTCTGGGGTTGCAGCGTTCATCTCGTTTTACTGGCTGAGGGAGCTGGCATACAGCTTCTAGGTCATGTAGCCAGCCTGACTAAGCCGCTTCTGGCAAACCAGAGCAATGCACGGAAATGCCGTGCATGAAATTACACGGGTAATAATAATAATTCTATTTATCTAATATCTTCATTCTGGGATATGTGAGCAGTGTGACTCTCTTGCAGGATAATGTACTCAAACATTATGTGAATGGAGCAGACAAATTTGAGAAGCTGCCTTCAATGTGTGTGGAGTGGAATGACCAAGATGATCTGGAAACCAAGCCTTATGAGGAATGGTTGAGGGAGCTGAGTATGCTTAGCCTGGAAAAGAACAGACTAGGAGGATATATGATAGCTGTCTGCACTTATATAAAGGGCTCCCATATGGAAGATTATTTTATTATTATTTCTTGAATTTATATACCACCCTATACACAGAGGTCTCAGGGTGGTTCACAGAATAAAATCAAAACATAAAACTACAAAATACATAATCAAAATAAAACCAGCCCAACCCCCCCAAAACACCACATTTTAAATGGGCATAAAATGGGGCATGCTTGTTTTCTCCTGCTCTGGAGGGTAGGACTTGAACCAATGGTGTCAAGTTATAAGAAAGGAGATTACAATTAAACCTTAGGAAGAATTTTCTGACAGTAAGGGCAGTTTGACTGTGAAATGACTCCCTCGGAAGGTGGCAAACTCTCCTTCCTTGGAGGTTTTTAAGCAGAGGTTGGATGGCCATCTGTCTTGGATGCTTTAGCTGAGATTCCTGTATTGCAGAGGAATGGACTTCTAGTGGACTTCCAACTCTACAATTCTAGGATTCTAACATGACAGCTAAAGTGCAGTCAAATGTCTACTCAAACAAAAAGCTTCATTGTGTTCCAGAAGAGTTACCCCAAGAAATTGTGAAGGGAACTGCAACATAGTTCTTAACTTTATCTCCTCATTAGCTGTTCTTTGCTGTTCAGCTCAGGCCTCAGCAAAATAATGTAACATTTTGGGGAAAAAATACAACCCAACAAACCAGCGCTGGAGGCCAAGATGGAGAAGATCTCCACAGCCACCATATATTTCCCCTTAGTGCTCAGGTAGGTTGGAACAAACGACAACCAAACACTGCAAAACATCAACATGCTGAAGGTGATGAACTTGGCTTCATTAAAAGTGTCTGGCAGCTTCCTAGCCAGGAATGCCACAGTGAAGCTGATGATGGCTAGAAGTCCCATGTAGCCCAGGACAAGATAAAACATGGTGACAGAGCCTTCATTACATTTTGATATGATCTCTTGAGTCAGTGACTGCGTGTCCAAATCTGGAAAGGAAGGAGTGGTAGACAACCAAATGGCACAAATACCAACTTGAATGTGGGAGCAGGAAAACACAATGGCGTTGGTCAATCTTTTTCCTACCCACTTCCTCATGCTGGACCCTGGCCTGGTGGCCATGAAAGCAACAACCACTGTCATGGTTTTGGCCAACACACAAGAAACAGCCACTGAGAAAATGATGCCAAAAGTGGGTTGTCTGAGAAGGCAGGTCACTTTCCCAGGTTGGCCAAGGAAGAGCAAAGAAGAGAGGAAGCAGAGCAGAAGGGATATGAGGAGAGCATAGGTGAGGTCCCTATTGTTGGCTTTGACTATGGGGGTATCTCTGTGCTTAATAAAAGTTATTAGTGCCAAAGCTGTGATCAGGGAAAAAGAAACAGTAACTGACGTTAAACTGATCCCTAAAGGTTCTTCATAAGAAAGATAGCAGATTGTTTTGGGGATGCAGTGATCTTGGTTGTTGCTTGGATACTGATAATCTGGGCAGTTCACACAGTTAATCATGTCTGGAAAAAGAAGAAGAAGAAAGGCTCATTTCAATAGAAATTCACATCTGATGAAGAGTACATTTTGGCTTCTGAGTTTGTTACTATAGGTACCGTATTTATCACTGCTATTTTACTGTATTTTATTGTAGTGTTCTGATGTAATGGTTTCTTCTTTTTGCATGGTTGTTTTACTGATTCTGGGTTGTCAGCTACCCTATGTTCCAGAAGAGAGGAATGGTGGAATACAAAAATATTTAAGACATAAATAAAATAAACTTTATTTGTGGAAGCAAGATGGAAGCTGCTGCTCACATACATTATCATCTAACTGCTGCTTGTATATATAAGATTGCTATATTCCCGTTGAGCTCTTTTCATTTGGGGGCTTTTCTTTGATTTTTTAATAAAAAGAGCCCAACTTGCCATACGTCCGGGTCTTCCGATTAAGGTTGTGTGCAGTGTTGTCTGCTGAACACCTTCGTTATGTTTTGAAGGTTCCTGCAGAAGACTGCTTACATTATGAGTAGTGCCTTCCAGAAGCCTTTGGTCTACACTTCCCATCAGTCTGGCTAGAATAGCCAATGTTAGGAATGATTGGAGCCTAGCATTCCTGTGCTTATTACATATCTTGCCCGTGAATTAAGTTGTCTATTACCCCATGTCTCGTTTCTTCATTATTGCTGCAGGGGCAAATGATTATTTGCTGCTTGAACGAAAATTAAGTGAGGGGATAATTGCAATACATCACCTACCCTTCTGGTTTGAAATCTTCCCTTCTGGACATGGAACACAATCATAGCAGCAAAATTTATCCTTTTCCCTCTTTTTCTTCTGATAACCAGGGCGGCAAGAGTTACTACACACAGAAAGGGGTGGCACCTTTCAGTACACAGCATTGGAGTTTAGGGTAGAAGAAAGAAGAAATGTTTTGTTGCACATAAGCTGACGTACAAAATAAGTAAATAAGCAAACTGTTGACATGGAATAATGAACTTAAATGGAACATTACACATTCATGCATACACCCGCCCATCTCCTGCTAATGCTTTCCAGAATATATTGTTTTTGCCATCTATTGCTTGGCTGACATAGGGGCATAGGAAGTTGCTAAATACTGAGTCAAACCCTTGGTTCCTCCAGCTTTGTATTGTTCACAGTGACAGGCAACAGCTCTCCAAGATTTCAGACAGGGACATCTCCTGGCCCTACCTGGAATTGCAAGCAATTTAAACTGGGACCTGCATGCAAAGCAGATTCTCTATTACCAAACTATGGCTAGGGATGCAATAAGGCAGTCATTTCCATTCCTTTCTATCCTATCTCACAATCGGAACTATTTCCATTCCACTGCAGTTTGGTTTCCACAAAACACCATGTTATTTGTCACACTGTCCACTATTTAATGTAATTCACATAATTATTGACGCTAGTTACGAATTTAACATAAGTAAACACTTTTAATTCCACACCATTAATTTCAGTGCAAGGCACACACAATCTAAATGGAGTGGGGCAGAAGTAATCAATCACATATTGCTTCCGAGTAGAAAACAAAACAAAACAAATATTATAAAAGCCTGGATTATTTTCCATTTGGATGTAGGATAAATTAGTCCAGATTGGTTATTTCCACTTCTGTTTTAATTTTCATCAGTATTTTCTTACAACTCTAGCTGAGGGCCCTTCTCCAAAATGTGGGTACCAGAGAAGTTATTTTAATAACTTAATCCAGTGTCTCATTCCATAGGAAGAGGGGTGTCTATTGGTGTCTCGTTTTCTTTTGTAAAAAAAAACAAAAAAAACTGGTTCAAAATCCCCTATCAAAGTTTATTTTTATAGAGGATATTATTTTTTATTTCACTTGAACAGAATATTGCACATTTCCCACTGTTAGGCACTTTAAGGTTACAGCTCTCTTTGTTTTTCTTAATGCAATAGGTGGTATTGTCTTTATTATAGAGACAGATCATTCATCGTCAACTGATACAGAAGAGAGAATTCTTAGGTCTTAAATCAATATCCTAGCACCCATACTTGGTTAAATACACTGGGCCACACAATTAAATCATCATCAAGGATTAGTTCTTCTCCTTCAGGAGCTCTGGGCTCCACACTTCCGACTTTAACTCTCTGGAAGGAGTTGTTTGGGAAAGTGGCTATGCTCATGATGTCAAATCCACCTTCCATTTCTCTTTTGTCATTAAAGGACACTGTTTCTTGAGCTGAGTTGTTGAATGTTATGTCTTGAAGAATCAGGTGGAGCTAGTTGAAAGAGAAAAAGAAACAAGGGGAGAGCAAAATAATAGACACGTATCGCTGGAAATTCATGACATTGAATTCATGAGTTCATGAAAATTCCCAATGAATTGAATGGGTCTGGATAGGCGTGCCTAAACAAAATTGTTTTAAGCAGGTGCCATAGTTAGCAAAGTGATGGTACCTGCCAAATGTTATGTTATGTCCTGATAGGGTCTCACTTCTTTTACAACCGCAGTTTCCCAGTGAAAAGCAAGAGATGCCCTACATACAGTGCATTGAAGTAACCTAATCTTGAAGTAACCAATGCCTGAACAATTGTGGTGAAGCTCTCCTGGTCTAGGCACAGTCTTAGCTGATGCACCAGTTACAGCTGGTAAAAGGTGCTTCTACCCACTGAGGTATCTGGGTCTCCAGAGACAAAGCTGGATCCAGACACTCATCACCTCTGCCTGCATACCTGCTCATTCGGGGGGATTGTAAACCCATCAAGGGCAGGCAATCGACCAATTTCCCATAGAGGGTAGCCTAGGGCTGCCAGATGCCGGCACAGACATCACTTAAAAGGGCAGTGCGTTTGGAGAAGGGAAGAGAGCCATTCGCAGCCACGCCTACATTGGGGAAGTGCTGGGGCGTGGGCGGGGCAGTGTGGGGCTCTCCTCTTCTCTTATGCTCGCTCTGTGCATCATGTTTTTCATAGCAAATCATTCTAGAACTTCATTTTTCTTGGAGCTTTTGCCCACCACAAAAAAACTCAACAAGCGTAACAAAATAACCACCTTAACAACTTTTCTGTCTGGATTTTCAATTTTGGAAATATGGAAACTGGTAGCCACTCACCCACATTGCATCCTTCTTATGTTATTTTCCCATCCCACCACAGGGCTCTCATGACCTCTCCTTATCCATGTCATGGAGAAATAAAGTTCAGTGTCATCAGCATACTGATAGCATCTTGCCTCCAATCTCAATACCATTGAGGATAAAACAGTGCCCCATGCCAACCCCCAGCTTAAATGCCTGGGCCCCACAAAACACTCATGCAATTCTACTCTCTAGATAGGACCAGTAACCAAATGCCCCCAGTTCCCATTCCATGTAGCTGGCCCTGGTCAATGGTATCAAAAGCTGCAGAAAGCTCAAGCAACAGGAGCAAAGTCACATTCCCCTTGTCCCGTCTTCCATAAAGGTCACCCAACAGGATAACTCAGTTTGGCAAACACCTTCTCTTGTCATGCAGCAAGACCTAGCCTGAAAATGAAGCTATTTTTTTCAGTGAGGGATGCTCAAAAGTTACGGCTTCCCTTCTCCAAGCCCCAAGAAAAGGAGAAAATGTGAACCCACAAATTTCCATCAATGTCTTGGTGTGTCTAACATAATTTTACCATTAGGAAAAAGGCATATTGTATTAGCTTTTTCATGGCAAGTAAAAACACAATTATATAGTGTAGACATTACCTGCCATGGGTGGTTTGCAACTCTTTCAGCCTCCACAGCTGCTCTGAGTTTGGGTGTAGATGAGTCCATGGCATGCAGTGCATGTGCAGCAGCATAGACAGCATTATAGATGCTATAGCTGTGACCAGTCATGCACATTTCAAAAAGAGGCGCAGGAAGGCTCTCCAGTCTTGCCTCTCCAGTACATGGTTCATTGACCTCTTTTGGACAATGAAATGAGCAGTCAAAGACTTGCTCCCATATATCCTTGATAAAACCATCTCCTTCTGCCCAGCAAGGCTCTATAGTCTGAAGGAATGTCTTGAATGCTGGTGGTTCATGTGAATGAATTGTGAATGAAATAGCCCCTTGGAACACTTGCAGATCTGAGCCTCTTTGAAGGCTAGTTAATGCAAAATCTATCTGGGCTGTCAGAATCCACACCTTTTCGTGAGATGTGTCATTATTACGTTCAGGATTTCCCAGAAGAATAAAATAGCTCAGCCACATAATGGACAGTGTTTCTCCATAGAGAACAAATGTGTTGACTTTGTTAAATGTGAAAGGTTTATAAATACTCTGGACCTGGTTGTTAATTTCAAACATATCATTTAACCGGGCTTGTTGTGTAATCCTTTCTGTGAAAGCTGAACAGATTCCATGCTGGGAAAGCAATGGCTCCAGGGTCTGCAAGAAACGCTCTCCACTCTCATCGTTGACAGTGAAGAACCCAACCCATGTCCATCTGAAATGCTGAAGTAAGCGGACAATCCCAATGTACTGGCGGGCTTCGTTGGGGACCATATTGTAGAAGGAGTGGGACTGCATTGCATAACTCTCCTCTGGGGCAAATGAGCCATAAGTGAGCTGAAATAAAATGTAGCGATTTAAGAGATTTTTTTAGGAGGAATGCCTGAATGAATCTGCATATGAGGGCTTTCAGTCTGGGCAATGAGTATTTTTCCAGCTAAACCTGATATGAATTCAGAAAACCTGAATTTTAAAGACGTATTTTGTCTGAATTTTCTCAGCCTGTGAAAATGTAATATTTTTGAACTAGTCATTGGAAAGATATCTGGTAGAAATTATTGACTGTATATTACCCAGATATGTATTTTAATATGTAAATATATTTATAATAACTGATTTTATGCATACTTTGGTTTTTTATCAACTAACTTTTTAAATCATTAAATCTAATGTATATTTTATATAAACTGCATTGAGATATTTATGAGTAAGCATACAAACTGCATTAAATAAATATATGAATTTCATTACATAAATAAATATATTTTCCCATCCTGTTCTCTTCCTTGGGCTAAGTCCCATTTCACTTTTGAATATCAGGCAAATTAAGTGTAGCTTTCCTGCCTTTCTGAACAACAAAAACCACTTCCAGAATAGCATGAAGCGATTGCAATTTCCGTAAATCCCCATGCACAGAGCTTACCTGTGGAATCTTATAGCTATCCAAGATATCTGCCATGCGGTATGAGATATCAGAGCCAAGCCCCCCTATGATGGTCATGAGGTTTTTCTGTCTGCCACATTTGTAGTTGGGCACAAATTTCTGTGATTTGAAGAGCAGGTCCAGAGTGGTGCGGTAAGTTCTCTGAGCATCGTAGTAGCTGTCACTGATGTGGAACCCCAATGTAGCATTGGGCAAGATTCTGGGATTTTCATTAATTTCTTTCACAGCAAATGCCAAGGCGAGGACATGCTGGTAGAATTTTATTATCACACTGCGAACAGAGAGACCTGCTTATTTGGAAGCAGATGTTGCAAGCTTGGCTAACATTGGCTTTAAATAAGACAATCTATTTTTGAAACAAACTCCTACAAGCATCACGACTAGGGAAGGGCAAACTTACTTTATTTGCACTATCTGAAACAATATGCAAAGCAAAATGCTGCTAAAATTCACACCTCTCTGAATTTTGCAATGTAATATATAGGTAAAGGTAAAGGGACCCCGACCATTAGGTCCAGTCATGACCGACTCTGGGGTTGCGGCGCTCATCTCGCTTTATTGGCCGAGGGAGGCGGCATACAGCTTCCGGGTCATGTGGCCAGCATGACTAAGCCGCTTCTGGCAAACCAGAGCAGCGCACGGAAACGCCGTTTACCTTCCCCCCGGAGCGGTACCTGTTTATCTGCTTGCACTTTGACGTGCTTTCGAACTGCTAGGTAGGCAGGAGCAGGGACCGAACAACAGGAGCTCACCCCGTCATGGGGATTTGAACCACCGACCTTCTGATTGGCAAGTCCTAGGCTCTGTGGTGTAACATATTACATAATGTAATATGTAAAAACACGCATTTACTAGGATAAGATGTGCATAGAAATAAGGCTTATGCACAGTCCTCCCAGTCCATCCCATGGCTTCAGTCTGCCCCCACAATCAACCTGACCTCACCTGCCTTAGATCCAGTCCACCTGCCCTCTTAACAACTGTAGGCTTTCTGCAATGGTTTAGTTGATAATCAACTCATAAGGATGGATGAAGCTGTTAATTTTGGTTTCTCTCAGTTTCTCCTTCTTCTAGTTTTAACACATTTCTCCACATTTTCACATCTGTCTGCAATGGGTTGTTTTTTTTAAGCCATCAAGACAATTCATCAGCATTTTGATGCAAATTTATCCAAATGTACAAAATTTGCTATGCAATTTCCCTGAACGCACACATTTTACAAACCAATTTCCCCTAACACAATATATTTTTATGCCGTTTTCATTAGCATGTGTATTTTAATGCATATTTTGGCCTACTGTATGCATAATCAGAATTGCCTGAAACCCTGGAAAGCTACTGCTGGTCCTTGTAGACAATACTGAGGTAGATGGACCAGTGGTTTACTTAGACAGCTTCCTACGCAACTGTTAACTACTAGCTTCTTCTTCACACATGCACACAGCATGAGAAAGAGATGTGATGATGTGGACACTCCACACCAAAATTCTCTTTCCTTGCATTACAAATGCTGAGGTTTCAAAGCTCACATGACGCAGGAAGGAGGGGATCCTTACAGTGGGACATCAGATTTCAGCTCTTGTGAAGGGTGTACCTTGAAGGAAACTGGGGTGAAAACGTAAATGATCTGAGAGGAAATCCCACCGATGAGGAGGTCTCCTGATTGGTACCACTCATGGGGAACAGGGAGGGGATCAGTTGGACGGCACTTCATAGCATTTGCTTTGCACGCTAGAGGAGGTAGCAGAAGCAGCAGCACTAACCACACCATCTGATGGCAAACCAGAGCAGGTCCTTCTTTGCCCATCTACAATGCCATTGTTGGCATCAGAAAGTTTGAAAAAGCTATAGTCAGCCAAGATCCTTAATTAAATATATAAATATATCTAAGTGTATCAGCCTTATCTTTAAAATCAGTTAGGCTAGCAAAACATGCCTTGAATGTGCCAGTAAATGTCCATTGATTTCAAGCCAGAAATATACAAGGAAAGAGGGAGATTATCAAAGCCCAAACTGACCAAACCTCATGTGCCTCTCGCCCCCGGTCATAATGGCACACAGTGAGGTTGGTTATAAGTAAATAACTTTCACACTTGTTTCCTGGTTGCTTTTCTAGAAGCTTCTCCTTTGAACAGGGAGTGCATTTAAGATAATTTCAGGGGAAGATAATTACTTCTGTAGGGTTTCGTCTCAGAGGATCTCCCTCAGTACAAACAGTTTTTTCCAGATCTGATCACTGCTCCATGTGGGAGTTAGGGCAAAAACTACATGTGATGTTAACCATGTAGTTTGCTACTGGTGCAAGCCATCTTTCACTAATAGCCAGTGCACTGTTGACTGATGTACCATTAGGGTATGTGTGTTGGGATAAGGAGCTTTATCCCTTTGCCCCCAATTGGCCAAATAATCTATGTTAAAGACACTACATTTTAATGTACATAAAATGTGTGTTTGAATGCATTGTATTTAAAGTGCTTGTAATGAGAAGTTTACATTAGGCAGGAGCTTTTATTATAGTGAATACAGGAAAGCAGCTATGGTCAGCAGACAGCTGAAACCTGAGAAGTCAGATTCTCTGTGTTGTTGGAAGCCAGAAGAGAGATTGCCAGCCCAGCATCTTGCGAGGAGCTCCCAGCATATTGCAGTCTCTCTCTGGGATCAGAGGGAGGTTCCTGAACTTTATAAAAGTAATTAAAGGACTGAACCTTATTGCCTGCTGCTTGATTGCAAGGTGTTACTTTGTTCTTAGCAATGTTTGTATGTAGATAGTTTTAAGACTGTTCTGTAGTAAAGCACTGAAACTTATTCTTGGGATGGAAAGCTCATTTATAGCTAAACAAGGTCCAGATCAGGGATTCAGCTAAATACCTTTAACAACCTGTGATTGGCGGTTGTTTGTGGCTGGTGTGCAAATGATGGGTAACTTTGGTGAGTTGTAAGATTGGCAGTGGTGGTTAGTTGGGTGAGTGGTATTTGGCAACCCCCCCCCCAATAGCTCAACAACTCTGGGCAATCCCCCCATAAAAAAGCTGAATAACTCTGGGCAATCTCCCCACATTTCCTTAATTTTGAGTCCCCCAAAATAGGGGTCGTCTTATACACAAGGGGGCATTTCATACACGGAAAAATACGGTAAATATAAAAGTTCCCTCTGCCATCATTTCACCTATTCAAGCCAGTTTCTACCACACTAAGGTTTTTGATGGGTGATATATTGCTGTGGTAATGCAGGAAGCTTCTTACACAGTAATAGACAGCTGTGTCATCGGGTTTCATGTTATTCATCTGCAGTTCCAACTTGCATGAAGGGTTCCTTGAGACAGTGAAGCATCCTTTCACCATGGGGGCATAAAACTGCTTGCTCCCGTCAGTGTATATTAAGGCAATCCATTCCAGTCCCTTCCTGGGAGCCCGCCTCACCCAGTGCAGGGGAAGCTGTGGAAGGTGAACCCAGAGCCCTGGCAGGAAATGTTAAGGGTCTCTCTGGGACTTTTTACACTCCCTCCTGGACTCAAACCCTGGGTCTTCCATCAATACCTTAACCACTACTCCACACTTGCTACTCCACACTTGCTATTGCACCATATCAGGATGAAAAAATACCTTTGAAGATGACTGCAAGAATAACAAACTATAGCCACCATGTCCATTTCACTTCCCATAAGTTTTGACAGACTGTCTGGAAAGTGGTCCCAGGCAAGCAGGGCTGTGTAGTTGCGGTGAATACAGCAGATTTAAACAGGAAGTTGCCTATGTATTTTAAATGTCTGTGCATAAAAGCGGCTTACAAGCCCCCTTCAGAAATTCAGATATGGAGGAGAGGGAGACGTCTTTGTGTATTGGCCCAACCCCTGGTATTTTAACTGCCACTAAAGCTGTCTGAAGGAAGAGCTGTAGGAACTGTCCTCCTGGCCTGGGTGTTGTCACCTGCTCGGCCTCTAAGTCTGATCTAGGGGAAAAGATTGCTGCAGGGAGGCATTCCTCTTTATCAAGGGCAAGACAACCAGAACCATGTCTGAGGAGTTGCTCTTCTGCTAGACAGGCAGAATCTGCAAAGACAAAACTATCTAACAGTGTGTTAGCTTCAGGCTTGTAACTTGAAATTAGCTTCTCCCTCCCTCCTCCCTCCCAATTCTTTTCCCCTTGTATGGCTAACAGTAATTAAGCTATCTCTGTCCAGATAGGGGTGCAGCTGGGCCATCTGGAGATGACAGGAGCTGTAATCCAAAATATCTGAAAGGCACCAGGTTGGGAAAATCTGGTCTGGATTGTGCCTACTCAGAATAGACACAGTGATGTTAACAAGGGTGATTAACTTACTTCTATAAATTTCATTGGGCACAGTCGGCTGCAACCCATTTAAATGACCAAACTGGCATTTCTGATCTTCCCAGAGAGTACATCCTTACATTTCTGAATAACCTCCAAGGAAAACAAGATCAGCAGCAATTTCATCATGATATTGAAGAGATGGCCCAGATAGAAAGGGCATACCAGGAAGGTCATAGGTGGTTTCTGCGACGTGAGCGAAAACCACCTAACAGCTTCTTGATCGCTGCCAGCGGTCGCCAATCATACTCCCACTTGTTGCGACAAGGGCAGCTGTCTATTGGCTGCCACAGCGGCAAACAGGAGGGCTAATGGCAGCGATCAGGCAGCTGCGACGTGTGTGGTTGTCTGCTGCGTTCCGGTGGGTGAGAGATTTTTGGGATTCCCCGCCCCCAAACAATCAAGCGGCCAATGCTGAAAACTGCTCACCCGCTGGAATGAAGCGCAAGCCTGAGATTCTAAGCAGCAATTGTAAGCAACACAAGCGGCTGTGTGCTGCATTCTGGTGAGTGAGCAATTTCCGGCATTCCCCTCCACAACAATCAAGCGGCCAATCACCACTTACAATCTCGGGCTCGTGGCAAAAAACCATTCCAGCGTCCCCCCTCAGCACTACCAGTGTATAAGACGAGCCTAAATCTTGAACCTCATTTTTGGGTCAAAAAAGCTCGTCTTATACACGGGAAAATACGGTATCTCCTCCCACTGAGAATATCAGGGGCACTAAGTCCCATCAGGACTGTGGTGGGGGCACAGGGATGAGGTGCTGTCAGTTTTGATTCCATCACATTGCAGAACTACAGGTTTGTGCATTTAAAATAGATCAAAGTGTTCTGCTGCCCTAGTGCAACATATCCACTTTAAAATAAACCTGTACTGTTGGCTGTTAGGAAAGTGATAAGGAAATGAATTGAAAAGTGTGGGATCAACTAATTTTTAATGTGTAGTTATATAAGCACCATGCAAGCAAGCCAGGGCTGGGTACGGAATGATCTGTTAATTTTCCCAATCTTAAATTCAGTTATTTGCATTTCTGCAGTAATTTGTAAATATCTTTTTTTCTTAAAAACTCGTGAAAGTTCACCAGAATTTTAGTGCAAAATTCTCCTAATAAAAATTTCTGCTAATAAATTTGTGTGTACACATTTTGGTAAGTAATTTTGTGCGCATTATCTTCAGTGGCCTTTCCATTTTTATACACATTTCTGCAAACCTATGCGTTTTTCTGGACATTCGTTGGAGAACTGCATCAAAAGTAGGATAAATTTCTGAATTTTAGGGGATGTCTGTGTTTTAGTTCTCACATTGCTTTGGAAAGTGTGGATTTGCTATCTTTGCATTTAAATGGGAACTGAGTCAAATTTCTTATCCATCCCAAAACAGGATGAATTCTCATGATTTTATAACTTCCGCACAAACTAATCAGAGCGAATGCTCAGTGAAGACCAGATACAATCTAACCTCCATGGAAGCTTGGTTTGGGGTAAGTGAATCAGGAACAAAACTCAATAAGAATAAAATCTAGAGGGGCCTTTCAAACCTCCAGAGTCCTCCTCACCAGTGTCTTATTGCAACTTGCACTGGCAATTCCAAACTACACAGCAAACCTTGTATCTAGTGTGTGTCATAAAACTGGAACTGGGCAGTGCTGATAATCTTCTCATAATTTTCATAATTATGGAAATGTGTTTCAATAAATGATCGAACATAGCACTTCATCCTATCCCCCTGTCAAGCCAATGGCTTCACTTTAGGGTATTATTTTCCTGTTGGCGTTTGCTCGCCTTGGAAATCTGGGACCTGTCACCTACTTGTAGTCTCTTTGAGGAGCATAACAATCTTGTGGCCAGATTCAAGTAGAGACAAACATGTTTTCTATCTAAAAGGATTCTGGCACAGTGACTTTGCTAAGTTATCTCCCCCTGCAGCTATCCAAATTACTGTCATTTGTTCTCCTGCCCAAAACCCTAGTGGTGTTTCAGAAAATGACAACATTTAGTAAAAGCACTAGCTCTATAAGTAGATATAGAAAACAAGCAAGCCTCCTCAAAACAAAAAAAATTCCTTCCAGTAGCACCTTAAAGACCAACTAAGTTAGTTCTTGGTATGAGCTTTCATGTGCATGCACACTTCTTCAGATAGCAAGCCTCCTGTCACTGATGAGTGACAAGATGCAGGTAAGGTTCTGCCAGTTTGAGCTGCGATGTGTGGTGCCATTTTGTAGAGCAAACTTCAGAGTCTGTATTGGTTGTCTCTACTAGCCTGCTGAGGCAGGCACTCGAATTCTGCTGATGCTAAAGATAAGTGTGTTGTTTTCCTTTATTGGCAGAGTCAGGCACCACCCAAAGTAAGGCATTAATGTAAGGCTGGATGCTGGAGCAAGAGAATGCTAGAGAGGGTGTTTGCTGTAAAGATGGTGGGTCTACATGTGTTGTTGCTGCTGCTTCAGCCTCTCAAACAATGTAAAGCAGATACAAGAAAGTGCCACATGAATGATCCCCTCCCTGTTCCACATGAGTGGTACCAGCCCGGGAGCCTCATCATTGGTGGGATAACTTCTCACATCTCTTACCATTTCCATGAACTACTCTTCAATATACTTCCTAATCATGAGCTGTTCGAGGTTCCAAAGTAAGAATTCACCTCCCCCCTTAATCTGCTTCATCGGAGCTTGTTGCTCATACAAGTGATAGGATTTGATCTGATTTTGCTTTTACTTTTATATACCATCTTCCTATGGTACAAGCTGGGAAAAAACAAAATATAGAAGGAAAGTCGCACACCTCATAACAATCTGATCCAAAACAAATTAGTGATAGAAAAGATCACTTTAAAGTAAAGTTATATCAAATAAAGTAATATTCAACGATCCATACGGAATATGATAGTACATAATAAAACAAACTTTCCAAATATCAGTAAATAATAGTTTCATAGAAATCCACTCTCAATAAATACAATAAATCATTACAAAACCTGTTATCAATTTTTTTAAAAAAGAAATGCACAAAATACTGCAATAAAAAGATCAGCTTTGGGTACATGGTCATGTATGTATGTATTTCTTCTTTTTAGGCTCCTTAGAGAGAGAGAGGAAAAGCAATGTATTACAATGATGTGTGCTTCAAACAACGGCTTCTTCAGAACTATATCCAGTGCTATTTTTCCTAGTAAAAGAGGTGCCAGAACTCACATTGAACACCTACCTAAGAGGTGCTGGAACTGAGTTCTGGTTGAAAAAATGTCCCCAGGATTAAATTTCTGAAGGAAACTCCTGGACTGGAAAGCTTAGGACTCACTGTTGGTTCAAGGCAGGAAAACCTTTGTCAGTGTTATGATGCTTTACATATGTTATTTTGTCTGTAAAGGAAGAGTTTTACTATCTCAGGAACAGCAGTAACAGGGTACTTTCAGTAGCTATGCGGTATCATCATAATCACCATGACTGATGTCCCAGAGGCAAGCAATTTGGTTATAGACAGGATGGAGCAGAATTGTTCTAAAGAGTTTGGCTGCCTTAAGTGCTTCTTTGCTGAAAGAGCACTCAATCTCTCTCTGCAGTGTGGTGCTAAAATTCTACCAGCACATCCTGGCCTTGGTGTTTGCCGTAAATGAGATCAACGAGAATCCCAGCATCTTGCCCAATGTCACCCTTGGGTTCCACATCTATGACAGCTACTACGACACAAGGATGACTTATCGGACCACTATGGGTCTGCTCTTCAAATTCAGAAGATTTGTCCCCAGTTACAAATGCAACACCCAGAAAAACCTCATAGCTGTCATTGGGGGACTTGGTTCTGATGTCTCCTTCCATATGGCAGAACTCTTAAGCCTATACAAGTATCCACAGGTAGGATTTATCCATGGATGAAGGGGGGGTAGTCACTAAGTTCATTCTTCTCCTGGAATGCTGAGAGTAATTTTGAGGGTCAGAATAAGCAAAGGAATGGATGAGAGAAAATCAAAATCTTCCCTAATGCTTAAGTTCCCCTGAAGCTTAGTGGTGCCATTTCCCAAGTGTGTAGCAGCTGCAATATCCTTAAAAAAAAGAAAGAAAAAGAAAGAAATGGAAATGAACTGTGACTTCATTTTAAAATGAACTATGACTTCATTTTAAATGAGAGGTGCTAGTCTTCAGAACACCTCCTTTACCAGTTACTAAATGTCACATTTCCCAAGTCTACATTTCAGAGACCTTTAATACAATTTTGGCCTGCTCCCAAAATTGTGAAGGAGTTTTTCCACAGCTCTGATAAATATTCCTGTTTTGCACAGGGTGACAGGCTCAGATGCTCCTCTTAAAATATTTCTGTTTTTCCCTTCAGCTCACATACGGTTCATTCACCTCAGAGCAGAGTCATACAACACAGTTGCCTTCCTTTTACCACATGGTCCCAAGTGAAGCGAACCAGTACATTGGGATCATTAGCTTGCTGAAGCATTTTGGTTGGACCTGGATTGGGCTCTTTGCTGTGGACAATGACAGTGGAGAACATTTCACACAGGTCCTGGAGCCATTGCTTTTTCAGAATGGAATCTGTTCAGCCTTCACACAAATGATTCCAAAACAAAACAATGCACTGAATCTCAATGCAGTTAACATATTAGCCTCTCTTATTTATCTAGCTTTCTCAGAGAGCAAAGCCACTACCTTTGTCATCTATGGAGATTCTACGACCATTCTATGGGTGAATACATATGTGCTCATAGGAGTTCCTAGCTACAATGAAAGAACATCACTTGGAAAGGTGTGGGTTATGACAGCCCAGCTGGATTTTACATTAACAGGCCTTCAGAATGGATGGGATTTTCAATTGTTTGAAGGTGCCCTGTCCTTTACAATTCACTCTGACGAGATTCAAGGATTCAAGGAATTTCTTCAGATCGCAAAACCTGGCTGGAATCAAGAAGATGGCTTTCTCAAGGACTTCTGGGAGCAAGCATTTGACTGTTCATTTCCAGACCCCCAGAATCTGATAGAGGTTGATGGAACTTGTACTGGAGAGGAGAGGTTGGAGAATCTTCCTGCATCTATATTTGAAATGTATATGACTGGCCACAGCTACAGTATCTATAATGCCGTCTATGCTGTGGCACATGCTTTGCATGCCATAGGGTCCTCTAGATACAAACACAGTCCAATAATGAGTGGCAAAAGTCTTCAAGATCTCCAGCCCTGGAAGGTAGTGTATTCATAATGAAATAATCTCATTTACATAAAGAGAATATAAAAAATAATGCATCTTCCAACTTTATTCAATAATAATAATAATAATAATAATAATAATAATAATAATAATAATAATAATTACTATTATTCAAATTAAACTATAACAACCATGGCATACTGGTTCTCTTGCCTTAAATATAAACTACATTTTTAGGCAGATTTTTTGTAGGATGAAACTACATAAGCAATGTTGTCAACAAATTTTTAAAGTATATTTACTCCAATAGGTTTTGATCCCATTCCTAACCACCCTTGCTCTTTTTTCCACTAGCTGCACCCATTTCTTGAAGGCATTTTGTTTAATAACTCAGTTGGAGAAGCAATCTTTTTTCAAGATAACAGGGAGAGGAGAGGTGGATTTGACATAATGAACATGGTCACTTTCCCAAACAAATCCTTCCAGAGAGTCAAAGTTGGAAGGGTGGATGCCAAGTTTCAGGAAGGAAAAGAGTTCATCATTGATACAGACATGATTGTGTGGCACAGGAGTTTTAAACAGGTTTGGATTCTTGATAAGCTTCCCGTTTATGCCTTCTGCCATGTTGGTTGGAGATACAAAATGATTCTTGTCTCCCAAAGGATTGGTGTTCGTAACATAGATCAGATGGATAATGAATGTCAATATGTACTGGAACGTCCCTTAGGAAAATGTTGTCTAAATTTACAGCTTCTTCTGAGAAAGAATTCATCTTTGCTGTTGTTGTAGTTGGGAGGTTATCAATCTTTGGTAACCAAGCCACAGTTATACATTATGACCACAATTAGACCACTTTAATCAAAATGCCCCCCCCCCCTCAAATTCCTAAGAACTGAAGTTTGTTAAGGGTGCTGAGAGTTGTTAGGAGAACCTTATTACACTATTCTCAGAAGTGTGGTTCTAAACAATAGACTGCAAAAATAATGCATTATAGTGGTACCTCAGGTTAAAAACCTAATTCATTCTGGAGGTCCGTTCTTAACCTGAAACTGTTCTTAACCTGAGGTACCACTTTAGCTAACGGGACCTCCCACTGCTACTGCAACGCCGGAGCACAATTTCTGTTCTCATCCTAAAGTAAACTTCTTAACCCAAGGTACTATTTCTGGGTTAGTGGAGTCTGTAACCTGAAGTGTCTGTAACCCGAGGTACCACTGTATATGCTCAGGACTGTTTGGCACATTGTGGCATGCTTATATTGCATGTACCCTGTTCTGAATTCTTCCACGTTTATCATGTGCTTACGGAGTAAACAGAGAGATTGTCAATTTCTCCCATTCTACTAATCATTTATTCCCCTTTATGGGCAGGTGATGCCTGTCTCTGTGTGCAGTGACTCCTGCCGTCCTGGTTATCAGAAGAAAAAGAAGGAAGCAGTGAAGTTTTGCTGCTACAGTTGCGCCCTGTGTCCAGAAGGAAAGATTTCCACCCAGAAGGGTAGGTCTCAATGTCTTTGTCTTCTGGATGCTTTCAGTTAATATGTTTGGTTATGAGAGGGAATTAATCAAGTTTTGGTGGCACCATAGGTTCAGATTCTACACAGAGAGTAAGGGCAGCTTAGTCCATTTTGAGTAGGCCACAAACCTCAGTACTGTCCAAGTTACTCCCTCTTGTTAACCTATTTTACCCAATGAGGATTTGTTTATTTATTAATTTCACTTTCTTTCATTCTTCTTTTCATTTATTTTATGTTCTCAAAGAGGTTTCCATAAAAAAACCTATGAACAGAAACTCACAAAGACCAGATGAAAAGGCAGCTGCAATCAAATAAAACAAATGATAGCCTTCAACAGTGTGATGATGTACCTATCTGTGCCTCCAAGGGGAGAGAGCACCAAAACTGGGGTACCACCACTAACAAAGCCCTGTGCAAGGACCTCACACATACTACTCAGTTTGACCTCACACAGCCCTCCCCACTGATCTCAGGGCTCAGGCTGGTTGATACGGGGAAAATGGTTCCGAAAAGAAATTGCTTACTGTAGGGACAAGGCAGAAATGGTTCCAAGCACAGTGTTTGCATGCTGAAAGATGTCTCCCGCCCCTAGTTGCACAGGAGATATCTCTACATATACCTGCCACAGTCTCTTATGTCACCTGAAAATTGGAATTTCCATAGTAGTAACATACACAGTAACTGATTAGGTGTTATGCCAATGTCACACACTGTACAAAATCATAAAATAATATGACAAATAGTAGTGAAATTTTTGTATTATTTTATTTTGTTGACTAGTTCTTTATTTTAAAAATAAATACTGTGTTATAGTACAGGCGGAAAGGGCAGAACGGGAGCAGACTGTGGGGTGGAAGGGGGCAGGGCACGCTTATGTACACTCTGCCAACGTGTGCAGGGGTGGTGAATGGAAATGGTGCGAAATGGTTGCTGCATGTATTTAATGTAAACCATTTGGAATTTTTTTTAAAAAAAATAAGTGGACTACACATTTCATGTGCAAAATTAGCATTGTGATGATTGCTCTTTATTGTTACAGACATGGATGACTGTTCCAAATGCCCAGGTGATCAGTATGCAAGCAAGGACAGAGATCAGTGCATCCCCAAACTGACAGTCTTTATGTCTTATGAAGAACCCCTAGGGATCAGTTTAGCCTTGGTTGCTATTTCTTTTTCCTTCATCACAGTCGTGGTGTTAGGAACTTTTATTAAGCACAAAGACACTCCCATAGTCAAAGCCAACAACCGGGACATCACCTACACTCTCCTGGTCTCCCTTCTGCTCTGCTTCCTCTCATCTTTACTTTTTATAGGAAGACCTCAGAAGTTGACTTGTTACCTCCGACAAACTTCCTTTGGAATCATCTTCTCTGTAGCAGTTTCATGTGTATTGGCAAAAACCATCACTGTGGTTGTAGCTTTCATGGCCACCAAACCAGGGTCCAGCATGAGGAGGTGGGTGGGGAAAATATTGGCCAACTGCATTGTCCTTTTCTGCTCTTGGATTCAAGCAGGCATCTGTGTAGTGTGGCTAGCCACTTCTCCCCCATTCCCCAATTTGGACATGCAGTCAGTACCTACACAGATCATATTGGAATGTAATGAAGGGTCTGTCACCATGTTTTATCTTGTTCTGAGCTACATGGGGCTTCTGGCCATCATCAGCTTCACTGTGGCTTTCCTGGCAAGGAAGTTGCCAGACAGTTTCAATGAAACCAAGTTTATCACCTTCAGCATGTTGGTGTTTTGCAGTGTTTGGTTGTCATTTGTTCCAACCTACCTGAGCACCAAGGGGAAATATATGGTGGCTGTGGAAATCTTCTCCATCTTGGCCTCCACTGCTGGGTTATTGGGCTGCATCTTTGCCCCTATATGCTTCATCATTGTCCTGAGACCTGACTTGAACAACAGAAAGCAACTAATAAGGAAAAAGCTCAGCTTTTAATCAACTCCATCTGATATCATAGAATTAAAGAATATTACATTCCTGTTTTGTGTATATGTTATGTGAGCAGAGTTTGTGGCCTACTCAGGCTGGGACTCAGCTTTCAATATATGTCTATTAAATTATTTGTATTTATGTGTTACATTAACAAATAGAACCAGAATATGATATATTCACATGAATAAAAATGAAGAAATAAACCTTTAAAACTTTCATGGGATGTTATTTCATACAGCATAATTATTTACTCAAATAGGGAAGAAAGTACATTAAACTGAGATTTGACAAAAGAAGAAAGAATTGGAACAATCTGCAGCTAAGAAATATTAGAAATATGAGCAAGCCAGGGCTGAACTGGCTGAACCTTGCTGGTACCTTTCCAGGGAAAATCAGAGGCTCACTATGTCAGGTTCCTATTGGAAGACCGGACAAATGCTAGAACATTAGCAGTGGCAAAGTTTTTATTGGTGGTTGCAAGAACAAATGATCCCTATATTCTGAACAAAATGCTTGTTTAACCTGGAGGTAGGCTGTATGAATTGTGTATTGTGTACTGCTTTGTAATGATTTGCTGGGTCTCTGAACCGTAATAAAGATTGATGATGAATATTACTTGGCAAATTGAGATCCTTCAGATCTATGTTAACAATCCAACTGATACAAATGAAATTGAATTATGGTAAAGAAACAACTTTTGAATTTGCCAGGGATATTCAATGACTGGGGAAATGATCATCATATAAGCTGCGGAAGGAGAAAGAGATATTTTAGTTGCAAGAAGAAATGCTGTAATAAGAGATAAGTGTGCATAGTATGTTTATATTAGTAAAAATAATATGCAAAAATGCATTATATTACAGAATACTGCTTGCAAAAATGTGTTCATTAGTCAAAACTGCATATCAAAATTTATGTATTAGGAGAAATTTGCACTAAAATGCTGGTTAATTTTCATAAGGATTTTTCCTTTTTTAAAAATCTGCATATTGCTGGGGAAATGTGGTGAACTGATTTTAAGATTGTAAAAATGAGAAACAGAGACCAGCAAAATTAAAAGATCCATCCACCCATAATATAGGCCTTAATTTTAAGTATTTTAGGGACAAGAGGATCTAGGAAAGAGAATAACTGGAGAACAGGCAACTGAAAAGAGGCGGTTGGAGGATGGATGGTGGCTAACGGATTGAGGTTGAATCCTGACAAGACAGAAGTACTGTTCTTGGGGGACAAGGGGCGGGTGGGTGTGGGGGACTCTCTGGTCCTAAATGGGGCAACTGTGCCCCTGAAGGAGCAGATGCGCAGCCTGGGAGTAATTTTGGACTCACAGCTGTCCATGGAGGTGCAGGTTAATTCTGTGTCCAGGACAGCTGTCTATCAGCTCCATCTGGTAAACAGGCTGAGACTCTACCTGCCCACGGACTGTCTCACCAGAGTGGTGCACGCTCTAGTTATCTCCCATTTGGACTACTGCAATGCACTCTACGTGGTGCTACCTTTGAAGGTGACCCGGAAACTACAACTAATCCAGAATGTTGCAGCCAGACTGGTAGCAGTCGCCAAGACCACACAACACGAGTCTTGAAAGATCTACAAAGGCTCCCAGTACGTTTCCGAGCACCATTTAAAGCCCCAAATGGCCTCAGCCCAGTGTACCTGAAGGAGCGTCTCCACCCCCGTCGCTCTGCCCAGACAGTGAAATCCAGTGCCGAGGGCCTTCTGGCGGTTCCCTAACTGCGAGAAGCCAAGTTACAGGGAACCAGGCAGAGGGCCGTTTCGGTAGTAGTGCCCACCCTTTGGAATGCCCTCCCATCAGATGTCAAAGAGATAAACAACTATCTGACGTTTAGAAGACATCTGAAGGCAGCCCTGTTTAGGGAAGTTTTTAATGACTGATGTTTTATTGTATTTTTAATCTTTGTTGGAAGCCGCCCAGAGTGGCTGGGGAAACCCAGCCAGATGGGCGGGGTATTAATAATAATAATAATAATAATAATAATAATAATAATAATAATATAAGCAAAAACTACTAATGACTCATGCAAATGAGCCAGATCTGTCACCACTGAAGCAGAGCCAATTTTTCTTTTTTAAAGTTTATCATTTTCTTAATAAACATAGTAATAAAAAGGAAACTCCTTCTCACCCCCAACCCAAGCACAGTTGCAATCCCATTCAAATACAAATATATCTCCTTCAGATGATTTGTTTTATTTATTAAATTTGCACACCACTCTTCATCTGTAGATCTCAACATAAAATACAAAATAAAATACAAAATACATGACAAAAGTAAGAACAAAAACAGAAAAACAATAAACCCTTTACTCATCCCTTCCCATTTCCATCTGTTACTGAAAATTGCTGGTGGTCTATAGCCATGTTCAGTGTAGTTGCATAGGACATGAACTAAGCAATGTTGTCTAAAACTCGTCTGGTTTTTTTGTCTGTTGTTTCTTCAGTCTCAAACTTAATCAGTTTCCCCCCATTAACATCAAGTCCCACACCTTCATAAGTCATGTTTCAACCAAACTTCCTTGTTGACATTTGTTCCCTACAGGGACAGCTGTTAACCATCTGCTACTTAGTTCACCACAAGCAGCAGAGAAGAGTGGGAGCTGGGAGCAAAACCCCCTAAACAGGGTGGTTGTGTTGGGGAAAAACCTGATGAACTAATTATTCCCCACTGGAATTGACAAAATCACTATAATTTGTTCACATAACCCAAACGCCAAAGGCTTTCTAGAAAGCAATAGAAAACTATCAATGCAGAAGTCCGAAAGTGAACATAAATAAACCCATTTGCCATGGACAGCTGGGAGTATGGGCAAGAAGCTGACAGGGCTCTGTCAATTCCATTTCGGTCCTCATTTTCTATGTTATCTGCCAAACTTAAAATTGAGAGCACTGGCAACTTCCATTAATACTCATAGCATGCATTTGTTGACACTAAAAGCAAGACTGATACATTTCTCTTAAGAGGTGTATTGGCAAAGTCAAGCATCATACTGTTTATACTGTTTTAAGTCAGCCAGCTGGTATGAATGGGCAAGGTAGAGAGTGGGTCTAGAGATGAGCTTTGCTGCTAGGATGCTGCTGCTGATGTTCTTCTTTCTGCTATCTGTCAAGGTGTGCAAAGTCAATACTATGAAGTGCCCCATTAGTAATCCCCTCCCTGTTCCTCATGAGTGGTACCAGCCAGGGGACTTTCTCATTGGTGGGATGGCTTCTCAGATCACTTACCCTGCCAGTGAAGCTTCCTTCACAGAACATCCTTCTGGGAGGCTATTTGATGTTCCAGAGTAAGAAACCATTCCCTCTCCCCATGCATATTCTGAACTTTGCAAGAACAAAGACAAATAATTTTTTGTATGAGTGATGGCATGCTCAAAGAAAGTTCATGTAGGCTTATCCTACCCTATCACTTTCTGAGAACTGTGCGCATTATTAACCCCACAGTAAATATGGGGTTTATTCTCACATAATAAGAACTCCTTTTGTTTTAGAGTATAACATCAGGTTGGGGAGAAAGACGACATTTTCTTTAATTGGATCAAATGTATCTGGAGGTACACATCTGCAAATTCATTGTAGTGCATTCACAGGGATTTTTTTAATTTAAAAAATTATGTTAGCGCTAATTAAATTAATATAAGTCCCAATTTTTGTGGGCTAGCTGGAAAGCAAGTTGAAAATGGATGTACACTTAATTCGGCCGGATTCAGAATAGAGCTCCAACTATTTAAGGAGCAATCCTATGCACAAGAGGCTGGTGTAAAGCAAAATGATGTAAATTAAGCCTGCATAAAGTTATGTTATATCCAAACCCCATTCAGTGGCTGGGCTGCTGCTCTGTCTAAGCCTGACAGAAGGAAAACAAGACTTAAAAATAGTATTCTATGTCAGAAATGATATTAGGATCCAGCACAAGCCTCTCATTTTTCATCCAGCCTCTGGAATGCCCCCTTTTGGAGATTTATACTGGCTTCTACTCAGCTGGCTGAGCCAGAACCAGAGAGTTATTCAAATGTGTATTCAGCTGAGCTGGGACAAAGCTGGGAATCAGCTGGCTGACACTAACACCTACTGCATCCTAAATCGCTCATGCCTGCGGATCTTGCCATAGGATTGCTGGCTTAAGTTTCATGGGGCAGAATGCACCTTGATTTATACATGGAGTGGTGGCAAGAAATAACTGTGGGTATGTGGGTATATCTCATTTTACATGCTGCTATTCCAGTGCTTCATTAATTATCTTTGGGCTGAAGAGGAAGTATTTATTAGCACAGAAACACCGGTTAGAAATAACAGGATTTCCAGAAGGAAGCCAAATGAGTCCGTTGCAGCAAAAGCAATAAAGGAGTTTAACCCTACACAGAGTTGGCCCATTGAAAATAATGGGCATCACTTAGATAAATTTATTCAGTGGCTCTATTCTGCATTGAACTTAACACAAGGAGTTTTGTAGCACCCTTAAAGACTAACATGTTTATTATGACATAATAAACTTCATCAGATGTATGAAGTGTTATTTTGGTTGCAGGTACTGTGTATGTACACATGATGAGGGTAACATGAGGGCAGAAGGATATGAGAAACAGAAAAATACAGAGGCTGATGATAAGGTTACCAACAGTGAACTTGTTGATAAAACACAGGCTGGCATTAGAATATGTGTTTTCTATATTTTTCTCCAGTCCGCAAAATTCAGTCTGCAAGTGAAAGCACTCAACTATGTAATGAAATGGAATTGCACAGTTTCTTGTTGCAGTTCACCTTTGATATTCCAGAACAACTGCATGAATGTCAGTTACAGAACAACATTGGGGGCTAATGTCCTGTCCCTCAGTTTTGGAGGTTGTCATTTGTGATGTCAGAATGGTGTACGTTAATTCTTTTGTGCAGAGAAATAGTAGGACCGGTTAGAGACAGAAGTTACCGCTTCAACAATTTAATGCATTGTAGAACTCTTTCCTGAAATAATAATAAGAAATTGTTTCTATTTATAGAATGGTAACAAAATTTTACCAGCACATTCTTGCCTTGGCATTTGCTGTGAATGAGGTCAATAAAACCCCCGAGATCTTGCCCAATGTCACTTTCGGGTTCCACATCTATGATAGCTACTATGATGCGAGGATGACCTGTCATACTACTCTGGAACTTCTCTTCAAATCACATAGATTTGTCCCCAATTACAAATGTGGTTCCCAGAAAAACCTCATAGCCATCATTGGTGGACTTGGCTCTGATACCTCCTTCCATATAGCAGACATTATAGGATTATACAAGATTCCACAGGTAGGACTATTGCACTGGGAAGCAGACATGTTTCATTTCATCATTCTGTGAGGAATTTATTTCAAAATGAGAGAGAGGGAGAGAGAGAACTAATAGAAACCCTCCCATAAATTTCATAACACCTTGCCCAAATATCCCCCCAAATCCTACAAATTCCTTCATGTAGTTGTTTCTTTGTAAGAGTCTGCCGAATTGTTCCGTCCAATATCTGTCCTTTTTTTCTTTTTCTTTTTAGCTCACATACGGCTCATTTTCCCCTCAGGAGATTCATAGCACTCAGATCACTTCCTTCTACTGCATGGTCCCTAATGAAACCCACCAATATGTGGGGATCATCCAGTTACTTAAGTATTTTGGTTGGATGTGGGTTGGTCTCTTTGCTTTTGATAACACCAGTGGAGAGCATTTCTTGCAGACCCTGGAACTTATGCTTTCACAAAATGGAATCTGTTCGGCCTTCACGAAAAGAATCCCACAACAACCCTATTTGGATGACTTGGATGAAATTAACGATATAGCCTCAAGTATATATTTACCTTTCAGTGACAAAAAAGTCAGTGTGTTTATCATCTATGGAGAATCTTTGACAATTGCATGGCTGAGAACTGTAATCTTTTTAAGAGATCCTGGAAACAAAGAAAATAAATCTTTTAGAAAGGTGTGGATCATGACAACCCAATTGGATTTACTATCTCCAGGACATCAAAGGGGGTGGGATTTTGAACTGTTCCAAGGTGCCATTTCCTTTACAGTTCACTCAAATGATATTTTACAGTTCAGGGAATTTCTTGAGGTTGTAAAACCTTATTGGACTGATGGAGATGGCTTCCTTAAAGAATTCTGGGAGCAAGCATTTGACTGTATATACCCAAATCTGAGAGGGTCAGTGCCATTTGATGGAATGTGTACTGGGGAGGAGAAGGTTGAATATCTTATTAGACCTATTTTTGAAACACATATGGCAGGCCATAGCTACAGTATCTATAATGGTGTTTATGCGGTGGCTCATGCTTTGAATGCCATTTATTCATCTAGATCCAGCCAGAAAGCAATGTTGGGGAGTGCAGTTCACCTTCATCATATACAGCCTTGGCAGGTAGAGTTTCCACTACAAATATTCTTACTTCAATAAAAAGTTTCTGAGGCAAATGTGTACAGAGCAATGGATACGATTCTTATTATTGTGCAGTAGACAATGTTCCGGCCACGCAACTGTCAAAGGTGTTCTTGCATATGCAAACAATCTCTCTCCATTCTGACAAGCAAGAGGCATTATCCCAGTTCCAAGACATGTTCTGGCCAAGAAAAAGCACCTAAGGAAGGCTGATGATGGGATAAGGCAGAAGTTTTCATCCTGAACTGTCTTCATTCAGTGCTGTTTCCATTCTGCTGCAGTTTAGTTTCCAACAAATACTGTTATTTTTCTCATTCTCTGCTATTTGATGTAATTTAGAAAATCACTTATACAATTCACATTAGTTTAGAATTTAAGTAAAAGAATGGCACATTCCCCCCTCCCCCCACTATTCATGTCAGTGCAAAATAAATGGAATGTAATTTGGGGGGGAATATTATCCATTGTGTATCACTTGCTGAAAGCAAGAACATATACCAGTTAATATTAACTGAATTGATTTCCATTCCAGAAAGGGGATAAATAAGAGGACAATTTCCGCTTCTGTTTTCTTTTTGTTGTTGTTGGAATTCTGACATCTCTAATGAAGTCACAGTGCAGGGCCAATGAGGGATGATCATGAGAGTGTAGTCTTAGGAGAATGCTGAAGACCATAGAGAGGGCTGCATTTGGACTCTGCACCTGAGGTTCCTCATCCCTGAGCTAAATGATATTAGTAAAGCCACATGAAATATCCAATACAATTTCATCTTCCATTCCTTCCCTCTCTTTTTACTTTATTTATTTCTACTTCTCTTCCAAACAGCTCCATCCATTTCTTCAAGGAATTTCATTTAACAACTCAGCTGGAGAAACGGTGTCCTTTAATGACAAAAGGGAAGTGGGTGGCAGATTTGACATCATGAACCTGGTCACTTTTCCAAACATGTCATTCGAGAGATTGAAAATCGGAAGGGTGGGCCCCAGTGATTCCGAAGGGAAAGAATTCACTATAAATGAGAGTATGGTTGTGTGGCACAGAGGATTTAACCAGGTAACCACAGAGGTCCTTTGAATTTCTCATTTCCTTTGCTGCCTAGCATTATCTAAACTCCCAAATAAAGTCAGTGTTGCACAACTCTAAAAATAAAATAAAAACACTAGTTGTAACAGCAAAGCCCAAAACTGCAATTCTAAAAATAATATTACAAGTTCAATATGGGTGAAATGAAGTTAATAATATATGCTGCACCTTGTTTTAATATGAAATAGATTCTGGGTGATTGAGATAAGTTTTCTTTGTGGGTCAGCTCTTTTTCTGTATGCGATACTACTGGGGTGAGTAGTAAGGTTTTTTATTTGGAGATCAATAAGTGAATTTTTAATATATCAATCAATCTCTCATTGTAACTCCATTCATTATTATGGCTAGGTACTCCCCATTTCTTTGTGTAACGAGCACTGCCAGTCTGGCAATCAGAAGAAAAGGAAGGAAGGGGAAAAATTTTGCTGTTACGATTGTGTTCCATGCCCAGAAGGGAAGATTTCCAACAAGACAGGTATGCTTCTATAGTACTCCAGTTTTTCCATCAAAAGAGAGTTATGTGAGTTATGTAAGATGACTTGTCTATTCCTGGAGAGGCCTTCCTTTTATAGCAGCTTTCTCTGAATGTTCAGAGCATTCACTTTCACATTCATATATCTACACACTTGACACATGCAAGCAGAAATCAGCATGAACTACAACTTGCATATGGAGTGGGGAACAGTTTGTGACACTTGCATTGAACTGTTATTTCTTCTATTTTTCAGACATGGGTGACTGTTTCAAATGTGCAGAAGAACAATTTCCAAATGAAGGGAAAAATGGATGCATCTCCAAAACTACAAGCTTTCTCTCTTACGACGAACCATTAGGGATCAGTTTAGCCTCAGTTGCTGTTTCCTTTTTCCTGATCACAGCCTTGGTGTTAGGAATCTTTGTTAAGCACAAAGATACCCCCATTGTCAAAGCCAACAACAGGAACCTCACCTACACTCTCCTTGTCTCCCTCCTGCTCTGCTTCCTCTCTTCGTTGTTATTCCTCGGACAACCTGGAAAAGTGACCTGCTTTCTTCGCCAAACAACTTTTGGAATCATCTTCTCAGTGGCTGTTTCTTGTGTGTTGGCAAAGACCACCATTGTTTCTCTGGCATTTCTAGCTACAAAGCCTGGGTCTAGGATGAAGAAATGGGTGACGAAAAGACTGACCAACTCCATTGTCCTTTCCTGCTCTCTTATTCAAGCAGGTATTTGTGCTGTGTGGTTGGCAACCTCTCCCCCATACCCTGATTTAGACATACACTCGGTAACAGAAGAGATCATTCTGCAATGTAATGAAGGGTCAGTTGCCATGTTTTATACTGTCTTGGGTTACATGGGACTCTTGGCCATTGCCAGCTTCACTGTGGCATTCCTAGCTCGCAAGTTACCAGATAGTTTTAATGAAGCCAAGTTCATTACCTTCAGCATGATGGTCTTTTGCAGTGTATGGTTGTCTTTTGTTCCAACCTACCTGAGTTCAAGAGGAAAGGACATGGTGGCTGTGGAGATTTTCTCCATCTTGGCCTCCAGTGCTGGGTTATTGGTTTGCATTTTTTCTCCTAAATGCTACATCATAGTACTGAGGCCTGAGCTGAACAACAGGGAGCAACTAAGAAAGCGAAATAATTAAAGAATATGTCTCTCCCCACATCCCCATTATTTTGACAGGGTTGGTGCTTTAGGAGAAAAGGGGTTGGAGAACCTGAGATCTATAATTTATAGCAGTCTCAAAGTTAATTAGAGAAAGAGGATTTTGTGACCTTATGCCCTGAGTTTTTTTGGGGGGTGGGGTGGGGGGATAAAGATGAACATTCAGGTCAGGTTGCCAGGAATGTCTCAGTCTCCCAGCATATAAAGCGGCTTTTTCAGAGCATCAGAGGTTAATACCTTATTCACTCTATTTTTCCAAAGTATGTACACACACACACACACACACACACACACACACAGTGTTACCTCTAGTTACAAACTTAATTCATTCTGGAGATCCGTTCTTAACCTGAAACTGTTCTTAACTAGAGGCGTGCTTTCGCTAATGGGGCCTCTTGCCACTGCTGCGCCGCCAGCACACGATTTCCGTTCTCATCCTGGGGTAAAGTTCTCAACTCGAAGTAGCTCTTCCAGGTTAGCGGAGTTTGTAACCTGAAGCGTTTGTAACCTGAGGCATTTGTAACTCGAGGTACCACTGTATATATAATTGGATTTCAGATTTATGGCTTTAGAGTTTGACAGGACGTGGCCTTCTCTTTTCTTCTCTTAATCTTCTTTTCACCAGGATAAACATACCAGACTCCCTCAACCATTTCTTAAAAGGGTGTTTTCCAGACCCTTATCATCATGGCCACCCACCTCCCCAGCTTGTCAGTATATTTCTGAAACTGTGGTGCCCAAAGCTGGACACAGTAGTCCAGGTGTGGTCTGATCAAGGCATAATTGAGCTGACCAAGGCTGATGCTTACAAAAGAATTCTCAAAATAATGATCACCCTCAAACCTGATAACAGTTACAGAAATTACTTGGTGTGCCCAAATATTTTTATTCATTTTATTTATATAGCCCTTCACCCAAAGACCACAGGATATTTTTCAACATAACAAATAACAACTCAAGACCTTAAGAACGTAAGAACACGTGAAGATCCTGCTGGATCAGGCCATGGTCATCTAATCCAACAGCCTGTTCTCAAATAACTGACCAGATGCTTGTGGGAAATCCACAAGCAGGATTCAAAGCACAAGAATTCTCTCCCCTCCTGGTTTTCAGAAATGTAATGCCCCCAACTGTGTACAAGCCTTATGTGGAGCCAGGGCTATACATTTCAAAGCACATAATTGCAGGATAGCAAGCATCCTGGCTCCATAATATTAAGGTATAGTTATCTATAGTGGAAATAGTATGGTGTTTGTTCATATGTGTACTTGTTTTCCTCATTCAAAAAGAGAAATAAAGTTTATTTTATCTACCTACCTACCTACCTACCTACCTCTCTCTCATCTATCTATATGTAACACAGAAAAGTGTGTATTTGCTTCCCCTACTACTGAGAATAAGAAATATGTTTCTTGATGCAAAGCAATGAAAGTTTAACGACATTCCTATACAATCCTTGCTCAGTTTCTCTTCCCTGCTAATTTCTTGCACAGAGCCCATACTAAGTACAAGCTAAATATGAGCTAGTTATGTAATACGTATATAGATATAGAGATCATCTGCATCCTAATATGATCACCCCAGAGCAAACATGTCTGAAATGATTCTTTGAGAATCAATTATCTCTCCCCAGCCTGTCTACTGCAATTCTGGGCTGCATCAATAGGAGTATAGCATCTAGATCAAGGGAAGTAATAGTGCCACTGTATTCTGCTCTGGTCAGACCTCACCTGGAGTACTGTGTCCAGTTCTGGGCACCACAGTTCAAGAAGGACACTGACAAACTGGAACGTGTCCAGAGGAGGGCAACCAAAATGGTCAAAGGCCTGGAAACGATGCCTTATGAGGAACGGCTAAGGGAGCTGGGCATGTTTAGCCTGGAGAAGAGGAGGTTAAGGGGTGATATGATAGCCATGTTCAAATATATAAAAGGATGTCATATAGAGGAGGGAGAAAGGTTGTTTTCTGCTGCTCCAGAGAAGCGGACACGGAGCAATGGATCCAAACTACAAGAAAGAAGATTCCACCTAAACATTAGGAAGAACTTCCTGACAGTAAGAGCTGTTCGACAGTGGAATTTGCTGCCAAGGAGTGTGGTGGAGTCTCCTTCTTTGGAGGTCTTTAAGCAGAGGCTTGACAACCATATGTCAGGAGTGCTCTGATGGTGTTTCCTGCTTGGCAGGGGGTTGGACTCGATGGCCCTTGTGGTCTATTCCAACTCTATGATTCTATGATTCTACTTATTGAGATACTTATAGTATTTTCAAATTTGTTTCTACTTGTGATTAAACGAATAAGCACTTCATCTTTTATCAGTTCCATTACAGTAGTAACAATTCAAACTCTCTTGTGGTATTATAAAGAATTGCCATATTTCAAAAAAGTGAAAATCTGGACACTTTGCTCTTTTGGGGGGCAAAATTGTCGCCCAAAGTTGTTGAGTTCTCAAAAATAAAAGGAAAGGAAAAAGGAAATTCACCAAAATCTACACTCACAACATCAACATGGGTTGCCATACAACTGGATTTCAGCAATTTCCATCTGGACACCTTTATGTGAGCCAAATTCCAGCTATGTCTCTTGGATGTATGGCAGCCCTGTTTTATACAACTTATACTATTTGTTCTGCATGTGTTAAAACAACGAGGACTTTCCTCCAACTGTGAATATCAGGGGTTCTATCAAGACTGTGGTGGGGGCACAGGGTACTGTCAGTATTATCTGGGATTTATTCCACCACATAGCAGAACTTCAGGTTTTGCATTTCAGGTGGATTAAAGTGTTCTGCTGCCCTAGTGCAACCAAGCCACAAAATGCAGACTGTTTTCTATTAGGAAAGTAATGCGGGGAGGGAACTGAAAAGTATGGGATGAACTCTTTCTTAACAGGTAGATGTAAATGCACCCTGCAAGCAAATCAGAGTTAGGAACAGAATGATCTTTTCCCAACCTTAAATTCAGATCTTCACAGATTCACCAGCATTTTAGTGCAAATTTCTCCTAATAAATACATTTTTTTGTGCAGTTTTGAATAATGTACACATTTTGGCCAGCAATTTCCCATGATATAATGCATTCATAGAATAATAAAATTGAAGAGTTGGAAGGTACACAGAGGATCGTTTAGTCTCACCCCATATAATACAGGAATATGCAGCTGTCTCATGTGGGGATTGAACCTGCAACCTTAGCATTATCAATCAGCACCGCACTCTAACCAACTGAGCCATCCCTTTGAATTTCTGTGGGTTATTTTCAATACTGTTTTCATTTTTAGAAACGTTTCTGCTAATATGTATATTTTAGGGGCTTTTGTTGGAGAACTGCATCAAAATGAGGATAATTCCATCAACTTTAAGGGAAGCCTGTGTTTTGGTTCTCCTATTGCTTCAGAAAGAGTGGATTTCATATATTTGTGTTCAAATAAGAACTGCGTCAAATTTCTCATCCATTCCAAATCAGAATGAATGCTCATTATTGTATAATTTCCACACAGACTAATCAGAATGAATGTTCAGTGAAGACCAGATACAATCTAACCTCCCTGCAAGCTTGGTGCAGGTGAATCACGAACAATATTCAATAAGAAGGATATATGGGGGGGGGGGAAGGGGGCTTTCAAGCCTCCACAGTCTTGTTACAGCTTTCTCATAAACTAGTAACAGTTGTTTGTTTAACATCAAGAATACAAAAACAATTCCAAACTACATGGCAAGAGCTGTATCTAGTGTGGGACAAAAAACTGGGATTGGACAGCGGTCATTATTTCAGCACTGATGCTCTGAGCTTCTTCACAATTATGGAAATGTCTGGATTCACTTTACGGTATGAATTTGCCCTTCCTGGAAGTCTGGGACGCATCAGCTATTTGTTGTCTCCTTGAGGAGCATAACATTCTCGTTGCCAGGTTCAAGTAGAGAACAAATATGTTTGCTACCTGAAGTGCTTCTGGCACAGTGACTTTGCAGAGGGAAGTTATCTCCCTCTGCAGCTATCCAAATTACTGTCATTAGTTCACCTGCCCAAAGCTCCAGTGGTGTTTCAGAAAAGAACAACATTTAGTAAAAGTTACCTATCTCCCCCTGCAGGTGTCCAAATTACTGTCATTAGTTCACCTGCCCAAAGCTCCAGTGGTGTTTCAGAAAATAACAACATTTAGTAAAAGCACTGTCTCCATAAGTAGATATAGAAAACAAGCAAGTCTCCTGTCACTGATGAGTGACAAGATGCAGGTAAGGTTCTGCCAGTTTGAGCTGCAATGTGTGTTGTCATTTTGTAGAACAGACTTCAGTATTGATTCTGTATTGGTTGTCTCTACTAGCCTGCTGAGGCATGCACTCAAATTCTGCTGACGCTAAAGATAAGTGTGTTGTTTTCCTTTATTGGCAGAGTCAGGCACCACCCAAAGTAAGGCATTGATGTAAGGCTGGATGCTGGAGCAAGAGAATGCTAGAGAGGAAGTTTGCTATGAAGATGGTGGGTCTACATGTGTTGTTGCTGCTGCTTCAGCTTCCCAAACAATGTAAAGCAGATACCAGAAAGTGCCACATGAATGATCCCCTCCCTGTTCCACAAGAGTGGTACCAGCCCAGGAGCCTCATCATTGGTGGGATAACTTCTCACATCTCTTACCATTTCCATGACATACTCTTCAATATACTTCCTTCTCATGAGTTGTTTGAGGTTCCAAAGTAAGCATTCCCTCCCCCCTTAATCTGCTTCATCTGATCTTGGCTAGATCACACACTCAACCAGTTGCTCATACAAATAATAGGATATAATTTCATATTCATTTTACTTTTAGATACCATATTTTTACATTGCTATACACAGGGTGGTTGACATGCTGGAAGAACAACAAAATATACAAGAAAGATCGCACATCTTATAAAAATCTGATCCAATACAATTTAGGGATAATAGAAAAGGTCACTATCAAACAAAGTAAAGTTCAGTTATCCATTAGAATATAGTAGTATAGAATAAAAGAAACTTTCAAAATGTCAGTAAATAATAGTTAAACAGAATTTCACTCTCAATAAATATACAGTGGTACCTCTGGTTATATACTTAATTCGTGCCGGAGGTCCGTTCTTAACCTGAAACTGTTCTTAACCTGAAGCACCACTTTAGCTAATGGGGCTGTTGCTGTGCCGCCGCTGCGCAATTTCTGTTCTCATCTTGAAGCAAAGTTCTTAACCTGAGGTAATATTTCTGGGTTAGCAGAGTCTGTAACCTGAAGCGCCTGTAACCCGAGGTACCACTGTAATACTATTTTCAATGAAAAATAAGAGAAATACACGAAATAATGCAATACATTTAAAAAATGTAATAATTGACTTTCTAAGAGAATGGGGGAGGTGGTCATGGTGAGATTAGACACCTTTTTTCCTAGAAAAATAGTGCTGCGTGAATCAGATGAAACTTGGTCAGCTGCCTGTAGAGATTGACATAAATGGTAGATTTGAACAGTGAATAACAGGGAGATCATGCCTATTATTTCCTGAGGAGTACCTACAAGCCACCTGTTGTACAACCTTTGATACCATGGCAAATCTTCCCAGTAAGGGAAGCTTCTTAGAGAGGGAGGAAAATCAATATGTTATAATGATGTGTGCTTCAAACAACAGCTTCTTCAGAAAAAGAACTAATATTTGTTTAAAATGATCTATCTGTCTTGGTGCATCATTTCCATTGCTGCTCCAAGTCCTGTTCTATTTTTCTGGATTTGTTAACCAGCCTCATATCACCAACATACTTAAATCTAATTAGTGCATGAAATAAGTCTAATTCATGCACTAATATCATAGAATAAGCTGTTCTTCAAGGCTTTGCTCACCCTGGAACAAAGCAGGTAATCAAGATTTTGTTCCCCTTCAGTCTACCTGAGAAACTCCATGTGTGAAAAGGTTTGAGCTGGTTAGTATGTGGCTTTCACTACCCAGTCTTGAGTTTCTATACCAATAATTGAGGAACTTGCACCACTTTGTAACTAAATTTTGCCACAATTGTTGTCCCGATGGCAAGCAATTTGGTTATAGACAGGAAAGAGCAGAATTATTCTAAACTGTTTTGCTGCTGGAACCAGGCAAAGGACCTTCTTGGTATTGGTGCCCACCCTGGTGTGCAGCCTGGGAGTCATTTTGGACTCACAGCTGTCCATGGAGACACAGGTTAATTCTGTATCCAGGTCAGCTATCTACCAGCTCCATCTGGTACACAGGCTGAGACTCTACCTGCCCACAGACTGTCTCGCCAGAGTGGTGCATGCTCTAGTTATCTCCCACTTGGACTACTGCAACATGCTCTATGTGGGGCTACCTTTGAAGGTGACCTGGAAACTGCAATTAATCCCAAATGCGGCAGCGAGACTGATGACTGGGAGTGGCCGCTGAGACCACATAACACTGGTCCTGAAAGACCCACATTGGCTCTGCATATGTTTCTGAGCACAATTCCAAGTGTTGATGCTGAACTTTAAAGTCCTAAATGGCCTCAGCCCAGTGTACCTGAAGGAGCGCCTCCACCCCCATTGCTCAGCCCTGAGGTCCAGCTCTGAGGGCCTTCTGGCGGTTCCCTCACTGTGAGAAGTGAGGTTACAGGGAACCAGGCAGAGGGCCTTCTCAGTAGTGGCTCCCGCCCTGTGGAATGCCCTCCTATCAGATGTCAAGAAAATAAACAACTATCTGACTTTTAGAAGACATCTGAAGGCAGTCCTGTTTAGGGAAGTTTTTACTGTTTTTAAAATATTCTATTGTTAGTCAGAAAGAGTGGCTGGGGAAACCTAGCCAAAAAGGTGGGGTATAAATTATTATTATTATTATTATTATTATTATTATTATTATTATTATTATTTTGCTGAAAGAGCATTCGAACTCTCTCTGCAGTGTGGTGCTAAAATTCTACCAGCACATCCTGGCCTTGGTGTTTGCCGTAAATGAGATCAACGAGAATCCCAGCATCTTGCCCAATGTCACCCTTGGGTTCCACATCTATGACAGCTACTATGACGCAAGGATGACTTATCAGACCACTATGGACCTGCTCTTCAAATTCAGAAGATTTGTCCCCAATTACAAATGCAACAACCAGAAAAACCTCATAGCTGTCATTGGGGGACTTGGTTCTGATGTCTCCTTCCATATGGCAGAACTCTTAAGCCTATACAAGTATCCACAGGTAGGATTTATCCATGGATGAAGGGGGGATAGTCACTAAGTTCATTCTTCTCCTGGAATGCTGAGAGTAATTTTGAGGGTCAGAATAAGCAGAGGAATGGCTGTGAGAAATCCAAAAACTTACCTAATGCTGAAGTCCCCCTGAAGTTTAGTGGTGCCGTTTCCCAAGTGTGCAGCAGCTGCAATATCCTCTTTTTAAAGAAGGAAAGGAAATGAACTGTGACTTCATTTTTAAAGATGCTAGTCCTCAGACCCTCTCATATACCAGTTAATAAATAATACATCCCCGCAGGCTACATTTCAGCAATCTTTCAGGGAGTTTTGGCCTGCTCCCAAAATTTATCTTATCACCTACAACAGTCTTCTTAAGGAGCTTTTCCATTGCCTTGATAAACATTCCTGTTTTGCACAGGTCGACAGGCTCAGATGCGCCTCTTAAAATATTTGCATTTCCCCCATCAGTTCACTTATGGTTCATTCACCTCTGGGCACACAAGACAATTGCCTTCCTTTTACCGGATGGTCCCAAGTGAAGCAAACCAGTACATTGGGATCATTAACTTGCTGAAGCATTTTGGATGGACCTGGATTGGGCTCTTTGCTGTGGACGATGACAGTGGAGAACAATTCCTACAGACCCTGGAGCCATTGCTTTCTCAGAATGGAATCTGTTCAGCCTTCACACAAAGGATCACCAACCAACATGATTTAACGAATTTCAGTGCATTTTACGTATCAGCATCTATTATTTATCCAGCGTTCTCAGAGAGCAAAGTCAGTATCTTTGTCATCTATGGAGATTCTATGACCATTCTATGGGTGAATGCATATGTGCTCCTAGGATTTCCTAGCTACAATGAGGGTACCTCACTTGGAAAGGTGTGGGTTATGACAGCCCAGCTGGATTTTACCTTAACAGGCGTTCAGAACGTATGGGATTTTCAATTGTTTGAAGGGGCCCTGTCCTTCACAATTCACTCTGCTGAGATTCAAGGATTCAAGGATTTTCTTCAGATCGTAAAACCTGGCTGGAATCAAGAAGATGGCTTTCTCAAGGACTTCTGGGAGCAAGCATTTAACTGTTTATTTCCAGACCCCCAGGAGCTGATAGAGGTTGGTGAAACTTGTACTGGAGAGGAGAGGTTGGAGAATCTTCCTGCATCTATATTTGAAATGCACATGACTGGTCACAGCTACAGTATCTATAATGCCGTCTATGCTGTGGCACATGCTTTGCATGCCATACAGTCATCTAGATACAAACACAGTCCAATAATGAGTGGCAAAAGTCTTCAAGATCTCCAGCCTTGGAAGGTAGTGTATTCATAATGAAATAATCTCATTTTCATGAAGCGAATAGAACAAAATCATGCACGTTCCAATTTTATTCTTTAAAACAACAATAATATTAATACCATATCTTAAGTTCCCAGGGTGGGTTACCACAATAAAGCAAAAAAACAGTTTAAAACAAGTTACAATAACCAACATAAGGTGGGTCTTAAAAATATACCCCTCAGAGAACTTTCTTTATGTATGCTACAACAGCAGCAAGAATACTTATTGCAAAGTATTGGAAGACACAAGATTTACCCACTTTGGAAGAATGGCAGATGAAGGTGATGGATTACATGGAATTGGCGGAAATGACTGGCAGAATCCGAGATCAGGGAGAAGAGTCGGTAGAAGAAGACTGGAAGAAATTTAAAGATTATTTACAGAAATA